>NC_134813.1:38358090-38370590 GCF_046742065.1 Oratosquilla oratoria | reverse complement strand
CATATGCATACATATGTATATATATACATACATATATACACACATACATACATACATGAATACATACGTACATATATACATACATATATGATGGGGCACACATCTAACACCCATATTTGTTTTCCCTTTTATCTGATTTTCTTGTGAATGAAAATCCATCCCTTTCTCCCGCCCAATGCTCGAGTCAAAAGTAATGCAGGAAGGCACAGCACCTCCCCAGCAGGGCCCGACAGCCAAAGCTGGTTTACCCCCCACCGATTCATTGACAAGGTGACTCTCCCCTCCCTTCACTTCATCCAGTCACGAAATTACAGAGTAACCAAAAAGAAATCCTTTTGGGCCGCGAGTTGACGAGGAGGAAGGTACAGAATAGAGGGGAAAGTGGAAGAAGGGTAATTGCTGGTGAAGACGAGATTTGAGGGTAGAGGAGTATCATGCTGTAGGACGCGGTGCATCACGATGTATCCTATCAATGTGGTGACGCGATTTGTAAACTTAGGAAACCGACCACGATCGTCCTTTCAGTGGAAACGAAGTCAATAAGTACGCTATGGTGTTGAAGAAGATAACAGATAAATAAGTAAATAGATAAACAGATAATGATAAATAATACCGACTCATACGTTGTTTTTCCTAATGAAGTGTTTGACAATAAACGATTGCTGCCTGTGTCACGACAATGACGTAATAGGGAGGCGGTTTGAATCCCTAAGCAACGTATTGGGATAGCAAAAGGTACTGTCTTAGATCCCATGATCTTTAGATTTCCATAATAGGACAAAGCATATTGCATTTTCACGTTTCCAGTGGATAAGATCTGTAGTCCTGGAGCGTGAGATGTAGAGACAGGCGCAGGAAGTGCGTGGCAGGGCAATGGAACCCGCTTAGGAGACTGTGAAAAGCAAAGAGGAAGACGGAAGCATCAAGAAGAAGAGCGGAGAATAGGGGCTGCCTGAAGGCTTCAGGAAATTTAAGACAGGAGGAAGGGAGAGCTCTTGATGCAGCCGAGAGGGCGTGCTCAAGTCTGAAGGAGATTTTTATCATTCTTAGACCATTTCATTTTTTTTTTTTGCTCAACCCTGGGACAAGCTGTGATTGAATGTACTAATTAAGGGGAAAAGTGTGCTTAACTTGTGATAAATTCCTTAATTCTATGACAAATTTGATCAGACTTGGTATGCCCGTTTACAGATATTTCTCGTCACTTGATGGTTGAGACTTCGCTAGTTTGTAACAGATGCTTAACATAGTTTAACGAGAAGACGGCGGGGATCATTCCTATGTATATTAGCTGCCATCAGACGGTTTAATTTAACTGAAGGAATCTCTAAGGCATTTACATTAGACCATAGACAACGGGGATCATTCTTATATATATTTTCAGGCTGCCGTTAAGATATTTTAATCAAATGAGGCGAGGGAAATGTAGTTTAAGTGCTCATATTTAGAAGTAAATGTCGTTCTTATGGTTTGTAGTTTAACCAGCGCTTCTGTTATTTTGGACCATTTCGCACGGTGAAGGAAACTGTTCCATTGTGTTACTGTGTACAAGTGTCCTTGCTGGTAGAATCAGTGATCCTTTAATCCAGCTGCATCATCACTCGACCATTCTCAGCCACAGCTGGTTTCTTCCCCCTACGTACTGCTGCAGTGCATCCGGTCCCGGCAGCTGCATTTCCCGTACATCTGCAGCCAGCTGGCGCGTTCTCCTGCCGCAACAGCTGCTGCAGATCCCGAGGGTTCAGAACTCCTATCGTTTTGAAGCTGCATCTCACAGGCAAACCAGCTGCATGCTTGGGTTTCGTCGTGTTTGCTTAACTATACCACCAATGCATTTTTTTTTTTAACTTGGGGGAACTCCCCTGTGGAACCTGGATAAATGTGTTGTTCTTACAACTGCCAGAAAACTTTATTCAGTAATCGTCTCGTCCCCAAAATCTTGTCGTAAACTATGAGCGAAAGTTGAAAGGTCGTAAACTCTAGGACTGTAAGCGTCCTCTAGGTTGAACAAAATCAATGTTCCGTAAATATGAATAAATGGCAACACACACCATCGTAGTGAAACCGGCAACACGTGCTTTCATTGAGTATAACCAGCGCTTCTATACTTAAAGGCGATGTTGTTTTAAATGAGAGTTTTGAGAAAGGTGGCTGTAGGAGGGATAGCAAAAGCTAGAAGGAATTAGAACTATTTTCTTTTATTAGAGATTAATTAGCTTCCAGTAATAAAAAAGATGCGTAACTCTGGTACATAGGGGTATCATTAAACCTCCTGATATAATAAATGACCAAAACATAAAGAGTTCCTGTCCCATACAGGGATGTATATATATATATATATATATATATATATATATATATATATATATATGTGCGTGTGTGTGTGTGTGTATGTATGTGTATGTGTATGTATTCCTTATATAATTTTCAATAAGTATTCCCTGCTCTAGTTTGCCTGTGAAATGAGGATTATTAATTTTTCCATAATCTAATAAAATTTTGTTAAAATGTACTCAAACAGCTATAGATAGGAAAGCTAAATTCTCGAAAGACAAATTTCTCTGACAGAAATAGATATATACACACATATATATAGACTGTTCGATGAAGCATATTATTCAAGACTACTGAAAATTGCCTAAATGAAAGAGGAAGAGGTTCTATTTTCTGAAATCGGGTGTTTGATAATAACCAGTGTTGAATTTGGAATCGTGTCAGTGATAATGGTGTTATGATGTTTTAAAGCTAATTTGGAGTTAAAGTGATAATAGGAAGTGTTCCGTGTCGTTCAAGTGTCAGTTCTCCTGAAAAGTGTGATACTGATGATAATGTTGAATTTGTGATGTTGAAAATCGTTCTGAAGCGTCTTTTGGTTTTGGCAGAAGTGGCTAGAACAGACGCGGAGATGAAGGTATTTTATTAATAATCAGTTACTTTCCAAAACCCAAGTGTTTATTTTTTATGTGACACAAAAGAAAAGGGAAAATAAATTGTTTAGTACAAGGAACTTGATAATAGTAATGCACAAGTGTTCAAAGTAGATAGATATATGTTGCTCCATGTTTCCCCAAAGGATATAACGCTTAGGACGATGCATAGCACCAAGGTTGTTGTCAACACCGAGCCATGGAACCTTAAAGAAGAATGGGAAGGACATTGTCCACTGATGTGTTCTCTAGAGAAGGCAAAGTACTTCAGTTATAACAATGTTCCCTGTTGAAAAAAGTGACTCTGTTTTAAGTGGTTCTCACGTGATTCTTTGTCGAACACATACATAAAAATCAGTACATTTCCGAAGAAGAAGGTGGTTCAGTTCGACCTGACCTACAGCAGGAGGAACCACGGTATTGCTGAAGACCCACACTGGAGAGAAAACTTGTCCATTCGTCGCCCGCTGACGACCAAGCAACTGAGTTCTCTCGTGGGAGTGAGGAGGTGCGTAGGTGTTGTCATGGCGCATGCGCAGTGAGAGACCTTTGGTATTGCTGCGTAGTCCGTGTTGCATCGGTGGTGGCATGCGTTAATGTTAGCGTAGACTGTAGGACGCATGTGTGTTGTGTTATTGTTGAATAGTGACTAAACCTACACGAGTCCATAGATATGTATTAGTAACCTGTTTAGACCTTCACCTTGTAAATGTATATATGTACATGTGTCTTAGTTTTTGTTTTGGTTGTTTATTAATCAAATGTTCCGAAGGTGTCTGTAGTTTTTGTATCTCCCTTAGAATTTTGTTGTTGTCTCTTGGTCCCCCTGCTTATTCTAATGTCTGCTTCCTTACATTGTGAATTAGTTATTTAAAATTTATTTTTTGAGTTGACGAGATCCATAGTTTAGCTGAATCAATGTTTTTATATTTATATTTAGATGAACAATATGTGTATGCACATAGGGTGCATGTATATGTATATGTATATGTTAATGTATATCGTACATGTGCATGTGTACATATATGTATATAAGTGCAGATATACGTATAACTACCTGTACATGAATATATATGGGTTTATATATGTCTGTGCACGTGTATATTCATATCTATGTATATGTATAAATATGTATGTGGGTACACACACACACACACACACACACACACACACACACACACACACACACACACACACACACACACACACACACACACACAAGAAATTTGACTAATCTGAATGGCAGCCATATAATAAATTTGCATATATACATACATATACCAACGGATTTTCTCCCCTTACAAAGGAGGTTATCACCCCCCCCCAAAAAAAAAGGCATAAAACCCACTTCCACCCATTCCATCTCCACATACTCCACTCCAACCCTCCTTCCCTCTTATTTTGGCTCCTTCTGGACGACGAGTCATCCCTGCATCTCGCCCACTGCCCTGGGTCAGAACCAATGTAGCAAGACATAGTACATACACAGAAAGGCAGATTCATTTAATTGGCGACCCCTCTTTCCGTCTCTTCATACAGAAAAAGAGGAGGCAGGGAGAAATCCCTTCGGGCTGAGTCAAAATATCATTCACACATACTCCTCCCTATCCCCCCATTCCCTTCCATGCACATCAGCATCATCCATACACGACCAATCTCCACTCGCCCCTATCTCTTCCTTCCTCAACAGACATTCCCCCTTTTCCCAGTGCCTCTTTTACCCCATCCATCCACCTCATCCTTGCTCGCCCCTCATGTTCACTCCTTCCACCTCTGCCTTCTACACCTCTTTTTCTAATCTTTCTTCACTCGTTTCCATGTGTCCAAACCATTCTAATATTCTTTCATCAGTCCTATCTCCCAACTCTCTTTCCACCCCCGCTCTCCTCCTCACCTCCTCGTTTCTCACTCTACCCAATCTAGTAACCCCTACCATATTTCTCAGGCACTTCATCTCAAACACATTTAAACTCTTCCTCTCTTCCTCTTTTATGTTCCATGTTTCTGCCCCATACAGTGCTGTCGGAACAATCACTCCATACAAACTCCTCTTAGCATCCATTCCCAAATGTCTATTTCTCATTACACTTTTTAATCCCCCAAGGCATTTACTTGCTTCTCTCAATCTCCATTCTACCTTCACCTCCACTCCTCCCTTTCCCGCCACATTCACACCCAAGTATCTAAAGCTATCCACTTCCTCCAGTCTCTCTCCCTTAATACTCGCCTCCAATTTGTTGCCACATTCTCCCCTTGTACAGTACATTTCATCATCTTACTTTTACTCACATTTTTTCAACTTCCATCTTTCGGACACCTTCCCAAACTCTGTCACTAACTTCTTTAATCCCTCCTCTGATCCTGCGACAAGCGCAGTGTCGTCAGCAAACAACAACTGGCTTATCTCCCATTTTTCTAATTTTTCTTTAACCATCTCCAATCCCGGCCCATTAACCTTGCACTTTCCTCTTGCATAACCCTATCCATGTATAAATTGAACAGCCAAGGCAACATAACATATTTCTGTCGAAGTCCCACCTTTACCTCAAATCACTTACTCTCTCCATTTCTAATTCTAACACAGGCTCTACTACTCTCGTAAAAACTCCTCACTGTTCTTAACAGCTTTCCTCCTATCCCATATGTCTGCAATACCTCCCACAGTGCCTTCCTGTCTACCCTGTCATAAGCCTTTTCCAAATTCATAAAGGTTAAAAAAATCATTACCTCTTCCTCAAGCTTTCTCACAAATCTGCCTTACCACAAAAATCTGATGTACGCAACCCCTGCCTGTCCTAAACCCACACTGTTCGTCACTAATTACTCCCTCTGTTCTCCTAATCCTCTCAATCAAAATCCTCCCATAAGCCTTCCCAACTACACTCAGCAAACTGATCCCTCTCAAACTGCTACACTAACACTTGTACCCCTATTCCTTGTAAAGTGGGACTATACAGGCATTCCTTCAGTCCTCCGGCACCCTACCCTGTTTTAGACAAAAATCAAACAACCTCATCAGTCAGTCCACCATCAGTGTACCTCCCCTTTGTAGATACTTTATATGACACCCATGCAATCCTTACCTGCTCTCATTATTTAAATAACTGCTTTCACCTCATCTTTCCTTATTTTTCTTCCATTTCCTCCATTCATCACTGTAATCATGTTAGTGCTTCCCACTGCAAATACCTTTCCCTACCTATCCCCCCTTTATATTTAGCAATTCCCTAAAATACTCTGCCCATCTTCCTCTTACTGCTGTCTTTTCCATTGTCATCTCTCCGTCTGCACCTTTTAACTTTTCTTCTCTACTTGATTTACCCCTCTTCCTTTCTTAATATTCCTCCAAAACATCTTTTTATTACTTCCAATGTTTTCTGTCATACTCTTACCCCATTTTACATCTGCTCTTCTCTTTACCTCCTTTATCTTATGATCTATTTCTCTTTTCTTTGTATCTCTCGTATGATTCTCTCGTCCTATTTTGGAACCAATCTGTGAATGTTCGCTTCTTCTCTTCCACAACCTTCTTTGCTTCCTCATCCCAGCACTCATTACCCTTCCTTCTATTTTCTCCCGTCCTTTTTTTGTTCCACACACCAACCACACACACCTTGTAACTCCTTCCTTGAACCATCCCAATTCCTCCTCCATTCCTAGATCTACTCTATCCTTCACTCCCTCCCACTCCTCTCTTAGCTTCTTGTACTCCTTTATCTTTTTTTTTATTCTCATTCAAGTAGTTTACTCTAAACACCTCCCTACCTTCTGTCCTTTCCCCTTTTCTCCATCTATCCTCCACTCTCAACTTACTTTCCACCAAAAAATTATTTGATATTCCACCAATCTGTCCCCTTAGAATATGTCCTGTACATCCAGAACTCTACCTATTCTTCTCCTGGTTACCACTATATAGTCCATTAAAGCCCTATCTACCACCCTTCCATCCACCACCCTCTCCCATGTGTACTTATGTTTGACTTTCTCCCTAAACACTGTACAATATTTGCTATCATCAACTCTTTCTAGACACATCTACACACACACACACACACACACACACACACACACACACACACACACACACACACACACACACACACACACACACACACACACACACACACACACACACACACACACACACACACACACTCACACACACACATTTATGCATGCGTGCGAAAGAGTAGTCTGTGTATTCTTGTGTGTGTGTATGTATGCATTCATGTAAAATGTAGATTTAATTTTTTCATGTTATGATTCATTCTATATGTAAATCTGTATTCCATACATATTCTTACGTCATTGAAAGCAATCAATGGTTTGACCATATCGGTATAGTCTAGAATTGTACTTTTTTGTCATTTTTTACTTCTATTTGAAATTCTTAACGATGTTCTTGATAATCTAGAAAAATTCCGCCTAGGAGTTCGGCTATACAAACCTTCTTTCTATTCGAGTGGACCAATCCATTATGGTTGAAACGTCAGTGAAGGGGATGAGTGTATTATAAGTCTCAGAGTATATCGGAAAAGTGTGCGTACATGTGTGTTTGTGTGTGTGTGTGTGTGTGCGGGTGTCTGTGTGTATGTGTGTGCGTTTTTGTGTATGTGTGAGTGTTGGTGTGGGTGTAAGTGAATGTGAGTGTGGAAAAAATCTCGTCCTTTCACTGCCATTGCCTGCCCAGAACCGAGCCTTATGTGTGAATCCAGACACTTCTGTTGTCTTCCGAGTAAGTGATCGAGGCGAGCACGATTTCGGTTCCTCGTGGGGAATACCGGAACGACTGCTTTCACTTTTGAGTACTACAATAGATAAATCCCTTGCGCCTTCGTAGAATTAACAGATTCGTAAATAGTCCATGTGAAGAGGCGTGGGTTGCCCTTGTTTTGCTAAAGATTTAACTCTGTAGGAGTGAAGTCATTGTACTGTACAAACTGGGCAGCCTTTTTCTTACCAATGCCAGAAAGCTTAATTCAGCTGAGAGAGGAATCAGGTCCCCCTCCTTAGTGTAATGTTATTGAGGTAATGTTTTTTAGGAACGTTCCTGGAAGCAGGGTAGGTGCCTAGCAAGACCAGAGTGTCTGTGTGTAGCAAAGTTGACTAAAGAATCTCTATTGGGAATCTCTCAACTTCGGCAATCTCCACTGTTCAGAACGAAAACGCCTTTCCAACAAAAGCCAGAATATTAGAAAGTGCTTCTGGTATTTGAAATTTTCCAGATATCGGAAAATATTCCAAATTTTTGGGGAAGTTTAGAATTTTGGCGAATTTCGAATCATGGAGATCACCAAAAGAGAGAATTCTCTGTAGCTGCTCTTCTGAAATTTGGAGGAGGAGGAGGAGGAGGAAGGTTAGAGAGCAAAGCGGGACAGCAACCCGTGCGGCGTTCATGCATTGCAACCTTGCATCTAAATGAACTGTGTTGCAAGGATCGTGCAACATTAGGCACCACGGTCAGCTAGATCTGCAATGCTCCCCTCCACCCACCCCCAACCCCTGGCACCCACATGAGCGAGCTCGTGAAACGTGCTCACTCGGCCCCTTCCTCCCCTTTCACACGCCCTTCGACACCGCCGCAGGTAAGTATCCTGTGGAGCACAGGTTTGGCAACATTTTGTAACTTCAACCGGTGCGCTCATGAGGCCTTATTTGCCCTGATTTGTAGACTTTGTCCGATTCAAAAACGTAACCTTGATTATTTTCTTTTTTTTTTTACAATATCGTCTATAACCAGCGCTTCTATCCTTGGGGACAATATCACGCCGAAGAGGTAAAGTCACAGCGGAAGTGGTAAAGAAGAGATTTAATGAGGGCAGCAGAAAGGATGAGCAAAATGACTTGAAAGTGATTAGCATTTTTTTAAGTGGAGATCAGTCTCCAGTCATGAAATAATGATGCGTGACTCTATATGTATATCTATATGTCTATACCTATACATCTATATCTGTGTGTGTATATATATATATATATATATATATATATATATACACATCTATATCTCTATATCTCTGTATATCTATGTCTATACCTATACATCTATGTGTATATGTATATATATATACATATATATATATACCTGTTTATATATATATATATCTTTTTATATCTATATCTACATCTATATCTGTACATCTTTATTCATATCTATGTCTATATCTGTATCGAAATGTTTATATCTATGACTATATCAATGTCTGCATCTATATCGATATCTATATGTCATATATATATATATCTATATTTATATCTACTGTATATCTACATCTATATATCAATATCTATATCAATGTCTATATCTATGTCTATATCTATATATTTCCATATCGTCATCAGGCCGGAATTCGAGCCCTTAACTACGTGGGACAAAATTGTTGAAATACGTCAGTGTTCAAATGGTCGGCGTTCTTTTTCTTTTCTTTTTCTCTCTTTTCCTCTCTCCTTCCTTTCTTTTCTTTTCTTTTTTCTTTCTTCGCACAAAGATGACATGTGAGTTTTCTCTTACATTATTCTCCAGACCAACCATTGTCTTTCCTTATCCGTTGTTTGTTTATAAAGAAAAAAAAAACGAAGGAGAGGAAGAAAAGAAACACCGAAGACCAAATCTCGCTCTCCGGAACTTCGACCTTACTCGCAATCACAACAGTCCTCCTCGGCTGAGGTTCTTAAGGCTGTCATTCCCAATCCTTAAAGGAGGATTTCCACCCTTATCGCAGGGAATCGATTTGACCTGACGTGTTCTTCAGAAGCCTGCTACACACTTGTCCAAAGACATCAGAAGATACCACTGAAGGAAATGTGGCCTTGTTTACTTTTAGATTTGGGTGTTTAGAAGATAAACTCTTCGTAAGAACTATAGCGATGTCGATAACGCAGTGATGGGTGGATTAAGGAGATTAAAACGAAGAATGGAACACACACACACACACACACACACACACACACACACACACACACACACACACACACACACACACACACACGCACACACACGCACACACACGCACACACACACGTGTATACATACTCTCATGCTCAGACACTTGCTCTCAAAAACACGTAAACTAGCGTACGTTCATGGAGATACGCACATATATACGCCCACACACGCGAATTCATTTATTCACGTACATACACACACATACGCATGCACAAACGTAAACACACACACGTGGATACACAAACACACGCATACACACAAAACAAGCATACATGCCAAGGACCAACACACCTTAGCCCGATTCTCTCGCTACTCAATAATCATTATCCGCAAATTAGACATAATTTCCGAGAAATAATGTGGATAAACTCATTGTATGCAGCTTGATCTTATCTTGACCACTTCTTGATATGAACGAGTAGTGTACATGCATTCTTACTTAATATCAATGAAGAACGTTCAAATCATACTCCTCTTCTCTTCTCTACCTCCTTCTCCACCTTCTCCTCCTTCGTCTACCTCTTTCTCCTATCTACTCCTTCTTCTTTCCCCTCCCCCTCCTTTCTCTTCTACTTACTTCTTCTTCCTCCTTCGCCTTCCACCTTCTTTTCCTTCCTCCTTTCTCCTCCACTTTCGTCCTCTTCCTCTTTCTCCTTTGTCATCCTCCTTCTTTTCCTTCCTTCTCCTCTCTCCTCCTTTCTCCTCCTCCTTTCTCCTCCCCATACTTTTCCTTCCTCCTCCTCCTCCTCCTCCTCCTTTCTCCTCCCCATACTTTTCCTTCCTCCTCCTCCTCCTCCTTTCTCCTCCCCATACTTTTCCTTCCTCCTCCTCCTCCTCCTTATCCTCCCTCCTCCTTTCTCCTCCTCTCTCCTCCTTTTCTTTCTCTTCCTCTTCTTCCTCTTCCTTTTCCTCTCCATTTTCTTCTTCCTCTTCCTCTTACTCTTCCTCTTCTTTCTTTCCCTCATCCTCTTCCTCTTCATCTTCATCTTCATCTTCATCATCTTCATCTTCATCTTCATCCATCCTCTCCCTCATTTTTCTTTCTCATCCACTTACTCCCTCCTTTCTCTTCCTCCTCCACCGCCTTTTCCTCCTCCTTCTTCTTTTCCCTCCTTATCCTCTTCTTCCATCTCCTTTTCTTCCTCCTCTTTTCTCCTCCTGTCGATTTTTCCTCCTTTCCCTCTTTTTCGTCCTCCGTTTCCTCTTTTACTCACGTCATGTCTTTGAGGTCGACCTTCTCGTGTTCCTCCTCGGGAGGAAGAGGAGAGGGGCAGCCACCTACTCTCCACTCGAGGAGGACCTTCTCCCATATTCTGAATCTTGAATAAGAGAAGAGAGAGGACGGGAAACGGTGATGAAGGAGTGACGAAGGAGGACACATAAATATTCAGCCCAGACAGCTCTCTTAACAACTGAGAGGGCTGGAGAGTGAGGTAGAATATAAGGGCGAGAATGAGAGAGAAAGAGAGAGGGAGGGAGAGCGGAAGAGAGCGAAAGGTAGAGGGGGAGTGAGAGAGTGAGGAAAAAGAAAGAGAAGGACGGATAAAGAAAGACATTACAGTGAGAGATAGAGATTGAAAAGAGAGGAAGAAAGAGTGGAAGAGAGCGAAAAGTAGAGAGGCAGTGAGAGAGTGATGAAAAAGAAAGAGAAGGATGAATAAAGAAAGACATTACATTGAGAGATAGAGATTGAAAAGAGTAAGGGGAGAAAGCGTAGAGATGGAAATAGAAATGGACGGTGAGAGAATGATAGAACACATAATTAGACAGACACAAAGACACAGATATAGACAGGCATAGGTAGACACAGAAAGACAGACAGATACATGGACAGAAACAAAGAAGCAAAGACGGACAGAAAGGCAGAGAGGCAGAGAGATAGGGTGAGAATGAGTGTGTGTTGTTTTAATCTAGGCTCGGTTGGTCATGAAACCGCCCCCTGGCAGCAGGTTTGAATTTGTAGCGACATTTTTGGGGGAAAACAAAAATATTTTGAGTTTTGGCCGAATAATCCTCCACGACCACTTGACGGAGTCTTTGTGTGGTCGACACACACGCCCCAATCCCGCGGAATAGTTTGGATGGTTACATTATATACAGGATGGTCCAAATGTGTTTTTACCCCTACCAATAGAGGTACAAGTATTACAGTAATACAAAAAGTACATGTCCTGGATTGAGTTTACTTACTGTAAGGACAATAGAACAAAAGAAGAACACTGGAACAAAATGTTCCCAATCACATTTTTGTCATCTTCGGAGGAGCTGGTTTGCCCGAATCTTTCGGTGACGTCATGTCGCTCAGTCCACGTTACGCTTTTCTTGTCTGAATGCACACTTACAAACAGCCTGAATCCAGGACACGTATTCTGTATTACTGTAATAATTGTACCTCTATTTGTAAGGGTAATAAGACATTGAATCACCCTGTAGATAGGTATACCTCTCTTATATGGGGAAAAGACTTTTGGTGTATAGATTTTGGTATATAGATAGTATCTAACTGTACTAACTCTCTTACATTCAGTATCACAGCAGTTTTGCTCATAATAATTGGGAAGGCAGTAATGAATTTCAAAACGTAAATAAGATACAAGATACATGGACACATACCCTATGATGATTTATTA
>NC_134813.1:38308090-38353090 GCF_046742065.1 Oratosquilla oratoria | reverse complement strand
ATACACATAGAATGCGTTACCGTCAATGCATTACCAAAATTTCGGTACCCATTCTAATTTCCTTTAGAATGATTTCGATGAAAAAATATGAAATAGAGATTTACTTCGGAATATTCTCAATAAAGTAATATCTAAATTACAAGATTAATATTCCCTCTTCTAAAACATAAAATAACTAGAGCTAGACACTTGCGCTACTGCGTTAGTAACGCACAACCTATCCGGCGTTAATGCGTTTTGGCTTCTGTCACTATTCTGGTTGTCTTTTTTTTTTTTTTTTTTTTTTTTTTTTTAGCCTGGAGAAACTTTCCCAGGGTAGAGAGAGAATTGCATCCGTCTCGATTAACCGAATTTTATTTTCATTCCATGGAACCGAGTTATCAAGAAAATCGCCTTTTTTTCTCAAGTATATTCATCGCCAGGAAAGAAATTTTTATTTTTTGTTATGAAAACCTTCCCCATGGTAAAGGTCTTAATGGGCATTCCCCTGGACAAAGACAGAAAGTTTTATGACTCGGGAAGCGAGCTAAACCCAAAATGTGTTTTGAGAACCCAGAGATCTGCGCTTTGGACCACGTGTTGGACTTGTGATCGACAGCTATTTCCCTCCCGGAAGAGAGCTCAGAGCTCGTATGACCGATTTTTTTGTAATGCTTTGACCTTACACGCACACACACACCCAACTCCCCGCCCACGAAAGTTGGAGTAACAACTCGAATATCAGCGATACTGAAATTATTTTCAGCCCTGGGCAGGATTCGAACCCGGACCGCCGTAGTGACAGTCTGGGATTCTACCAACCACATGAACTCGAGTGTCCTTAGTCAAACACAAAATCCACGACACCCGTCACCGTTTTACAGAGTTTAATGCGTCACATTCGTGTGGACATGTCATAAGTCCAAGATCAAAGTAAGAAAAAGAAAAGAAACTACCATGAAATAATGGACGATTTTTTTCTCTGCTTGCGTGAGTGCGTGCGTGTTTGCGTGCGAGACGACGCCTCATCTTAAACACGTATCCTTGCTCTCGACTTGGGAAAGCTCTGCACGCAATCCTGTAGACCTGTGACGTATTGGTCGACCTCGGCTATCCTCTCCATATCTAAAGCCCCAGTCACACCAAGCTTACGACCAGTTTCCGACCAGTTTCCGACCACCTTCGACCGAAAATCAAGCGATCGGTCGGCGACACAAAACCTATGCCAAAAAAAAAAAAAAAAAAAAAAAAAATCTTTGACGTAACTAACATGACTTGCCCTACCAGCTGGGGTCTCTCACTTCCCACTTCGAATGGAATAGACATAGTAACCATGTAGTGAACGCTGAAACTATTGGACGGCGATGATTGGTGGTAAGGGACATGGAACTGCCTCGTGTAGGCCCTATGGTCACTCGCAGTCCCTTCCATTCTTATGTTCTTATGAAAAAAGTTGATGTGGTTGATAAGATGAAAACCTAAGTACTGGGGGACTATTCAGTGTGTGTTATAATATATCTCTATATCGATCTATCTATTTACCTATCTTATTACCGACTACCAGCGACTTCCAAAGACTACCTGCAACTGGTCGGCGATCACCACCTGGTCGCCGGTGGTCGGAAACAGGTCGTAAGCTTGGTGTGACTGGGCCTTGTCGTGCGTGTTGGGTCCGGTTCGTGTATTTCGTGTGTGAAGAATTTCTTGCGAAATCATCTTCTTTGTGTATTTATTATCGGCTTTGCGGGTTAAGCTTGTGTGGTGGTGCTTGTACCTATGTGTCTGTACTCTTATAAATGTAATTCACCATGGTCTTGGACCATATGTTAGACTCGTGATCGACAGCTATTTCCCTCCCGGAAGAGAGCTCAGCGCTCATATATGACCAATCTATGGGTAATGCTGTGACCTTACACACCCACATACACCCATGTCCCAGCCCTCGAGAGTTGGAGTAACGACACGCAGCGGAGCGATACTGAAATTATTTCAGCCCTGGGCGGGATTCGAACCCGGATTGCCGTAGTGGCGACCGGGAACTCTACCACGCTAGTGTGAAGCCGTACGTGCGTGCCAACGTTGGAATTATTTGTAAATTGGCGTTGGTTTTTTGGCAGTTTCCTTCATGATAACTTTACTAAATCTTTCAACAAAGTCTCATTCTTTTGTGCTGCAGATTTTGCGCACAATCAACCCGTTTGGGATGACTTAATATTTTCTAAATAGTTTGTACTGATAGTAATGGGTTTAGGGTTTTATCAACTCCCTTCCACATCTTCCATCCTCCTTTCAATCGCTTCATCACTCTCATTCTCCTTTTCTATCTCCTTGCATCCCTCAATCTCTACTTTTCTCCCTACGTCACTACCTCCCTCTGTTCCTTCATTCATCTTTGTTTCATCCGATCTGTGGGTAAAACTATGAACTTCACACACACACACACACACACACACACACACACACACACACACACACACACACACACACACACACACACACACACACACACACACACACACACACACACACACACACACACACACACACACACACACACACGGGCGGAGACAAGTTGGGTTTGTCTCCTTTCACGTGTAGCCCCTGTTCACCTAGCAGCGAGTAGGTACGGGACGTTAGTCAAGGAGTTGTGACCTTGCATTCCTGGTGTGTGGAGTGTGAGTGGTCTCAGACCTACCCAGAGATCTGCTAATAATGAGCTCTGAGCTCACTGCCGTAGGGTGGTGTCTGGCTGTCTCGAAAAGAGGCTGCAGCAGATCCGAGGTGAATACACACAGACACACACACACACACACACACACACACACACACACACACACACACACACACACACACACACACACACACACACACACACACACACACACACACACACACACACACACACACACACACACACCCCCCCCCCCCGCTGGTAGTCGGTAATAAGATAGATAAATAGATAGATCAGTCGATAGATAGATATATTACAACACACAATGAATAGTCCCCAGTACTTAGATTTTCATCTTATCAACCACATTAACTTTTTTCATTTTAATTTCTTGCGTAGGTTTTGTGTCGCCGACCGATCGCTTGATTTTCGGTCGCCGGTGGTCGGAAACAGGTCGTAAGCTTGGTGTGACTGGAGCTTTAGTTAGTTGTCGAGCGCGGTACCACTATACCAGCAAGCCGGGGACATGTTCGTGATGGATGGTGGAGGTGAGACATTGATGTGTATTTTGTAAATTTGATGAAAAGTGCAGCATTCAGTTTGTGATCATAGTGACTATTCTCGGAAGAAGACTTCTGCGTGTTTGTGATGTCGCGTGTTGGGAGATTATAAGCGATTCTAATGCTCTTGAATTAGTTGCAGGCTGATTGATTGCATGTCCTTGTGGCAGGTGTGGTCGTGTATGTTCGTGACTGTGAACTCTGGCACGTGCACGGGAATACACAAACGCACACGAACACACGAACACGCACACACGCACGCGCGTACACGTGCACACGTGCGCGGGCACACACACACACACACACACACACACACACACACACACACACACACACACACACACACACACACACACACACACACACACACACACACGACTCGGTGGCGCGGTTGGTAGAGTCCCCGACTGTCACTACGGCGGTCCGGGTTCGAATCCTGCCCAGGGCTGAAATAATTTCAGTATCGCTGCGCTTCGAGTCGTTACTCCAACTCTCGTGGGCGGGGAGTTGAGTGTGTGTGTGCGTGTAAGGTCACAGCATTACCCATAGATCGGTAATACGAGCTCTGAGCTCTCATTCGGGAGGGAAATAGCTGTCGTTCACGAGTGCAGCACATGAACCAAAGATCAAGGTGAATATACACACACACACCTTCCTACTCTCTTGCCCACCAGCACTGAGGTACTGGGTTGTACTGCTGTCATTAGAGTTCTCGCCTGCCAATACGGCGGTCCGGGTTCGACTCTCGCCCATGGCTGAAAAATTTCAGTATCGTTGCGCTGCGGGGTGTTACTCCAACTCTCGTGGGCGGGGAGTTGGGTGTGTGTGTGTGCGTGTAAGGTCACAGTATTACCCATAGATCGGTCATACGAGCTCTGAGCTCTCATCCGGGAGGTTAATAACTGTCGTTCACGAGTCCAACACGTGATCCAAGACCATGGTGAATCACATATACACACGCGCGCGCGCGCACGAAAATGCATTCGTATAGACGAACGCAAACACACGGGCACGCAACCTCGCTTACGTACAGTAGACGTTGTCTTGTCTTCATCCACTCTCTTCTGAACACTGTGCCCGTTATCTTACAACTTATTCACGTCACGAGACTCCCGACTGTCCTTCCCTGGGTCGGACAGGATGGTCTAGTGTCGAAAGAGCCCTCGCTACCTGACCAAACGTGGGCTGATGTTGGTATACCGAGTGCTGAGAACCTAACGTTGCTACGAGTATCTGTAACCTCGCGACCTGTTTCCGACCACCGGCGACCAGGCTGATTTGTGCTGTTCCTCTGTTTATTATATAAAAAAAAAGAATTCAAGACAATGATGCAATTGGAATGAATCTCGTCCCCGGTCATGAAGATGAATATGAAACAGCCACCTGACGCTAACCACGAGAGAAACAAAAGCGCAATCGTCGCCGGTGATCGGAAACAGGTCGTAAGCTTGTTGTGACTTGGGCTTAAAATCAAACAATCGAATCCTTGAACGGGATTGAGACGGGTATGGAAAGAAAACCTCACTGTCTCTGCATAACAAATACATAAAAGACGATGAGAGAAATTCGCTAGTAACAGCGACATCAATCCGATAATTTTTATGAGGCTCTGTGAAGGTGATCTTACGGGTGGCCGATAGCAGTGGGTTCGAATCCTGCATGCGACTGTCATAAAAATTATCGGATATAAGAGACAACTTTTTTTTACAATTGTACTTTAGATTAACACCATTAGCCCTACTCACATGTAGTACTACACACATGCATTGTGTATTTCTGGCTATGCTTCAGTTGGTAAAAGGCTAAACCTCTCAATTTAGTCCTTACTGGGTGTTACTAGACAACATGTCTTCTTTGTTTTGCCAAATAATTTCATTCGCTTCTCAAAAGCAGCCAACCCATAATCATGTATACAGGATTACCTAAAACCGTACCCACTGAAGTTCTCACAAATGTACTCGCAAAGACATAGTACATTTTTGAGACACCCTGTATATTTCTCAAAATGAACAAACGTACATTCTTGAATATGTATATATTCGTTTATACATATATGCATACTTGTACGTATTCTTTATACATATAGTACATATGTACATTCTTGAATTCGTAAATATGCATTTATGTGTACATAGATGAGCATAAAGTTATATATGCATATACAAATACGTATATACAGGGTGTCCTGAATATATGCTCACTCTGTGCGTTCATTTATAAGTAGTCTTGTGAGTACTTTTTTATTAGAACACGCTGTATTCTGTATTATTCTGTATTCGAGAAGTAATACTAATTTTAGGAAAGCTCACAATTCACAGATTTCGCCGACGAAGCATGAAATGATTTTATCATGTTTCCAACACCTCATAAAACTGAATTATCTGTGACTGCTTCCAACTCAGGTAGTTGTTCATGGCAGCAGCCCAGGTATCTAAGTTAAACATTCTCATTTTACGCAGTAAGACAGAAGATTAATAGGTGTGAGGACAGCAGCTAGTCGACACACGACAACTATCCAGGCACGTTGCCGCAGAAGCTTCCTTCCAACCAAGTATTAGCTCATGTATTTATTTTATTTTATCTTATTTAATTTTTATTTTATTCTACTTTTTTATTTATTTTTGTTTATCTATTTTTATTTTATTTATCTATTTATCTATTTTATTTCTTTATCTATTTTTTCTTTTAGGGTGGGGTGAGGGATTGGGTACGGACAGCAACGACCAACATGTCAGCTTCATCTAAGTTTATCTTTAAGTTTTGTTGTTTATGTGTGTGTGTGTGTGTGTGTGTGTGTGTGTGTGTGTGTGTGTGTGTGTGTGTGTGTGTGTGTGTGTGTGTGTGTGTGTGTGTGTGTGTGTGTGTGTGTGTGTGTGTGTGTGTGTGTGTGTGTGTGTGTGTGTGTGTGTATGTGTGTGTGTGTGTGTGTGTGTGTGTGTGTGTATGTGTCTGTGATTGTGTGTGTATGTGTGTGTGTGTATGTGTGTGTGTGTATATGCATGTGTGTATGTGCATGTGTATGTGCATGTGTGTGTGTGTGTGCATGTGTGTGCATGTGCATGTGTGTGTGTGTGTGTGTGTATGTGCATGTGTGTGTGTGTGTGTGTGTGTATGCATGTGCATGTGTGTGTGTGTATTTATGTGTGTGTGTATAAATATATATATATATATATATATATATATATTTATATATATATATACACGTGTTTGTGTTTATGCGTGCGTGTGTGGTGTGTGTGTGTGTGTGTGTGTGTGTGTGTGTGTGTGTGTGTGTGTGTGTGTGTGTGTGTGTGTGTGTGTGTGTGTGTGTATGTGTGCACGCGCTAGCGAATTCATAATTTTTGAGGCGCTAAGGCAGCTTATTCAGGTCCTTTGAAATTATTATTTTTTTATCTTGATGGAGGGCTTGCATCACGAGGTAAAAAGATGTTGGAAACTTCTCCTTATATCCCTTCCTCCTCCTACTCGCCTGCCTCGTCTTCCTCCTCTTCCTACTTCTCCTCTTCTTCTTTCTCGCCTTCCTCATCTTCTTCGTAGTTCTCCTCTTCCTCGTCTTTCTCATCTTTTTTCTCTTCCTTCTCTTCTTCCTCTTCCTTCTCTTTCTTCTCTTCCTTCTCTTCCTTCTCTTACTTCTCTTCCTTCTCTTTCTTCTCTTCCTTCTCTTCCTTCTCTTCCTTCTCTTCCTTCTCTTCCTTCTCTTCCTTCTCTTCCTTCTCTTCCTTCTCTTTCTTCTCTTACTTCTCTTCCTTCTCTTCCTTCTCTTTTTTCTCTTCCTTGTCTTCCTTGTCTTCCTTCTCTTCCTTCTCTTCCTTCTCTTCCTTCTCTTCCTTCTTTTCCTAGTCTTCCTTCTCTTCCTTCTCTTCCTTCTCTTCTTTCTCTTCCTTCTCTTTCTTCTATTCCTTCTCTTCCTTTTCTTCCTTCACTTCCTTCTCTTTCTTCTCTTCTTTCTCCTCTTGTTCTTCTTCTTCCTCTTGCTCCTCCTCATCCTCTTCTTCCGTTTCTTTTTTTACACCTTCCTCTTCCTCCTCCTGTTGCTCCTCCCCCTTCCTTTCTTTCCCTTAATCCTCCCTTTCTTCTTCGTGTACCTCCTTCTTCTCCTCCTCCTCTTCTTCCTCCTCTTCCCTTCCCTTCTCTCTCTCCCTCTTCTTCCCTCTACTTCCTCCTCTTCTTGTTCTTCCTATTTCTCCTCTTCTTGTTTATCTTCTTCTTCCTCTTGCTCTTTCTTTTCTTCCTTTTCTTCCTGTTCATTTTTTTGCTCCTTCCTCTTCCTCCTCCTCCTGCTCCCCTCCCTCCTTCATTTCCTCTTCGTGAACCTCCCTCTCCTCCTCCTCTTCCTTTTCTTCCCTCTCTCCGTTTTCTTCCTCTACTTCCTCGTCTTCCTTGTCTTCCTCCTATACTTCTCCTTCCTCCTCTTCCTCTTCTACCTCCTCTTCTTGTTCTTCTTCCTCTTTCCCCTCTTCCTCCTTCCTTTCCCTTAATCTTCCCTCTCCTCTTCGTGCACCTCTCCTCCTCCTCCTCCTCTTCCTCCTCCTCCTCCTTCTCCTCCTCCTCCTCCTTTAGCCATTGCCCCTGTAATCTTGCCCTCCTTTCTTGCCATTGCCCCTCCAGAATGGGGCCAATTCCATTTCCTTGAGACGGCAGGATAACCGGGGGCGGTTCTCTTGCCCGGCACCGGGCTAATTAACCGGAACCGGTTAGACCGTCATTTGCATCCCGCGTATAACCGGCTTGTTCAGTAAGTTCTCGATGTGTCGTGTTCTGCCGTAACGTCTAAAGAAAAATTATCTGTCAGATTTTTTTTTCTCGTTGGTTTCAAATTTAGATTTTATAGGATAAAGAAGATGTCATGATAAAGTAGGTATTAGAATAACAAAGAAGAAATATACTGAATTTGTATTTGAGTTATAGGTATGTGGAATATTCTTGTATTTAGCAGTTAGATTGAATTGGAATTTGCTTCGAGTTTAAAGAATTTCTGTGTTAAAAATGATGTTATTATAAGGCATGATCAAGGAAAAAAAAGAGGATTATGGTTGTGTGTAAAAATCAAATAGCTTCCATTGAAAATATGTTTTGTATTTGAGTTATAGGTACATGGAATATTCTTGTATTTAGCAGTTAGATTGAATTGGAATTTGCTTCGAGTTTAAAGAATTTCTGTGTTAAAGATGATGTTATTATAAGGCATGATCAAGGAAAAAAAAAGAGGATTATGGTTGTGTATAAAAATCATATAGCTTTCATTGAAAATATGTTTTGTCTTCATCACTTCACCTAAATTTCTATATCCTTGCGTCATTATCGAAATTTTTTGTGTATCTGTTTAAATGTACGTCTCATAAACTTTGGTTGTTTTTAGCAAACAGTGTTTGCTCATAGTGAACTCTCTCGTCCAATCAGCGTTCAGTATCTATATGTATATATATTGTAAACATCCTTCTCCACCAATCAGAGCTCAATATTGCCTCAGCTTACTTCCTCGCTCTCTCAACAGAAATGTTTGTGTTGTAATTAGAAAGTCTTGCCTGTGGATCTGGTGGAGGGGGTGGAGGTTGTGGTGGAGATGGTGGAGGTGTTGGCGGTGGTGGTGGAGATGGTGGAGGTGGTCTTGGTGGTGATGGTGATGCTGGTAGAAAGAATTGTTGATCCTGACGAGATAAACACCATATGAGGACGGAGCATTAATTTGTACGACGTTCCCTCCTTTCCCCTTATCTAATCTCAAGCATTTGTATCTCAACTTGTACTTGAAAAAGCTGTAATAAGCGAAACGTCGTACAAATAAAGGCTCCGTCCTCATATGGTGTTTATCTCGTCAGTCTTGTCGGCAAACTGCCACTTTTAAGGGAATTGTTGATCTTGCCATTTTCCGAAATGTTAAAAAAGTTGGGCTGTCGTAGTGTTGTTTGTGTGTGGACATTGGAAATGTCTATGGTGTAGGCAGGAGCATATACTATAGAATATTGTATCTGGCTTCCACTGGATTTCCAGAAACAATTTTTATGTTTCATGGCACTGGTCGTTTGTTTCTCAAATTCCATGGAATGTATCAGGTTCCAAACCTCCGTTTTCTATGCTAACGTTCGCAATTGGCGGTGAGGGATGTTCCGCTACCCTCGTATTGGATTTGCAGAGCCTTCACGACCTTAAATTTTGCAAAGTATTACAACAACAGCTTTGTGATTTAATTCCAGTAGGCGTCCAGTCACACCAAGCTTACGACCTGTTTCCGACCACCGGCGACCAGGTGGTGATCGCCGACCAGTTGCAGGTAGTCTTTGGAAGTCGCTGGTAGTCGGTAATAAGATAGATAAATAGATAGATCGATATAGAGATATATTACAACACACACTGAATAGTCCCCAGGACTTAGATTTTCATCTTATTAACCACATTAACTTTTTCCATTTCAATTCCTTGCTTAGGTTTTGTGTCGCCGACCGATCGCTTGATTTTCGGTCGAAGGTGGTCGGAAACTGGTCGCAGCAGTTGTGCCCATATAATTTTTGTTATTTAGTCACGCAACTGAATTCTTATTCATCGAAGTAAAATATATGTAGTGTTAGTATGCATGCTATTGTTATTGAAACAAATTAACATTGAATACTGGTGTTCCAATACTTTGTCAACCTTTTCTTAATGTCTACGATGTATATCGCCGAGTTGTCGACGCGTATATTCCCAATGAAAGAATCTCTTGTTGGATCCTAAAGATATAAGTACGGTTGCACAACCTCATTAGACCTTGGAGTCGCCTTCACTGAAGCTCAGTGATTTCCTCAAGGTACTTTTTTGGACGGTTACAATTACGTCGTTCGTTTATGTCGAGTGACGTCAAGACTTCAATGGCCAGAGTTTGGTCTTAAATGCAAATTCTGAACGTTTAAGTAAACGCGTACATCAAAACGTCAACAACACAACACCGTGTTACCAGAAGCGAGTGTCTACTTAATCATTATGCTCTGCATATTTCTCTGGAAGTTCACTGGCTGAGCGGGTTAGGGCGTCGTTATTTGCGGCGAAGGTCGAGGTGAGGGCGGTTCGAACCCTGCCACCGGCGAAGTTGAACCAAGGGCATGGTTCATTAAATTCCACGATACAAAGCCCTCTGTGAGGGGCACCGTCCTAGCCTCCCGATAGGGGGGAAATATGTGACATTAAACCATATCATCGTCCTCTGCCTTTTTCTGTTACCAAGAGCGGGTGCCATAATATTCAATTGAAGGATCTTGCAACTTCTCGCTGTCTCGAAAGCGTCAAGTGTTTATAATTAGTTTGAGTGGATGATGAGGGTCAGTATTCACCCATGCGTCATCATGTGGACGTTGATGCGCCAGTATATTGTGTGAAGATGTGTGTGTGTGTGTGTGTGTGTGTGTGTGTGTGTGTGTGTGTGTGTGTGTGTGTGTGTGTGTGTGTGTGTGAGTGAGTGAGATTCACCACAGTCTTTGATCATGTATTGCATTCGTGATCGATGCTTACTACCCTTGTGTATATAAATATATATATATATATATATATATATATATATATTATATAATTGTGTGTGTGTGTGCGTGTGTGTGTTTGCACGTGCGTGAGTGTGTGTGTTTGTGTGTATTCTCACGCTGTTCATAGATAATGTACTAAATATTAATATCTTTTCGTTCCTTTCAGGTAGGTGACTTGGTTGTGAGGAGCACACTTGTGAGTATGGACAAAAACACTCATTGAGTCACTTCAACCTATATATGATCGAGTTAGTTCGCACGGGTTGCACGTGTTAATGAACACATTCCTACATTCAAACTTATTACCCACTTTCAGAGAAAATCAAAATCAGAGATGAAACAATCCGTATATTTCGACCACTAACTGTGGTTCTCTGAAGAGGATAAGAGGACCACAGTTAGTGGTCCAAATATAAGGATTACTTCGTTTCTGAGTTTAGTTATCTCTGAAAGTGGGTAATAAGTTTGAATTTTACTTATATGCTACTACGTCACGTTACTTTAATAAGTCTGCATATTTTTGCGAAAAAATAACTTTTGTATATATGCTATCGTTATATCACTAGTAATTACCATTGTTTTTATTTTCTTACTATTAATTTTTTCTTAATTTCAATGTTATCTTCCTATTTATCTTATTATTGCTGTTCTCATTATCTTACTATCATAATTTTTGTTGTTAATTTCATTGATATTTTACTTTTTATATTTACCATTAGTAATACATTAACTTTTTAACACCGACATTATATTACATTACTGTTATTACTATGTATTCTTATCGAATATAAAAGCCATTCGTATAATAGCCATCGTGGAGCTTATTAAAATGCATATGTGTACATGTATGCGTAAGTGGAGTAGGAAACACAGGAGTCTTAGTCTTGAGTTTATTCCTGACTAGTTTCGCATGTATGCTTTTTCCTTTGAGAAAGCATACCTGCGAAACTAGTCAGGAATAAACTCAAGACTAAGACTGCTGTGTTTCCTACTCCAATTATGTCATCCTGTCAGAATATCTCAACAGTACATGTATGTATGCATGCATACATACATACATACATATATATATATATATATCTACATATGCAGATGTGTATACACACATGTATATATACATATGTATACACATTTATATATATACATATGTATATGCACACATATTAGTAGCTGGAGTATAATTATTACTACTAATGAGCTCCTGTAGTAAGTACCGGTAAGAATAGATAAATCTCTTGTTAATTTTTACTTCCCTATTCATAAACGTAGTAGAAAAAAATACAACTTTATACATAGGTGAGATGACTCGCAGGTGAACATAATCTCTGGTTAAGAAAGGCATATTACACATTAATCAAAGACAAGGGAGGACTATAGTGACGAGGAAGTAGGAACGATGCAGATTTTGTTGGTTTCATATTAGTGGGTGAAATGTCCTTTCTTGCTGGAGAAGGTATTATTGCTGGAGTGCGTGTGTGACGCGATGTCATGGAACTTTGACATTGGAAGCGTGTGCGTGTCCAGTAGCTGACGTCCGTGATTCGTGGGTGGGGTGGTGAGCCAGCGTTCAGTGGTCCATGGACGAGTAGTTGATCCAGCAGTCAGCTGTCCATAGCGGCAGGGCGGGCGGCAGCTAGCAGGCAGGGCGGATGGCTGCCAGCAGGCAGATAGGTCGGTGGAGGCGGCCAGCAGTCAGGGCGGGTGGTGGCGACTCAGCGAGCGCTCTGGGACACGCGGCGGCATCCAGCAGGCAGGGAGGTTGGGGGCGACTGAGCAGGCAAGGCGGGTGGCTGCGGCTCAGTGGGCGTCCGATATAGGCAGCAAATGAGCAGGCTGCTGCGGCAGCAGTAGCGGCTTAGCAGTAAGGCTACGGACGCACGAGAGGCTGTTTAGCCGCTCAACCGCTGCAGCTGTTTAGCCGTTTTTATATAACACACTACTTTTAATGGAATTGCGCGCATTAGTTACTTAACCGCTAATGCGCGCAATTCCATTAAAAGTAGTGTGTTATATGAAAACGGCTAACCAGCCGCAGCGGTTGAGCGGCTAAACAGCCTCTCGTGCGTTTCATCCTTAGGGAGGTCGGCGGCGGCAAATCAACGGGCGTCCGGTACAGGCATTGACTCAGCAGGCTGCTGCGGCGGCGGTAGCGGCTCAGCAGGCGGGCCGGAGGCAACCAGCAGGCAGGGCGGTCGGCGGCGGTGGTCAGCAGGTAGGGCGGGCGGCGCCGGCGATAGACAGCAGGCAGGGAGGTCGGCGGTGGGTCAGCAGGCTACTGCGGTGGCCCGCTGGCGGGAACGGCCGCTCTCCAGGGTTACCAATTGCAATAGCTGACGCTGGAGTGACATTGTTGTTACTACTAAGCGCCTGTAGTTAATATCGGTAAGAAGAGGTTAAACAAATCTTTTGTTTCTTAACTCCTACCTCCCTCCTTTGTTAACAAAAACATTACAATTTTATACATAGGCGAGATTTCTCACCGGAGAAAATAATCTCTCAGAATAATTTGACGCATCCCGAAGGGATTTCTCCCCGTCATCTCCTTTTCTGCATGGGGAGAAGGGGGGGGGTCGCCAATTAAATTAAGCGGCCTTGCTGTGGATGAGCTGTGTCTTGCGATATTGCTTCTGACTCAGGGAAATGAGCGAGATGCAGGGATGACCCGTCATCCAGGAGGAGCCAAGATAAGAGGGAGGGAGAGGGTTGAATGGGAGTGGAGTATGTGGAGATGGAATGGGTGGGAGTGGAGTATGTGGAGATGGAATGGGTGGGAGTGGATTTTATGTCTTTGTTTTTTGGCTACCTCCCTTGTAAGGAGGAAAAAGCCTTTTGTATATGTTTATCTTACTTATTTGTTTATTCATAATTTTACTTTATTTATTTTTATTTTTATTATAATCATATTTTTTCCGCGTTCGATCAAGTTATGGACGAAAAGGTCTCTTGTTGACATGTTCTTTTGTAATCCTTTCTGTATGTATGCACGCATGTGTGTATATGTATGAATGTGTGTGTATGTGTGTGTGTGTGTGTGTGTGTGTGTGTGTGTGTGTGTGTGTGTGTGTGTGTGTGTGTGTGTGTGTGAATGTGTGTGATTCACCATGGTATTGGATCACGTGTTAGACTCGTGATCGACAGCTATTTCCCTCCCGGAAGAGAGCTCAGAGGTCGTATGACCGATCTATGGGTAATTCTGTGACCTTACACGCACACACACACCCAACTCCCTGCCCACAAGAGTTAGAGTAACCACTCGAAGCGCAGGGATACTGAAATATTTCAGCCCTGGGCAGGATTCGAACCCGGACCGCCGTAGTGACAGTCGGGGACTCTACCAACCGCACCACTGAGTCGTGTGTGTGTGTGTGTGTGTGTGTGTGTGTGTGTGTGTGTGTGTGTGTGTGTGTGTGTGTGTGTGTGTGTGTGTGTGTGTGTGTGTGTGTGTGTGTGTGTTTGTTTATTCCATCTCTTTACCTCCCCATCCTATCCTCCGTACCTCTCTCCTACTCCCCTTTCTCCACAGCCCGTCCAAGTCAAAGGACACATCCTTCACTCCTCCTTTCCGGCAGGAAGTTCCTCCGGGGAGACCATTGGGTTTCCTGCGCTGTAATTTGCCCTGAGGCTTCCGGCTGGCCGTTCTCGGCCCGGCCTGGCCCTTGGGGATCACGCCCAGGGATCCGTGTCTCCCGATATCTCGTACTTTATCTCCACTTGATTCGTCTATAATCCACGTGTTTTGAATGAACTTTCTTTGCGTGTCATGTAACCTTGTAATCCTTGCCCTTTAAGGTCTTCTATCATATTCGGTTCTTTAAGTAAGGCCTTTCGGATCTGGATCGTTTGCATGTATATCTTTACACCGTTTGTGCTTTCATATGGTCCCCTTATTCCGTATTGGAAGACGTTCATTGGTGACGTAATCGTAAGCGTTCTGAGTTCGAATCCCGCACTTCTCTTAGATTCCCAGCCGTGAATGTTTTCTGCCCCCAACAGACCAAACGCGGAAGGCAAATGTGATGGCTTCGGCCACAGGTACGCGTGACCTGGCGTTGGCTCCTTACCTTCATATTTGTTGTCTGAAATCTTAGTACGTTTGTATGTGTATATTGTTTGGTTTTACTATCATATGGTCCGTGTTTTCTATATCTTCATCTGTTCTTAATATATATTTTGGCAATCTTATACTCCCCCCTCCACTTCTTTTCTCATATAACTAATTCTGTCCACACTGTCAAGGAGTTTTTATAATCTGAATGTTATTCCTACCTAGGGGTGCCGTTTCCTTTTTTTTTTTTTTTTTTTTTTTTTTTTTTGCGTTATCTCAGAAGACAAATGGAAATTGCATAAAGTAAAATGTTAGGGGAGTGTAGTTTATGAGGGAAATTAACACAAACGCGCACACACACACACACACACACACACACACACACACACACACACACACACACACACACACACACACACACACACACACACACACACACACACACACACACACACACACACACACACACACACACACACACACACACACACACACACACACACACACACACACACACACACACACACACACACACACACACATACGCCTGCATGTCTGTTTGCCTACCCTCTCTCTCCGTCCCCCTCTTCCCCTCCCTCCCCTCCCTCCCTAGATCTGAGGTCAGTGGGTCACTTGACTGACATCCCCTCGAGAATGACGAGAACCAGAACGGATTCGTAGTGGATTGAACATACTCTCCTTACCTGTTGACTAAGTTACGTTCCTTTTGTTCTTTGTTCTTTGATCTAATCTAATCTAAGATTGGTAACGTCGTACAACATTAGAAGACTCATTATACCCTACCCCACTTTTTTCTTTTTATTGTGTGTGTGTGTGTGTGTGTGTGTGTGTGTGTGTGTGTGTGTGTGTGTGTGTGTGTGTGTGTGTGTGTGTGTGTGTGTGTGTGTGTGTTTGTATGTGTATGTGTGTGTGTGTGTGTGTGTGTGTGTGTGTGTGTGTGTGTGTGTGTGTGTTTATATGTGTGTGCGCGTGCGTGCGTATGCTTGTGTTTATGGGTGGGTTGGCTGTTTGGTGACTTGTTAATTCTCCATCCCTTTACCAGCCCACAGGAGTCAGGCGTTGGCATGTTAGGTTGATAGTGGTGAATTTTAAGTTACCATTTTCACCTCTGGCTGCCCCATCCATCAAGGAACCAACGAAGCGAGACAGATGATTGGTTGATGGGGAGGGCGTGACTTCGATGAGCAGACAAAGCAGCCAGGGGATTGGCTGACAAGAGGGCGTGGCTGTGGACAAGACGTCGATTTCAGAGCGATGACGTAAACCGATCTGTCACCTTATTTTTCAGAATTTTGTGTAATTTATTTTCTTCATTTCCTGCTTCCATCTCTCCCTCCATTTCCCTCCTTTTCCCTCTTTCTCCCTCCTTCTCCCTCGTTTTCTCTCCTTCTCCCTTCTCCCTCCTCTCTCCTTCTCTCCTTCTCTCTCCTCCTCTCTCCTTCTCTCTCCTTCTCCCTCCTCTCTACTCTCTACTTCTCTCTCCTTCTCTTTCCTTCTCTCTCCTCTCTCCTTTTCTTTCTCTCGTTCTCTCTCTCTTTCTCTCTCTTTCATTTGTCTTATCTTTTGTTTCTACTTCTTTTGTACTTTCTGCTTCTGCATTTTTCTCTTTTATTTTGTCTGTTTTATTTTTCTTCTTAATTTGTCGCCTTGTTTCTTCTTAACACTTTCTTCTCTCAGATGTGATGTCCATCTTTGATTTTCTGTCTTTTTCATCCACCAATCCTTCCTCCTTTTTGGCATCATTCTGTCTCCTCTTCCTTCTTTTTCTCCTGCTCCCCCTCTTTCCTCTCTTTCTCTTTCTCCATCTCTTTCTCCTTCTCTTCTTCCTCCTCCTCCACCTCTTTCCCTTATCTTTCTGCTCCTCTTTCTCCTCTCTCCTCCTCCTCTCCTCTTCCTCCTATTTCCCCACTTTCTCCTTTATCTTTATTTTCCTTCCTTTTTTCTTCCTCATAAGAACATAGGAATGAAGGGAATTACAAGAGACCATGAGGCCTACGCTAGGCAGTTCCATGTCCATTACCTCCTTTCATCACTATCCATAAAGCTATATAATCTTCTTTTAAACAACGAATTGTTTCAGCGCTTATTACATTGTCACTAAGTCTATTATCTTCCATAACCAGTTCTTCCCTATTATCTTCTTAAACTTAAATTTGTCAAATTTAAATCCATTACCATGACTTCTACCTTGCAGTCTTAATATGATGACCTTGAATGTATCACCCAAGTTAAAGCTCTTGAACAATTTCAATACTTCTATTAGATCACCCCTCACTCTTCGTACTTCTAGAAAGTGTAAGTTAGGGTGCCTAAGACTATCTTCGTATAGTAAATTTCTAAGCCCTTGTATTGCTTTAATAATTTTCTTCTGCAGTTATTCTAGTGAATTAATATCCATTCTTTAGGATGGAGACCAAAAATGTACAGCATAGTCAAGAATGGGTCTAACTATCGCAAGATAGAGTTTAATGATTACCTCTCCACTTTTGCTTGTAACAGTCCTAGTAATAAGTCCTAATGCCCTGTTGGCCATATTTTCTGGCACTAATGCACTGTTTCCTGGATTTAAAGTCCGGACTCACTAACACTCCTAAGTCTTTTTCACATTCTGCTTTCTTTGATATGTCACTATCTAAGCTATATCTGTTAGCTGGGATATTTAGAATTACGTTCAACACATAGCACTTTGAAGTACATTTGCCATTTCACTGACCATACAAACAATATATCAATATCCTCCTATAGTATCCCAGCATTTTTTCCCGACCTAATATGGCGTCCTATTCTAATGTCATCAGCAAACTTACTAACATTACTATTACCCTCATTGTCCAAGTTGTTTATATACACGATAAACGATAAAAGACCCAAAACCGAGCCCTGGGGAACTCCACTACTAACACTACCTCATTTGAGTTTTACAACGCTAGTGATGATTCACAGTTTTCTGTTACTGATCCATGCTCTAATCCCTTCAAGCACTTTTCCTCTTATGCCATAGGCCTTGATTTTTATTTAGTAATCTCTGGTGGGGTACCTTGTCGAACGCTTTGCTAAAGTCGAAGTATATAAAACCGTAACTATCATTTTTAACTGTTGCCTTGCAGACATTAGTGTAAAAGGATAAAAGAATGAGTTACAAACGACCTATCCTTGGTGAACCCATGATGTGAGTCACGAATCAGATTATGCCTCCTTGTTTTCTTAGTCCTCGTTCTCCTTCTTCCTCTTCTTTGTTTCCCTCTTCGTTTTTTTCTCTTTGTTTCCCATCTTGCTTTACTCCATGGTCTCTGCATTCTCTTCCTCGTAGTTTTTCTTCCCCTCCTCTTCTTCCTTCTCCTCTTCCTCTTCCTCTTCTTCCTTCTCATTTTCCTCCTCTTCCGTCTTTTCCCTTCCCATCCACCAACTCTTTCCTCACCCTTTGTCTAGCTTTTTGTGACAGATGTCGACATCTTCGCTTATCTGATAAGCCTTACTGCCTCCAGTCCTTCACCAGCCAATCACAAGACTCCTTTTACTTTATCCTCTGTTTGATTGGTAGAGAATAGCCGAGACTTGTCCGCAGAAACCTTATGGTGAAGACCGTTTCACCACTGCTCTCTTAGCTTCTATAAAAGGCGCAACCCTGTAGACTGGCAGTTGGTCCCCGGATCGGGAACAAAATTTGGGTTAAGCGATTAATGGGTTAGCCGCTAGATTTCTAAATATTTCTAGATGTCTTGGGGGTACTCTAGACAGGTTCCTGGGAGGTGCAGTCCCGTAGGTTGGCTTTTGATTTCTGGATCGAGCTTAAAATATACCGCTAGATTTACAAAATTCTCTAGACCTCTTGGAATATTCTAGAAGGATTCTTGGCTTCAAATGTTGAGGAGTTCACCCCAGGAGACGCTTTACTACGACAGAGGTCAAACAGGAGATATTGGTAGCTACATGAAAAATGCGGTACCTCGTATTATGAAGAGCATGATCAAAACATTCCTGTAAGTAGTTTTCCTTTTTATTCCAACATTCCTCTCTCATTTTAGTCTTGTCCTTTTACCACTACAGAAAGTGGATTTGGGAGAGTTGGAGATGAGAGTAAGAGGGAGTTTTTCGGGAGTTAGGAAGGTGAAGAAAGTACGTATTCAGTGTAGGATGCTGTAATTATAATTTATCTTATATTATTTGTTTTTGTTTTATCATTTGTCTGTCTGATTTTCATTTATTATTAGTTATATGTCAATTTATTATTATTTACTATTTACCTGTTTGTTTATTATTTAACTATACCTATGCATTTATTTATGTATTTTATTTGTTATTTACATTATTATAGTTTTTATTCATTATTTTACCATTATGATTTTTTTTTTCGCATCCGACCTAGATATGGATCAAAAGGTCTCCTGTCGGCATGCTCCGCCTTTGTAATCCTTTGTAATCCTTTGAAAAGGAAAGGTCAACGCATGAGCAAGTTTCCCCAGAAAGAAAATTGTCAACTCGGTTACAAGTACCAGATGGTACACATGGTGTAGTGGGATAAAGGTAACCCATTTTAAGATTAGTTTCGTTCAGATGGTAATTTTTTAATTTTGAAAAAATACATATAGTCTAAATATCATAATGTTAAGGAATTGAACGTTTGGGATTAGATACATTGAATTTTGCAATTTTTTTCTTTATGAATTGCGGCAATTGTTGAACGAAACGTTTTCAAATGAACGAGTTCCAAAAGAATGAGATGAATGTATATACGACAGAAGAACGGGATATGAAAATAAAGATTTATTTTGATAGAAAAATTTACAGTGATGATATTTTTCATCATTATTCTAATCAAAATTGAAATGATAGTGTATATTTTGTAATAGACTTGAAGATACCTATTTTATTCATTATGGAAATTAGATATTTCTGATAGAACAGTAGATTGTTAGCATTGAAGAATTAGGCCCACGACAGTCGTTTGTATTCATGAAATAACAATATACCATTAACTAATGTTACAATTTTTAATACAAAAAAGGCATATTGACATTATTTTGACAAACTATGAGCTTAAAAAGAATGACGGAGTTTCTGCAGTGGCAGTTGGCGTTTGTACAAAGATCAACGACATGACGTCATATCACGTGCGTCTCAACGTACTTATGCCGAAGGACAAGGAAGGAAGTATGTGCGATAGAAATATTATTCTTTTTCCAAGCCATGAACACCCCTTGCAATGTATACCCTCCGTTTCACGAGGAAATATCATTATGCATTTAGAACTCCTGCCTTCAGGAGAACTCCTGCCTTCAGGAGAACTCCTGCCTTCAGGATCTTGAAGCCACGTCCGCGAACTCAACTACAGAATTCGAAGTCGAAGGACGTAATGGCCTTGAGGACGGAAGCACCGAGGAAGGGTTCTCAAGATTATCCAGTCTCATGACTCCTTTCATCTTTCTAGGACACGTTTCCTTGTCACTCCAGCTATCTGCCGCCATTTTCTTTTATCCACTTTTCCATTATTCTCTTCACGTTCTTCTTATATTCTCATATCTTCCACTTTTTCTCATCCCTACCTGTCTCTTTTTTCTTATCTTCATTTCCTTCTTCTTCCTCCTCCTTTCCACGTTCCTTGCCTCCTCTTCTCCTCGCTGCATCCTTCTCACCAACCTCCATCCACTACAAGCCCTCACGTCTCTCCTCTCCACTTCCCTCGCACATTCCTCCCTTATTACTTGCTGTTGATGTCGCCCTTCGCTGAAGCCTTCACCCTCCCGCCTATTATTCACTCACGCTAACTTTGCTAATCTCATTTTTCATTCCTCTACCTCCCTCCCTACCCCTACACCAACACTCTTGAGCCTTTTTACTTCACTCATTCAGTCACTCACTCGCTCGCTCGCGCACTCAATTCCTCACTCACTTGTTCAACATAACTCTCGTTCATTCTCTCGTTTTCACTCATTCCCGTTGTTCCTCTTTTCCTCTCCCGTCCTCCTTTACTTCTTATTCTCTTATTCCTTTCCTACTTCTCTCTCTTCCTTCTGTCCTTCCGTCCTTCCGTTCTTCTCTCCTTCCACCCCTCTGTCCTTCTCTCCTTTCTTTCCGTCCTTCCGTCTTTCCTTCCTTTCATTCCTTCCGTTCTTCCTTTCTTTCTTCCTCCCCCCCGCCCTTCCTTTCATTCATTCCATCCTTCTTTCGTTCTTTCGTTCGTTCCTTCCTTCCTTCCTTTCTTATTCCCTTCTTCCTTTCATTCTTTCCTTTTTTCCTTCCTTTCTTATTCCTTTCTTTCTTTTCTTCCTTCCTTTCTTCCTTTCTTATTTCCTTCATTCATTCCTTTATTCCTTTTAATCCTTTCATCTCGCAATCCGTTCATCCCTCCATCTTTCATCTTCCTTCCCTTTCACGACTTTTTGTTCCCATCTTCTCCCTCTTTTTTCTCCCCCTCCACTACCTCTCTCCCTCTGTTCAACATTTTCAAGGTTTGTTATATATAAACACCTTCGAATGACGTTTATACCAATTGTGGGTTCACCGCAACAAGACGCTCCATTCCACAGATTCTGCCTCCACCTCTTTTCCATTCCCGCCTTCACTTCCACTTCTTTCACAGTCCAATCCCCACAGAATCCCTCTTCTTCAAAATTTCTGCGGGACTTCACGATAGAGCAGCACGCTTTTTAATTCCGTTTACGGGCAATTTGATATTACATACGTCCGTATAATTTATGTACACACACACACACACACACACACACACACACACACACACACACACACACACACACACACACACACACACACACACACACATATATATATATATATATATATATATATATATATATATATGGGAAACTGTAATGTTATAACACATTTGTAAATGTACACTTTGAGCACATTGTCGTAGAAATAATATCAGAAGTACAGGAGATCAGCATATTTCGACTACTATCTGTAGTCCATTCTGCTGAAGAGGATTACAGATAGTAGTCGAAATATACAGTTTTCCTGTACTCCTGATATTATTTCTCTGATAGTGGGTTTAAAATGTACTGTGGGAGGTTATGCAGATTTATGGGATAGGAGGAAAGCTTTTGGGAGCTGTCAAGAGTTTTTATGTGAGTAGTAGAGCATGTGTTAGGATTGGAAATGGAGAGAGTGAGTGGTTTGAAGTAAAGGTGGGACTTCGTCAAGGATGCGTTATGTCGCCCTGGCTGTTCAACTTATACATGGATGGGGTGGTGCGAGAGGTGAATGCTAGGGTAGTGAGTCAGGGATTGGAGATGGTTAAAGAAAATGGAGAAAAGTGGGAGGTGAGCCAGCTGTTGTTTGCGGACGACACTGCGCTTGTGGCAGGGTCAGAGGAGGGATTGAGGAAGCTGGTGGCAGAGTTTGGGAGAGTATGTGATAGAAGAAAGCTAAAGATAAATGTGGGTAAAAGTAAGGTGATGAGATGTACAAGGGGTGAAAGTGGCAGTAGACTGGAAGTGAACATTAAGGGAGAGCGACTGGAGGAAGTGGATAGTTTTAGATACTTGGGTGCAAGTGTAGCAGGAAAAGGTGGAGTGAAGGTGGAGGTAGAATGTAGATTGAGAGAAGCGAGTAAATGCCTTGGTGGTTTAAAGAGTGTAATGAGAAATAGACATTTGGGAATGGATGCGAAGAGGAAACTGTATGAAGGAGTGATTGTGCCAACAGCACTGTATGGGGCAGAAACGTGGAACATAAGAGAAGAAGAGAGAAGGAGTTTGAATGTGTTTGAGATGAGGTGTCTGAGAAGTATGGTGGGGGTTACTAGGCTAGATAGAGTGAGAAATGAGGAGGTGAGGAGGAGAACAGGGGTGAAAAAGGATTTGGGAGAGAGGGTTGATGAAAGAATATTAGGATGGTTTGGACACATGGAAAGAATGAGTGAAGAAAGACTAGTAAAAGAGGTATGGAAGGCAGATGTGGAGGGAGTGAACATGAGGGGACGTCCTAGGATGAGGTGGATGGATGGGGTGAAGGGGGCTTTGGGGAAGAGGGGAATGTCTGTTGAGGAAGGAAGGGAGAGGACGGAAGACAGAGGTGAGTGGAGAATGGTTGTATATGGATGATGTTGTGACGACATGAGGAGGAATAGGCGGGGTGGGTGGGGGGGTGGGGTAGTATGTGTGAGTAAATTTTGACGCAGCCCGAAGGGATTTCTCCCCGTCCTCTCCTTATATGCAAAGGGGGACGGAGAGGGGGGGTCGCCGATTAAATGAAGCGGCCTTGCTGTGGATGTACTGTGTCTTGCGACACTGCTTCTGACCCAGGGCGGTGGGCAGGGTTCAGGGATGACCCGTCATCCAGGAGGTGCTCAGATGAGAGGAAGGGTGGGAGGGGTGTGGAGTGTATTTAGGGATGAAATGGGTGGGAGTGTTTTTATGCCTTTCCTTTTGTGGCTACCTCCCTTGGAAGGGGGAAAAAGCCTTGGTATATGTATATACATATATATATACATATATATATATACATATACATATATACATATACATATATATATATATATATATGAAGGGGCGTGAAGTCTTTGTCGCTCGTTAAAACATGTAAAAAAACAAACAAACAAAAACGCTAGTTCATTCCAGAATCTCTAAGTACGTCTGGCGATTTCCAGAACAAAAATATAGACTATGAAGTATTTGACCTGGTTCCTCAGGCGGTTGCACTGGTGGCGTAATCGTTACCGCGCTAGTCTCGCATTCGCTGAGTTATGGGTTTGAATCTCGCACTTCTCTCCGATTCCCAGTAGTGACTGTTACCTTCCCCCAATAGTCCATGCGTATGGGTTAAACGTGACAGCTATTCAGCGACTCCTGGCGTAGATTCCTCACCTCAGAGGCGATGAATGATAGTGTAACTTGAAGTCACGAGTCGGTTGGATGAACAGTAGTGTGTTGTAGTGTCTGCGAAGTTATTATGTTTATTTGTTTTAATTCACTGTTTAGGTGTTTGTTTATTTCATTATCTTTTTCTTTTTTTTCTTTTGTTGGTATGTTTTGAATTTCTTAACCTTTGTAGGATTCGGACGCATCTGGTTGATGTTTTCTGACGTCATACAAGGTAAAGGCTAAAGATTCATTTGCTTTGTCGAAGGTGTTAAAGAATTTGGGCTAGCTAGGAACTTAACCCAGTTTCGTTGTGGAGGTGTTGGTTTCTGAGGTGACTAGAATCAACTGGTACCAGATAGAAAGAACAGTTGAACTTATGAAACGCTGTGAAGGCCAATAGGTTCTGTTTATATTGAGGACATGTGATCTGAAAAGGTTAAGGGTGGGAAATGTGGTAGTGATGTTGGGAGGTGGTGGTTCTGGGTGGTGGTGAGTTGTGTGGTGGTGAGTTGTCAGTGGTGGTTTGATGGGTGCTGGTTGTGTGACATTTGATCCCCAATTGATGAATTGTTGCATTAATTTGATATAATTACATCAAACGGTGAGTGGTGGTTGTGGGTGGTGGTGGGTTGTGAGTTGTGTTGTGGTGAGTTGTCAGTGGTGGTTTGATGGGTGCTGGTGGTGTGACATTTGATCCCCAATTGATGAATTGTTGCATTAATTTGATATAATTACATCAAACGGTGGGTTGTGGTTGTGGGTGGTGGTGAGTTGTGTGGTGGTGAGTTGTCAGTGGTGGTTTGATGGGTGCTGGTGGTGTGACATTTGATCCCCAATTGATGAATTGTTGCATTAATTTGATATAATTACATCAAACGGTGGGTGGTGTTAGTGGATGGTGGTGGGTTGTGAGTGGTGGATGATGGTGAGTTGTCAGTGGTGGTTTGATGGGTGCTGGTGGTGTGACATTTGATCCCCAATTGATGAATTGTTGCATTAATTTGATATAATTACATCAAACGGTGGGTGGTGGTTGTGGACGGTGGTGGGTTGTGAGTGGTGGATGATGGTTAGTTGTGATTGATGGCTGGTGGGTGCTGATGGTGTGACGTTTGATCCCCAATTGATGAATTGTCGCATTAATTTGATATAATTACACCAAACGGAATCAATCAAACTGATGACAAAGTCGGTCGGTTTCAGGAGTCGTGTATATGTTAGACCTGAAGACATTAATTCACTTTCTTTTCCCTTTATTCAGTCGTATTTCTTAAAGCTTATTGGTGATTATATTAAGCTATAAACACAATTATCATAGTGTTTGTCCAAAAATTTAATCTTCAGTTTGTAAAGTTTTCATTTTGAAGTTCGATCGGGCAATTTTTGAGAAGATAGAATGCAGTGACCAGCCATTGGATGGGGATGAACTATAATGTCTGATGTTCCTAAAGGAGAGTTAAAATTAAAGAACAGCATAACTTTTAGGATGGAAAGGTTTAGTTTTCAGAGTCATTGATATTTCCTAATTGTATTAAAGTTTAAGATTTTATAATATTATTGCTTTGTGACTACGCAGGGTCCAAAGAAAATTTTTTCTTTTAGAAATTGTTTGGATCTTCCTGAAGGAAATCCAGCTAACATAGATTCTAGTGAGAGCTTTCTTGTGAAAATACGAATTCCGAAATGAAACGGGATTCAGTTAAGTAAAAATAAATATATAAATAAATGAAAATAAATAAATAATAATAATGATAGTAGTAGTAGTAGTAGTAATAATGATGATGATGATGATAATAAAATAAAAGAATAAAGACATCTTGACTGAACTGGTAATCTTTAAAGGCGAATAAAATCAATTGGCGTGAGCCAGAATAAAATATGCAAAGGATGTCACTGTGGCAGAATTGGTAATGGAATTCTGTGTACGGCATGATGCTGGTCGTGTCTGTGATGACGTGCCTCAACATATTGCATCATTGATTAAGGCAACAGGACGGCTTGCAATATTACAGCATATGCTGAATATGCTGTTCATCTCCACAGACATGCTACCAATAAATTGTTGTACGAGTTTATATGACGGATTTTTGTGAGTGGACAAGGTGAATCTTTGAAAGCTACCATACGTATTTTATTTCAGGAAAACATATGCATATGTATACGTTTACGTTTATGTACGTATATGCATAACGGCTGTGACACAGGACTCAATGGGAAAGGATTGTTTTATACAAAACATTGAATACAAGTCCTATGCATTAAATCTGAATCAAATGCTTGGAAAAAAATGGTGGAAAAAATGTCGTTTATAGACTTAGAAAAGCTTTATGACACAGTGGACAAAGGAACGAAGAGGGTAATGTTCCATGCATATGGAGTGAGGGGGAAATACTGCTAAGGGAGGTAAAGAGTATAGGAGGGGATTGAAAAACGTTGTCAACGAACGGAATAGACTTAGTAAACATGTAGTGAACGCTGAAACTATCAGTTGTTTTAAGAAACGGCTAGACAACTTAATGATGGGGATGACAGCCGGTAATGGACATGAGACTGTCTAGTGTAGGCCTTATAGTCTCTTGCAGACCTCCTTCACTCTTATGTTCTTATGTTTTTATGTAAAATGTGCAAGGTGAAAATGGAAAGGTTTAGAATAAAGGGGAAGATGAAACAGGGATGCGTTATGTCACCGTGGTTTAATGTATACATGAATGGAAAGATGGAAGACGCAAATATTTGTACTGCTGAAGAGGATCACAGATAGTGATCGAGATATACAGATCTTTTTACTTTCGCCTATTCTTCTCCGAAAGTGGGTCATTAGTATAATTTTACCAATGTGCTACGACATTATTTTGTTGCGATTAGCTGTAAGCATACGAGAACAGCTGTGGAGAGAAAAAAAGATAGTGGATGAATCTTGTACTCTTTGCAGTTGATTTAGTATTGATGAGAAACAGTCTGAAGTAGCTTCAGAAACTAACAAAACATTTTTGAGAGATGTGTGAAAGTTTTATTAAAGGCAACTGTAAGAGAGTTTATGATGAAAATCGAAAAAAACAAAGAAACATTAAAATTCAACATAGAAAAATTAAATATTGTAGGAAGTGGATATGCTCATACTCGTCATGGGGAGTAATGTGTGTGTGTGTGTGTGTGTGTGTTTCTACCATGGTCTTGGATCACGTGTTGGACTCTTGATCGATAGCTATTTCCCCTCTCGAAAGAGAGCTCAGAGCTCATATATGACCGAGCTATGGGTAATGCTATGACCTCACACGCGCACACACCCTCAACTCTCCGCCCACGAGAGTTGGAGTAACGACCCGCAGCGCAGCGATACTGAAATTATCTCAGCCGTCTGTGTGTGTGTGTGTGTGTGTGTGTGTGTGTGTGCGCACGCGCGCGTGCGGGCACGTGCGTATGTGCTTATTTGTTTTCTAACGCTTATACACACTTATCTATAAGAACAAACTGCATGCATACCTATCTCATTAAATAATCGCATATACCACATACACCTCTCTTAATACATCCTTTGCAATGAAGACAGTGTATACTCTGTTGGTCCCGACTCTAGCACATGAACTTCTGCGTGCCATGGCACGGCAGTGGCACATGCTAATGAGGCCTTAAGCAGTTCTTGTGCCAACAGTGATGGCCTTAATGTGATCTAAGACAACGCTGCTTTGAATAATATAAACTCTGCCTCGGAGCCATTTGGGTAGAAATGGCTCGTGAGGTAATGTTGATTCGATAGAGGACTACAGTGTTGTGCGCCTATGTAAACATGTCTATACCTGATTCCTTTTGTATAGATGGATGGATGGATGGATGGATTGATTGATTGATGGACGACTAATGGATTGATGTGATATTTCTCATTAGACTTTTTAATCCCCCAAGGCCTTTATTTGCTTCTCTGTCTACATTCTACCTCCACCTCCACTCCATTTACTTCCGCATTCGCACCCAAGTATCTAAAACTATCCACTTCCTCCTGTCTCTTTCCCTAATACTCACTTCCAGTGTGTGTATATATATATGTGTGTAATATATATATATATATGTATATATAATAACATATATAATATATATATATACATATATATACATATATATATATATATATATATAAATATATATATATATATATATATATACATATATATATACATATATATACATACATACATACATATACCAAGGCTTTTTCCCCCTTTCAAGGGAGGTAGCCAAAAAGGGAAAGGCATAAAAACACTCCCACCCATTTCATCCCTAAATACACTCCACACCCCTCCCACCCTCCCTCTCATCTGAGCACCTCCTGGATGACGGGCCATCCCTGCACCTTGCCCACCGCCCCGGCTCAGAAGCAGGGGCGCAAGACACAGCACATCCACAGCCAGCCCGCTCCACCCAACCGGCGACCCCCCCCCCTCCGTCCCCCTTTGCATATATGTACATATATACATATATATGTATATATATACATATATATGTATATATATACATATATACATATTATATATATACATATATATATACACATACATATATATATACATATACATATATATGTATATATATACATATATATATACATATATACATATACTTACATACATATATATATATATATATATATATATACATATATATATATATGTGTGTAATATATATATATATACCTATATTTGTATATATGTACATTATATACATGTATTTCATTTATTTATTTATAAATAAATATATAATATGAATTCATGTATTCATTCAATCATTTATTCATACATTTGTTTATTCATTTAACTATTTTACATATTCACTTATCAGTTCATTTGTTCATTTATTTGTTTATAATTACTTTTTTAAATTTATTCTTCTCGACGTTGTATGAGCAACGTAGAAGAAAAAAAGGAGAGGGTTGCTCGAAAGCGTGAGATGTTGTTAACTTGTTCATGGTTGGAGAGTCTTAACGGGTAATGAAAGGTCCTTAGTCTTTGAGTTTAATTTCCAGGAACAGATTTGTTTTTTAAAAGGGGTGAAGTGTTCAGGTATTTTTATTCAAGTGTGAACAGCGTTCTAGTGTTTGTTTAAATTTGAACAGAGTTCATGGGTTCTTGGTTGATCAAGGATGGCTGGGTGTCTTATGTCAGGGGAATGATCAAGAAGGCAGGGTTACGAAGGATTACAAAGGATTACAAAGGCTGAGCATGCTGACAGGAGACCTTTTGGTCCATGACTAGGTCGAATGAGAAAAAAATACAATGATAAATAAAATAAAATAAAATGCGAAAAAAATATGATGAATAAAATGAAATAAAATGCGAAAAATATGATAAATGAAATAAAATAAAATAAAGTAAAATTATGCTAATATAAATAATGATAAAACGAATAAATGCATAAGTATAGTTAAATAATAAACAGGTAAATAGTAGATAACAATAAATTGACAGAAAACTAATAATGAATTAAAATCAAGCAAGTAATAATAAACAAACAGACAAATGATAAACAAATAAACAAATAATGGAAAATAAATGGCAGTCATTACAGCATCCTCCTTAGGTGTTTATCTAAACGAATCTTAAAGCTTCGACCTGACCTACATTGCACTGGCTCTGCAGGAAGTTTATTTCATTCATTAACTACACGTCGAGGTAAAGATGGGCAACACGTGGTGGTCGAGTTAGTTCCCTGTTCACCTGTTTAATTTAGTTAGTGGAACCTAGACTGGGAGTAGAGCTTATATTCCTGACGTTTTGTCTACTGTCTTTTTCAAAGGAAGGAGCATGCTGGACCGTGCAGAGTATATATATATATATATATATGTATATAATATATATATATATGTATATAATATATATATATGTATATAATATATATATGTATATATAATATATATGTATAATATATATATATATGTATATAATATATATATATATAATATACGCTTGGTAGCTTATGGAGGTATGCGAACGTGGCGCGCTGTGCTCTGATTGGCCCGCTGTGACAGCCAATCGTGAAGCACTATGCCCGCTGAGGTTTTTGCCCAGGTGAAGTCAGTAGACGAAACGTCAGGCATACACGCTTCACTCTCAGTCCATGTAGTTTCCTTTGCCGTATTTAAGCAACTTGTTCACATGGATATTCATTTTTATTAGTTAGTGTTAATGATGGTCATGGTAAGGGATTATGACGTTAGTGATGATAGTGTTGGTGCTGGTGATAATGGTAACTATGATGACAACGTATGCATGTGTGTATGTGTGCGCACATCCGTGAGTGTGTTAGTGTATTTGTGTGTGTGTGAATATACAAATGTATATGTACAGTATATATACTGTATGTACGTGCGTATGCATATGGAGATATATATGCATGCATGTTTGTATTTATGTATGTATTTATGTATGTATTTATGTATGCATGTATGTATGCATGTATGTATGTATGTACGTAAGTTTACATGCTATGCATGGCTTCAGAGGCATTTGGTTTTTAAAGGGAAAGTATTTAAGATCGAGCAGCTAAAGAGCGACAGATCATTTGAAATTGACTTGGCGAACTAAAATAAAAGACCTGAAAAGAGGTGGGTGATTAGGGATTATATAATATATAAAAACACGAGAGAAAGAAACAAAAAGACAAACAAAAGTTAGAATTATTTTTTAGTAGAATAAAGGATTGTGGGGTCGACTCCAGTGAGAGGAAAACTTTTACGTGAGTCGAGTTACCGATGCAAACTCGAACTGTAAGGTAAACATAGGAAGGGATCTCAACACTAGACCAGCAGGGAGGTTAGAGTTATGTATTATGAATATAAATCATATTATATATATATATATATATATATATATATTATATTTATATATATATATATAGTCTACTTCGGCAGCATTTTTTTCTCTAATGCATGTAATTTACTATTAAATGCGACAGACATAATCTCCGCACCGACTCTCCAAACAAGTCGATTTTTTTTTTTTTTTTGAGTAGCTTGACATCGGCATACAAAATTGATGAAAAGGTCATGATATCATCCGTCGTAATGTAAAATCAGTGTCTGAATATAAATATCTAGATTTTATCATTATTTTTCGATCCAAGAAGTCTTCCAACCTTTCATTAAAGATCAACACCCTCCTCTTGAGCCCATCCAGAGGAGAAACATCATCTAAATTCACACTTATCAACACGAGGACTATGGGGCTGAATGTTATATAGGAATGACGACTACTTGCCTCTCAAGGCGCCTTACTTATCACCTTTAACCCATTCAACTCATTCAACTCATGTCACCCGATTGTGGTGTAGATACGAAAAACCGTATATGGTAGTCCTCGCGCCGGCCCGTACATCCGAATATCATCTGATGCGGCTTGACCGCGCGAGGACTGACGTCATATTTTTCTGGAGTTTGATCAAACATTTTGGTGTTTTATAATTTCTTGTTATATTTGACCAAATGACAAGAAATCTTGTCATCGGAGTTTAAAGGGTTAAGGAAGTTCTTTCAAGAATCATTACTACTCGAACATGGAATCCTCCCCTCGGCAAGAGAACATTTAGTTAAAGGCACCATAGTCCTGGACCAGGATGATGATGTCCATCGTCTTTTCCTATTAGAAGCACTTTAAATAAAATACTTATAACCCTCTAATACATTACAAATGCTTTCGAAAATCTTAAATACGCCCAGAAGCTTCGTGTCGAAACGTTGGATTACATTAGTGTTCCTGGTTCAACCTGGGTTTCTTTACCCCCATTTCCATTAGTTTATAAACAAAAAAGAAAATCTAAAAGAATTCATCAAAACGCAACTTAAAAAAGGTCATTGAGAAAGAGGACGAAAGTCGCTTTATCTCCGTCCCCAATTCCAAAAGATCCGAAACTCTAGAAGAATACATAAAGCAGAATATACCAAGAATATGATAACGGCGTTATTTACCGCATACCTTGCAATGGCTGTACCTATATCAAAAGCTTTTTCCCCCTTATAAGGGAGGTAGCCAAAAAACAAAGACACAAAAAATTACTCCCACCCATTCCATCCCTAACATACTCCACTCCCCTCCGCCCTCTTCCCTCCCTCTTATCTTAGCGCCTCCTGGATGACGGGGTTAGAACCAGTGTCGCAAAACAGCACATCCACAGCAAGGCCGCTTCATTGAATCGACAACTCCCCTCCGTCCCCTCATGCAGAAAAGGAGAAGTCTGGGGAAATCCCTTCGGGCTGTGATTTTGTTAATTATGGTGAGACAGGCGGAAGCATTATAAAAACGCTTAAACGAACACAAAAACGACCCAAAGTCTCACCGCATTTCAAATTCCCTAGTTTTCCATGTGGACAAATTTGGACGCCTGCCCAACTGGAATAAAGCCGAATTCCTTCAGGAAGGGCTCGAGAGAAACACAAGAAAGTCCATTGAAGCCGCCTACATCAGTTCCTCCACAAACACCAACGACAGGGAAAGTTTAATATGCTTGGCAAGGCATCAAGCATTCTATTGTTTGACGAAAAAGGGTAAGACATTTGGCCACACAACTGAAATGTCCTGGGTTTCCCCCGCCCCTTCACGTCCCCCGAATCACTTCCCCGGGTTCCTTCACCGAAGACCTCGGGATTATACTGTATACAGTATACTGTATTCCCGACTTGTATTATTAGCTTTCTAAAGATGATCCCATTGGTCGAAACGTCAAAGCAATAAAAGTGTTCCAACACATCTCCGATGGCTCTTCATCTACCCATGAGCTCATATATATATATCTATATATATATATATCTATATATATATATATATATATATATATGTATATATATATATATATATATATATATATATATATATATATAATATTATATTTTGGTTGAAGTCAACTGCGCTGATAGATTTGACTATCTTCAAATGAAGGTTCTTCAATTTATAAAAGGATTCCTTTTCTTCGTGGTTCAGATTATGAACGAAAACATCCATAGTGTAACGAAATGCGCTGATATGTGGCGACAATTGTATTCTTGAGGATGTAACAGTGTGAAACTGTTGAACAAATACACCGAAAACTTCAAAGTTTTTTCGCCTCACCGGGAGGCTTCTTCAGGGTGAGAGGACTTCATGGTGAATCGAGGAGGTCTACTATTCGTGGAGTCGTGGAGAAGAATGAAGCAAGCATCTGGATGTGGGCCTTATAAAGGAGGTATAAGGCTCAGGCTGATTGGCCCGGGAGGAGTGCTGAACGCTGATTGGTCGCTGGGTTCTCGATCTGATCCCGACCTGAGCCAACCTAGCACGCAGCTCTGGTGACCCGGCTAGGGCGTAATGCTGGCTGCTGATTGGCCGAGCGGTGTCGCTCGTGATCCTGGGCGAAGGGAATGAGCTCTGGTTTGTCTCCTAGTCACGCGACGTGTTGACCGAGGTTCTTGATCTAGGGCAGTGGTTCCCAACCTTTTTTTTTCTTTCAGTTTTACAATTATACGTACTAAGTTAACCTTAATCCTAATGCCGGGTACCATGATGTTTTCTTGATTTTATTTTATTCTATTTTATTTTTAATTTTTTTGTCAGCCCTCCATTACCCCCGAAATTTGTTATCTCCCCCCCCCCCCGGGGGTAATTTACCCACAGTTTGGGAACCACTGATCTAGGGGAACCGACTCACCTGAGCTAGGAAGAGGGGCTCGAATTTCTTGTGGTTGACTTCAACCAAAATTGCCTTCGCAAGAACCTGTGCCCCAGAAATATATATATATATATATATATATATATATATATATATATATATATATATGTGTGTGTGTGTGTGTACAATACTGAATGGGTCCCAGTGAATATATTTTTATCAACCACAACGCACTTTAATTCTAAGCCATCAACATTGGGAGACCCGATGGAGGTCAACATGTAGATATTGAAACGCAGTACGACCAAGGACTCGAACCCTGGCTAGCGCGTGACAAGTGCTAGGGACTTAACCGATTGCTCCATCAGGAGAGAGAATATGTATATATATATATATATATATATATATATATATATATATACATATATACCTAGCTACATACATACTGTTATATGCTACTGTACTGAACTACTCAATGGAAATCTTTGAAGCACTGTTGCTAGAAACACTGAGACCAGCACAAAACATGTACATATAACAATAAAATGACGCAAAAATAAGAAGAATAAATTTCTAAGAATTGAATTGGTAGGCATTCCTAGGATAGTCAATATGAGTATTGATAAGATATAATCTTAGGATAATAATCAAAGTTGGTGGTCTACAAAAACCTTTTAGCAACTTTTATTTACAACTTTTATAAGCTTTATAACCCAAAACTGGCAGTGATGGCGCCAAACTACACACAGCACACACAACCCAATAAATATTCTAAATGTAAGTGAAATATACATCCATATCTAGATAATGTACATAATCTTAGCCTAAATGACTCTAGGACAGAACAAACAAGTAATCAAAAACAATCTCTCCTACAGACAATGTCCATAGATTCGCCTTAAACACATAGAACTAAGCTATACTTATTGCCACAGTCCTTTATTCGCACTAATGCTGAAACTCCCATGTGGTCGACGACGAAAGTGTTGGGTATGGTCAGTGATGGAGAGATCGAGGTTAGAGCGTTTAGAAGATCGAGAAGGGGCTGAACGCTTTCGTATATTACACGTTGGGGGAGTGATGATTCGATCCATTGTGAAGCAAATAATCCTGTTTCAGTGCTCACTTCGTAGCAGATGGCGAACGATGAGTTAAATGTAATAACTGTTGGTGATTTGGAGTTATGCGTGGCTTAGTTCAATGCGCCACTCACAGATGGCGCATCAGGGTGGCCCAGGATGATTCGTAGAAAGTGCAAAAAATCATCAGTGACTATGGCAATACGTACATATATACATGTACATACATACATACATGCATACACACATACATACATACATACATACATGCAAGAGTAATCACTGGGAAAGAGAAACTAAACGAAGCTGAACGCTTTCGTATATTACATCTTCAGTGCAAAAGTACATATATACATACATAGATACATACATGCGTTCATACATATATACATACATCTGCTGAAGAGGACCACAGTTGTGGTCGAAATGTACAGATCTTCTGTTTCTTTTGCCTTATTTCTCCGACAGTGGGTTATATCTAAACATTTTACAAATGTGCAAATACATTTTGGTTTTGTGAATATATACATATGCACATATATACTTTGTGAGTGATGTATTCAAATGGTAATACGGCTTAGTGACAATAAATATTTTCTTACAATAAAAGCTTTGTGTGTGTGCGTGTGCGTGCGTGTGTGTGTGTGTGTATTCACCTCGGATCTGCTGCAGTCTCTGTCGAGACAGCCAGACACCACCCTACGGCAGTGAGCTCAGAGCTCCTTATTAGCCGATCTCTGGGTAGGTCTGAGACCACTCACACACCACACACCGGGACAGCAAGGTCACAACTCCTTGACTAACGTCCCGTACCTACTCGCTGCTAGGTGAACAGGGGCTACACGTGAAAGGAGACAAACCCAACTTATCTCCGCCCGACCGGGGAATCGAACCCCGGTTCTCTGGCTTGTGAGGCCAGTGCTTTACCAATCCGCCACCGAGCCGTGTGTGTGTGTGAATGCATGCTTGTGTGTGTGTGTGTGTGTGTGTGTGTGTGTGTGTGTGTGTGTGTGTGTGTGTGTGTGTGTGTGTGTGTGTGTGTGTGTGTCTGCATGTGTGCGTATCCATATGCAGTTGTTCAAGGACAGGAGAAAAAATACGCAAAGAAAAATCCCTTAATAGCTTACTTTACACCGCAAAAAAAAAAAAAAAGTCCTCGTCATTAGCGGCTTAAAATTCTGCGTCACGACCACAGGAAGAATATAATGAACATAATGGGAATTTGATCATAATACCACCTTCTCGGTACACTTGGTTCCTAACCATTTATGCCCAAGGACATTTCCCTGACCTGCAATGAATAAAAGGGTGTAGGAGTGGAGGTGGGGGGCAATGAGAATGGAGGTCAGGTCAAATCAATGACAACCATTTTCAAATCGTCCTTGGCGCCAAGATCGGTTCCCAATGTCAATTGACACATGACATCGAGCTCCTGAGGTTGTCTGATGCGAAGAAATGGATAATTACAAGCATGCATACATACAGGCATACATATATATACATAAATGTATAAATACATACATAATACATAAATACATACATGCACATTTACATATGAGCATAGTACACACATGCACACATACAAATATGCATATATATGTATATATATATATGTATATAATATATATATATATATATATGTATATAATATATATATATATATATATATATATACTGTATATATATATTGTGTGTCATTTTGACATTTGGAAATGAATTCTCCTACTGGGATTCGAACCCTCGCCTGAGCGGCTTCCTGAGCGGCTTCGTCTTAAAAAAAAATACTCTCAGGCTAGGGTTCGAATCCCATTAAGAGAGTTTATTTACACACACACACACACACACACACACACACACACACACACACACACACACACACACACACACACACACACATGCACACACACACATGCACACACACACATGCACACACACACATGCACACACACACATGCACACACACACATGCACACACACACACATGCACACACACACATGCACACACACACATGCACACACACACATGCACACACACACATGCACACACACACATGCACACACACACACACACACACACACACACACACACACACACACACACACACACACACACACATACTTGCACAATCAATTATAGAATACACACACACACACACACACACACACACACACACACACACACACACACACGAGGAGGAGATCGTAAACGTGAAATTAAATTTTTGCTCCCTCTCGCTGTTCTTTAATGTTGCTGTTGGTGAGTCGAAGTCGTTGGAGGAGTTTAAGCAAGACGTAACATAAAGTAGTGGGGACCGCGAACTCTTAAAGAGAGAAAGATCATCAAGATGCGGACAAGACGTTAAGGAAGTGTATGGTATGTTCAATAAATGCTTGTTTTATGCAGAAAGTATGTTAAGAGCGTAAGTGATACCCCTACCGACCAGAGGCGCGCAGGGTTTTTTTTCATGAGGTGAAATTAATAATAGTGAAGATATAAAGAATGATGGTTAATTCGAAAGGTCGGGAGTTCCGTCGTTTTGCCTTTGTCCTTCTTATACTTCATCTTTACCACTGGTAAGTCATCATCTTTTTGGTATAATATGGTTCCCCCAAATATAGAAGCGCTTTTTATAGCTAACGGAATAATTTTAATTATCACATATAAGTGCTTTTCGCCTTCTATGGGCGGCTGATTTCATCTACTGTGTTTACTAAAAATTTGAGAATGGCGTTCAATATTCTCGTTTTACCCTAAGAGCCTCAGTTTGGTTTTCCTTTAAGACGAAAGAGAAAAAAAAGTCCATTTTGAACAGAAAAAGAACTTAAAGGTAAAACTTACTAGAGCTAGAAAGAGTTTCTTGTAAATTCCTCAGTGTTTTTTTTTTTCGAAAAGAGAAGACTCTTTACCTTTGGATAAAAATGTATAAATAAATCGATAGATAAAGAAATAGATAAAGAAATAAAGATTATTTTAAGGCAGGTCTGGTGTCCAAACGAAAAATAAAAGAGGTGTCTCCTCTTTAGAAAAAACAAAACTAAATAAACAAATAAAAACATTAAAGACAAAACTTGTGTCAGAGTTTCGTAGAACAAGAGATTCATAACTGCTAGGGTGGAATGGGATTGAGGGGGTTAATAGTGAGGGAAGGGGGAATGGGGAAAGTCGAAGATTAGCCTGGGAAACGAAGCTGGAATTGCAAAATCTGTAAATGGAGCCATTAAGAAGAATATTACCAGAAACCTGTGAGGGAGGAAAAGCAATCTGTTTCTCAGGATTTGGAGACTAAGGAAGCCAAACACTTCTTTAGGTTCCAGGACCTGGTGGAAAAGCAATAGACGCTAGGCGCCCTCAGACACGAGTGCAAATCAAACGAGCAAACACACACACACACACACACACACACACACACACACACACACACACACACACACACACACACACACACACACACATATATATATATATATATATATATATATATATTTATATATATAGATTATATATATATATACAATATATATATATATATATATATATACAAATACACAAGATTTTGTCCACGGGACTTTGAAATGGAAAATAAGGATCTTCAATCAAAATTATATTTAGATATTTTTTCTTAATCGAGGAGTATTTTTTTTTTGTGGGGCTTTGATGAAAATGATTACAAAAGAAAATACAATCTTATGACGAATTGTTAGCTTTCAGTTTTCTTCTGATTGCACATGAATTTTCTTACATAAAAAATAAAAAAAGTGGAATAAAAAAAAGATTGATTAATGAATTTGATGAAGTAACTGGATATATGCATAAACAACAAAAGGTTTAGTAAAAGAGTTTCGAAATGTTTCCGAAGTAAGGGAATCAAAGGTCACATTTTGCCGTATAAAGAGATGTCTTAGACGAAGCTCCTTCCTCAGGGACATGGAACCTTCTGGTAGGTGCCCTGGAAGTGTGGATACTGGGTCAAATTACCCAGAACCCTTAATGAAGAAAAATTCTTGAAATCAGGGCTTTTCGGGACCTGATACCTCGTTCAGGGTACTGCTGGGGGAGGCTGGGGTTGAGGTGCCAGGGTGTTCTGGACTCTGCTAGGTGCCAGGGTGTTCTGGACTCTGCTAGGTGCCAGTTGGCACTGGGATCTTCGACGTTGAAGGTCACGTATTGAAAGACTCTGCACCCAAGCCCCAGTCGTTTCATTGTTTAGATCAGAAGCGCATTAAGTTTAATTAGAACCATAAAAGTTGATTTACAATGGCATTCGTGTTTGAGAAGCTTGAGCAAGTCAAGGCCAATGGAGGTAATCGAACATTCTGGAATAGAATGGCGCATTTTCTTACTTCTGCACATGTATACACATGTTAATAAGAACACGGGTACGTGTGTCCACTTGTGCAAAGTAGACCACTTGGAAAAAGAAAATAACGAAGTAGAGCGCTTTCGTATATTACATTCAGTGCGAAAAAGTACAAAAAGTACTTTTTGCATTGAATGTAATATACGAAAGCGCTCTGCATCGTTAGTTTCTTTTTTCAAGTGGTCTACTTTGCATGTATACACGTATATGCACACATATGTATTTATTCCTGTTTGTATTTATTCACACATACACACACATATGTATTTATTCCTCTTTGCAAGGGTAGCCTACACCATATCATGTCTGTGATAGTAGGATTCTTGGCTCCTACGGGTATAGTAGGCCTGAACCAGTCTTTCGGCCTCTAGTCAGGAAAAAACAAAACAAAATAGATTAAGTATCTTATCTTTCGTCTTTACACGTATGTCAACTTCCCAGAATGTCTCAACACACACACACACACACACACACACACACACACACACACACACACACACACACACACACACACACACACACACACACACACACACACACACACATATATATATATATATATATAATATATACTTATGTATTATGTATGTAAGATATATGTATGCATGCATGTATACATGTATGTTCGTTTATGTTGAAGTTAGCATATTCTGAAATTCGAATATGAAAGCAAAAATATTTTCGATTTAACAAGAGAGGTGAAGAAACTGAACCAGGAGGCACTGAGTAGCTGCGGCCGAAGCCGTCACCTTTGCCCTATTACTAGACTGTTGGGACTGGTCACTGTTGGTAATCGGAGAGGAGTGCGGGATTCGAACCCACGACTGAGCAAATGCGAGACGACCAGTATGCTTCCGATGACGCCACCATTTCAGAAAGTGTCAGGGTGGGTTATATTTTGTCATAGAATTCCCCTACGGTGTTATTCTTAAAAAAATTCTTTCCTTATATAAATCTTATATAAATCCTTGGAAGGGAAAGATTTATAAAAGGAAAGAATTTTTTTTAAGAATACCACCGAAAGAATCTTGCTGTGTATTCTTAATTTTTTTTCCTTATTGAAATCTTTCCCTTCCTAGGATTTATATAAGAGATATATAAGGAAAGATTTTTTTTTTCTTTAAGAATATCAAACTAGGAAGTTGCCCACTTGGAAAAACAGAAATTTTGGGGAGCTTTCACACAAATCTTCAAAAATCCCAAACGGAAATGATATCAAAACTGAATATATGTTAATACATAATATTAACCAGAAGAGATTGATAACCTCAAGCTGTCAGGAGGCATATTTAACCAAGAAATAAAAATCACCAATTTCGTGGTCAATGCAAGGAATAAATTTCCTGCAGATGCACTTGTATGTTTGAATATTCGCATAAAGCAATCTATTTATTCGGCTTTTACCTTGGCAATATTCCATAACAAAATCATTTATTCAATATCCTACCAGATTTCATTTCCTTGAGGGGGAACATTTCGCAGGGGAGAGGTTAAAAGTTATCGTAAGATAGTTTCAGCGAACTCCCTAAGACGTGCATAACTCCTGAGGGGTACCTTTGATATTGTGAAATGCAAAACGTACACTTTATTCAATCTCCTACCAGATTTCATTACCTCGAAGGGGAGAGGTTAAAAGGTATCGTAAGATGGTCTGAAGGAGTTCCCTAAGACATACACAGCACCTGAGGGGTACCTTTAATATTGTGAAATGCAAAATGTACACCAACCCACAGCCAAGCGTCTGTGCTACTTCTGAGCTGCGTGATGGTGGCTCAGACACCCGAGTCGCTAACTTCACTTAATCACTGGGCGAGCGCTGGACTCATGAAATTCGTTAATAGACGAAGAAATAATGGACTGAAGTGTGAAAAACGTTGGTGGTGAGGTGGAAGAAAAAGAAAGGTGTCGAGGGAGGAGGGGGGGAGGTAGGGTTAGAGAGATACATAGATAGATAGAGAGATATAGATAGATGGAGAGATAGAGATAGATAGAGAGATAGAGAGATCGAGAGAGAGATAGACAGAGAGATATATAGAGATATAGAGAGATAAAGAGATAGAGAGGTAGAGAGATAGACAGACGGATAGAGAGATAGAGGAAGAAAGAGACAGAGAGACGGGCAGGCAGAGAGACAGAGATACGAGCAGGCAGAGAGATAGGCAAACAGAGAGACAGACAGAGACAGACAAAGACAGAGAGACAGAGAGAGAGAGACAGACAGACAGAGAGACAGACAAAGAGACAAAGAGAGAGAGAGACAGAGGAACAGGAGAGCAACTGAACTGTGGAAGTAGAACTAAAAATAAATAGTATACACAAGAAAAATTAAACGATGATGGAGAAAGGAAGATGAAAATAAAATACATATTTTTTTGAGTTAAAAACACGGAAGGGTGTCGTAGAGTGGTTGAAGATGATATGAAAAATAGTGGGGAAGGAACGAGAATGTTCTTTAGCAGTGACTTGGGTGAGGAAAATAAATAACGACGAAGGAGGAGGCGTGGTGACGTGGCTGGGTAAAGTTCTTTGAAAAATACGAAATAAGCTGAGAAGTCGTATTCTTAGTGAAAATATCTAAGACTTCTTTCCTTGGAGAAAATATCTCTTGAGATGAGATTAGTCATAGAGAGATGCTGATTTATTAAGTGGCTTCATTCGGTTTAATAAAATTGACATGACGGTGAGAAGCGCATCGTTTGGAGTGTGGGATGATTATGAAACGAGTCTATATCCAGTACATCCAAGTCGACCTTGTTGATGAAGTACTGCGTCTCTGCGTGACGTCATGTCGTCGAATCCGACTGCTACTCCATTGAAGAAGATTGCCTGACTGGGGAATTCGAAAAATAGCCAGTTTCCCTTCATCAGATGACGATGAGATACCTCTTCTCCTCCTCTTTCTCTTCTTCCTCCTTCTCCTCCTCTTTCTCTTCTTCTCCTTATTCTTCCTCTTCCTCCTATTCCTCCTTCTCTTCCTCCCTATCCTCCTCCTCCTCTTCTTTCTCTTCCTCCTCTCCCTTCTCCACTTTCTCCTTCTCTTTATCCTTTTCCTCTTGATCTTCCTTTTCCTCTTCTTTCTGCTCTACCTCCTTCACTGCTTCCTCCTCTTCCTCCTCTTCTTCCTCTTTCTCCTTCTCCTCCTCTTCCTCCTCTTCCTCCACTTCCTCCTCCTCCTCCCCCTGCATCCTGAAGGGGTTAAGAATGTTGACCACGCAAAAGATGCTTTGTTGACATTCATTTGGGGGGGAAGGGGACGAAGCGGTCAAAAATTAAGTTTTTATGTGTATATGCAAAAATTTGATAGATTCGTGTACATTGTGCTTTATCTAACTGTATGAAATTATCTGTGTTTATCTGTTATATTTATCATATTTTTCAATTATTCATTTATTTATCTATTTCATTGTATATCTATTAATTTTACTTATTTAGGTACAAGTTGATTGATTTGTCAATTATTGATCTATTTATGTATTCATTTTTTATTTAAGATCTTCGTGTTGCAATTCTTTTTCATTCCTGGTATAAATGTTTTTCTTCAAGGAGAATTTGTATGTATGTATGTATGTATACATGTATGTATGTATGTATATATGCATGTATGTATGTATATATGCATGTATGTAGGTATATATGTATGTATGTAGGTATATATGTAGGTATATACAGTATGTATGTATGTAGGTATATATGTGTGTATGTATGTAGGTATATATGTATGTACGTATGCATATATGTATGTATGTATATATGTATGTATGTATGTATGTATGTACGTATGTACACTTCATGTATGATGTGAGTTTAATGGCTCTGAGAGTCTAGACTGGTGGCACTATTGAAAGCACAAGAGTCAAATAAAATATTCAAATGATCGATTTGGTACTCCAGACAGACTCAATTTTAATTCAGCCGCATTTAACTTGACAAAAAGTTTCAAACGAAAATTACATCCAGCGCTCGTATTTTGCTCTAACCTGCAACGCTACAGAATGTTTAGTTTGTTCTGCTGACGAGTATTGAATATTGACAGAATAAATATACTGAGAGATGCAAATGGATGCGACATATTTAGTGTAATGTAGAATGTACACGTCATTTCAGTATATCTCAGGGTTGTCCTGTTTTTGCTTTAAAAGGTCTTTGTTTGATAAATTTATTGATAAAATGGAGTGTACGAAAGAGCTCGGTATGCTTGTATGACAAGACGTGTATACTCGACCGCAGAGACGTCGTGACGTCATGTCGCACTTTTACGTGATTCGTCAATACATATCTCACAGAAACATATCGCCTAGAATTAAAGTACAGATCTTGTAGTAGAGAGTATTTAGCTGTTAACGAAACCATTACCTTTGTCAGTGCAACCTGAGGAACAGAATTTGATAGATTAGATGAGAATGAATAGTGTGTGAGGGAAATTAGTCAGTGAAGACTTAATGATGTAAAGTTTGTGTGGTAGTGGGCTGCAAGGAAATCGATATGTCTAAGGCGAAATTTGGTTTGAAGTAGGAGTTATTTTGAAACATGTAATTCGAATACAGACTATAGAAAGAAATGAACGGGAGTGAAGTAGGAGAAAAATTGCCAAGAATGAATTATAAACAAGCTAATTCAGAGGATTATTTGCAAAAGATGGTGAGTGAGTTTGTAAAGTTGTCTGATGAAAAGATTTAAGTTAACGTGTCCAGGGAACAAAGTTACGATGGTATTCAATGATGGAAGACACATGGTTGATATCCATTTGAAAAGGAAGAGAACAGAACAAGTAGAGGATTTTAGATGCATGAGAATGTGAATGTGGAAGAATAAAGAGGGTTGCTATAGAGTTAGAGAGAGAGGAAGAAAGTAAGAGGTGTATTAAGAGCTGACTAGATGAGTTTACAATATCAGAAGAAACAATAAAAAGAATATAAAAAACAATAGTTGTACTGACTGTTATGTATGAGGCCTGAATGATAGACACATCACGTGAAGAAATACGAGATAAAGGTAGTTACGAAATGTGAAAGTACGCGACGATAGTTTACGAAAAGTCAAAGTTATAGATGAGATTGCGAGAGAGAGAATAGAATAGGCCAGCCCAAGATAATATTCTGGCCATGTAAGGAAAATGGATGAGAGTAACTATCTTTTGGTGATTCACGTATTTCTGTTGCCGAAAGTGAGAACAAGATGTGGATTAAGAAAAAGATGAGCGATTGGCTGAGTGAAACTACAAAGCCTCTTGCTCAGGCTGTCGATCAAGCGGAAATGTGTGTGTGTGACAATGAGTTTGAGAAATATGACAGACAAAAGTGATGACCTGCAACATAAGAGGGAGGCATCTGGGATGAACTGGGGGTATTGTTGGGGAGGCAACTTAGTATTATTTCCTTATTGTTAACGAAACAAAGACTGGAGGGAACGATTCAAGATGGGAATGAAAGGGGTGAGAATGTCTTTTTCTCGTGTCTTTCCACCTCGCTTTGCGGAGAAATGGCCTAGAGGTTGAACAAACCAAATGGTGGTTGACAGAACGCCACATTTGTAAATGTGCCGATTAATCGCCATCGGCATCGACAAGAATCGGCCCTTTTTTGGTGAATCGACATCGGCATCGGCATCGGCGAGAATCGGAATTTCTTTGAGAATCGGTATCGGTGAGAATCGTAATTTTTTTTTAGAATAGGCATCGTTATCGGCAAAATATTGTCGATGACTATTCCGATTCTCAAAAAAAAAAAAAAAAAAAAACGATTCTTGTCGATACCGATACCGATAATGATTAATCGGGACACCCCTCGTAAATGCATGAATCACTCAAGGTGACGAAGATTCTGTGGATGAGCAACGTGACGAACAGGCAATTAAAGACTGATGACAACAACACTGTAGACCTTATTTCTATTGATCTAATTCTTTTCAGTACAACTCGACTTTGGCACTGCAAAAGGTCTTCAAACAAAATTGAGAATTTTGTCCCTTTGAACATTATGATGGCAGACGAATACCAGGGACCGAATTTATAAAAGATCCTAACCCCTAAGTCTAGACATAAATCTTCAAAAAAGCGGAGAGTCTACCCAAATCAGCTGCCCATACTAATGTCGAGGTTATGTCTAGACATAAGCATTTAGGTCGCCGACATAATAGGGATTAAGGTAAAACCTCCAACATTAGGCTTAGGATCTTTTATAAATTAGAGTTAGGATCTTATATAAATTCAACCCCAGGAGCTCTGGGTAAATGAAAAAGTATTCTATATTTAAATCCTGATGCGTCTCCGCCATTGCGTGTTTTGTCTTTGTTTAGGAAGTCGGTGTCGTGTGTCAGTGGTGTGTTGTGTGCAGCACCAAATCACAG
>NC_134813.1:38300590-38303090 GCF_046742065.1 Oratosquilla oratoria | reverse complement strand
GGCGACTATTAAAGCTCACGACTAAGTTATGATCGGAGCCGTTAACCTAAATTTCCCCGTAAGTGAAATATTCCTTTCACCGTGTCCTATCGAACTAAATGAAACATAGGTGCTATTAAAGAGAACTTTCAATGTTTCACTTTTTGCTTTGCGCATCAATTTTGCTGAGTTGTGGATATCTTTCAGTTTCGTCTCGCTTATGAGAACGATGTTAATCATCATCTTAATTCTTCGGAAAATTTTATAGTCTTTTTTTTTTCTTTTTTCTTCCCTCAGAAGATGAATATAGCACGGGTTTGCAAGTAGAGTAGTTAGGCTAGATGTGACGTAATGTCTCTCTCAAATGTTTTAAACAGTCTTAACAATGTGTAATTGAGACAATAATCTCCTCAGTCGTTGTTGTGTCGTTGGTTTGGCATTCTCCAACAGACACGAAGAAAACGGTCGTACTTATTTTTAACACATAAGCAAACGTTTCTATTTTTTTTTCTGTTACGGAAACGAGAGTATTGGCAAGGGGATGAACCAGCACTAGAAATGTGTCAAGATTAAAAAAGGTCTACTTTGTCAATACTGAGAGTATTGAGACGGGAATGAACTAGGAATGTGTCAAGATTAAAAAAGGTCTACTTTGTCAATACTGAGAGTATTGACAAAGGGATGAACCAGCACTAGAAATGTGTCAAGATTAAAAAAGGTCTACTTTGTCAATACTGAGAGTATTGGCAAGGGGATGAACCAGCACTAGAAATGTGTCAAGATTAAAAAAGGTCTACTTTGTCAATACTGAGAGTATTGACAAAGGGATGAACCAGCACTAGAAATGTCAAGATTAAAAAAGGTCTACTTTGTCAATACTATAGTTTGGATAATGATTGCTTTTGCTGAGAGCAGTGGTTTCCAACATTTTCTGGCTTGAGGCACCTTTGCCAAGCCTTTCAGAAGTCCCCGGCACCCTTATTAGAAAATCTAAATTCTAGTTTGTCAGTATTTTGTTGATTCAACTTCAGTGTAACAAAATTTTGTCCCTGGATAGTATGAAAATACTCATCTTTACACTGATGCTGCTTTAATGAACAAGAATGGATGATAGAGAGAGTCGGTAATAGGAAAATTATTTTTGCCCTCAATATGATGGCACCCTCAGTTGATCTCACGGCACCCCTTAGTGCCGCGGCACACAGTTTGGGAACCACTGGCTTAGAGTTTGGTATTCGCAATTTCCCAAAACGTTTTCAAATTCCCTTAACAATAATATGTATATGTGATGCATATTCTCACCATCTGGCTAAACACCTCACACATTACTTTTCCCGGCCCATTTGCTTCTACACGCGTCTTCCAGGTACCAAACAAAAGTTGGAGCAATTTCATGTAGCATGCGTCTCTTACGTTGCCTACGTGTCCACGTATATACATCGTTCATTATCATTTACGTTTGTTATTTTTGCAGTTACCGTGGTTTCTGTTTTCGTTTATATTATATTTTAGTTATTTTAGTTATGATGAAAATATGAAAAGGGAAGTTATATATATGTATATATATATATAACTTTTTCATATTTTCATCAAACATTGTATGGATATATCATTAGAACCATTGTACAGTTGCCAGAAAATGTATTGTTTTGTGATAGTGTGTGGCAACTTTGGTGCATTTGTTGTGTTACCTAAAGGTAAACGCATTAGACACTTGACTGACCTTGTATTTGATTCCAGGATTTTAGATTTTTGAGAAAAGATTAGTTTCTTATCATAAGGATGGATTGAATGATATGGGAGAATTTTTCTTTTCTTTTTTAATATGGGAGAATCTTTTTTTTTAAGAAATTCAAGAGACTGAAAGAGAAAAGAATAATAACATGAAGTAGGAGAAACGAAAGAAAGATTAGAATGAGAACAACCATAACCCCCCCCCAAAAAAAAAAAAAAAAAAGAGAATTAATTTAGTCAGGAACAACTGTGAACGTTTTTTTTCTGGAAACAAGTGAAATTATGTACTGAAGCTCATCTCCCCCTCCCCCTCCCCTCCCCTCTTTCCTTCCCCCTCTCCTTCCCCTTCCCGTCTCCCTTCCCCTTCCTCCTCCCCTTCCCCTTCCTCCTCCCCTTCCCCTTCCTCCGCTTCCTGCACCTCCGCACCCCCACCCCCATCCTCCCAGCCTTGCCTCTCCGTTGATTGGTAGGTGCTGGGGCCAATACTTGCCCCGAATGCAAAATGTGCACTCGCGTGCAAATGTATACAACACATCTCCTGCCCTTTCGTTGCACCCAGGAGGAGGAGGAGGAGGAGGAGGAAGAGGAGGAGGAGGAGGAGGATGAAGAGGAGGAGGATGAAGAGGAGGAGGAGGAGGAAAAGGAGGAGGAGGAGGAGGTTAGTGGAGTTGAAGGAGGTGGGTTGAGTAGTTGAGTAGAGGAAGATGTAGAGGAGGAGGAGGAGGAGGAGGTGGGTGAAGTAGTTGAGTAGAAGAAGATGTAGAGGAGGAGGAGGTGGTGGTGGAGG
>NC_134813.1:38290590-38295590 GCF_046742065.1 Oratosquilla oratoria | reverse complement strand
CACCAAACACGTGAACGTGAAGAGCCTATAGAGGAGAGACTCCCTCATCATCGAACTTCGAAATCGCGTAGTTCGATGAAGAAGGAATTCCCGAGGGAGGCTTGCGGAGGGAAACAGAAGACTTCGGGTTTTTAGTCCCGCCCATTGGCCTTTGGGGACCCGGCACACCCTGGCACCCGGAATGCCAGCGCGACCCGGAACAAACGGGGACAGGGCCGTTCTGAGAGTATAAGGAAGTGTCATGAAGTGTCAAGGAGGGTCAGAAGGAAGGGAAGGGTTTAGGGGAGGAAAGGGAAGAGAAGGAAGTATGAGGTGGAGGGAAGGGATGGCCAAGGAGGGCAAAGGGAAGGGTAGGGAAGGGAAGGAAAGGGAAGGGAGGGGACGAGAAGGGAAGGAAAGGGAGGGGACAAGAAGGGAAGGAAAGAAGGAAAGGGAAGGTGGAAAGGGAAGGGAAAGGATCTTTATGTGGAGGAAAAGGAAAGGGAAGGGAAGGGAGAAGAAGGGAAGGATGGAAAAGTAAAGGAAGGAAAGGGAAAGAAAGGAAAGGGAAGGGGAGAGAACGGTAAGAAAGGTAATGGGAGGGAAGGAGTTTCAAGGGAAAGGGGAAGGAATAGAAGGTGTATGTAGTGGGTATGAATGTTGGTCATAGGGAAGAGCCTTGTGGTGGGAAGGGGAGGAGGGGGGAAAGGAAGGATGGGGTAAGAGGAAGGGATAGAAGGGCAAAAAGGTGTCACTGTCGCAGACCAGTTTAAATCATTTTACGACCATGGGAAGGCCCATACGGTGCAAACAAACGGCAGCGTGGGATGCCACGGGTCAACTTTACTGTTTCATTTTTCATGCTCCTTCCTCCCTCCCTCACTCCCTCCCTTCTCCGCTTCGTCCTTACCGGGAATTATATCAGTGATACGCTCCCTTATGTTTACTGTACTGCTTCTTATATTTAGGCAGTGTTTATTTCTTTATCCAGATTTTTATCGCAGTCGGAACGTTTTATATATGGGCTACAGATGAATAAACGAACGAATACATGAATTAATGAATATGCAATGATCCTATCAGTAAATCCTCGTCGTCATAACCACAAGCCAACGTCTGGTCTCTGAATGGAGGGCATAAGATCTGGTTAAAATATTAAAACGATTGACTGTTTTCTTCTCTTTCGGGCATAACTTACTGTTGTTCTCCTTTGGCCCTGATGTCGTGGCCGTTCTTTCTGTGTCCAGCGACTCTCCTATGCCACACAGCACGAATCATCATGACCTTCAGTAATCGACTTATCGGTGACCTATCTTATGACTTCGTATATCCCCAAAGAACGGCTTCATCCTGAAAGAGATCTTGGTCGACCACCACCTCATTTGAAGCTGAAACTCCCCTTCCCCCCATCCACCTCAGCTTGATAAAACCACTCGTTCTTAACGAGGAAAAAATATAATTGCTAAAAGGTTTAATTGGTTCTGGGAAGGTCATGTACGACCTGTAGGTCGGTACGAAGTTCAGTTCGATGTCATCCAGAGGTCGGAGGCTGGGGTTGCCTCGCAAATATCGAAGTCCTTTAGCTGATGCTAAGTAGCGAAGTCTTCGAAGTAGTCTCTCATGTTTAACACTTCGGAAAGGTAGCAGACCTTCGTCTAAGGTGAGACCAAATCTGTTACGAATCTAGGTATACGAGTTCGAAACCTCTTCGCGAGGAAAGAACTCATCCGAAATTAACAAGCGGGGAAATGGATCAAGCACACCACAGCACTGAAAAAGTACATTGATGGTTTCGAAAGCGACGCAAACCGTGACTGGTGCAAACTGCACAAGTGGTGTTTCCACTGGTGCAAGGTGCAGGCATTCGAAGGGATGTGGATCAATGCTCGCTGTCTGGAACTGCCCCGCCTTGCTCCAGAGCCTCTCCCTCTCCCCCTCTCCTCAACCACAACCTCCCTCGCTCCCTCTCGTGCACCACCTACAGTACTTCTCTCATCCGGAGCAAAGTTCCTTGAAGAAAACACGATCCATACAGAGACAGAGGAAGAACCTGGAGATACTGAAGTAGTACCTGACAAGCGGTGGTGTTTGCGTTTGTGTGTGTGGGGGGGGGGTAGAGGTTTGGGTGTTGGGGAGGAAGGTCTTGGGGTTTAGGGGTGGGAGGACTGGGAGTTGGAGGTTTGATATTTGTAGGTTTAGAGTTTGAGGATTTGGTTGGATGGTTTGAGGATTTGGAGGGTTGGGGGTTGGAGGTCTGGGGTTGGTGGGTTGGGGATTTAGAGTTTTGGAGGCTGGAGGATGGATGTTTGGAATATTGGGGGTTTAAGGGTTGGGGTTAGAGGCTTGGGGGTTGGAGGCTCGGGGGTTGGATGGTTTAGGGATTGGAGTTTTGGGGTTAAAATGGTTTTGAGGTGGTTGGGGGTTTGGGGGTTGGAGGGTTGGGGCTGGAAGGTTGGGGGCTGGAGGGCTGGGGGTTGGAGGTTTAGGGACTGGAGGTTTGGGGGTTGGGTGGTTGGAGGTTTGGGGGTTAGAGGTTTGGGGGTTGAAGGTGTTGGAGTTGGAGGTTTGGAGGTTGGAGGTTTGGGGGTTAGATGTTTGGAGGTTGGAGGGTTGGGGTTGGAGGTTTTGGCGTTAGAGGTTTCGGAGTTGGGTGGTTGGATGTTTGGGGGTTAGAGGTTTGGGGTTGAAGAGTTCGAGTTGGAGGTTTGGAGGTTGGAGGTTTCGGGGTTAGAGGTTTGGAGGTTGGAAGGTTGAGGGTTGGAGGTATTGGCTTTTGAGGTTTGCGGGTTGGAGGTTTGAAGGTTTGGAGGTTTGGGGTTGGATGGTTGGATGTTTGGGGGTTAGAGGTTTGGGGGTTGGAGGGTTGGAGTTGGAGGTTTGGAGGTTGGAGGTTTGCGGGTTAGAGGTTTGGAGGTTGGAGGGTTGAGGGTTGGAGGTATTGGCTTTTGAGGTTTGCGTGTTGGAGGTTTGAAGGTTTGGAGGTTGGAGATTTTTGGGTTAGAGGACTGGAGGGTTGGGGTTAGAGATTTTGGCATTGGAGGGTTAGGGTTGAAGGTTTGGAGGTTGGATATTTGTAGGTTGGATATTTGTAGGTTGGATATTTGTAGGTTGGATATTTGGAGGTTGGAAGTTTGGGGTCTAAAGGGTTGGAAGTTGGAAGTTTGAGGGTTGGAGGATTGTGGTTGGAAGGCTGGGGGTTGGAGGTTTAGAGGTTGGATATTTGGGGGTTGGAGGTGTGGAAGTTGAAGATTTGGGGTTGTAAGTTTGGGGGTTGGAGGTTTGGAGATTGGAGATTTGGGGTTGAAAGTTTGGGGGTTGGCGGATTAGGAGTTTGGAGGTTTGGGGGCTGGAGGTTTGGAGGTTGGAGGTTTGGAGATTGGAGGTTTGGGAGTTAGAGAATTGGGGAGTTGGAGGTTTGGGGTCTAGAGGATTGGGGGTTGGAGGGTTGGGGGCTTGATATTTGGGGGTTGGAGGGTTGGGAGTTTAGAGGTTTGGGGGTTGGAGGATGGGGGTTTGGAGGTTTGATGACTGGGGGTTTGGGGTTGGAGGATTGGGGATTGGAGGTTTAGAGGTTAGGGGCCGGAGGTTTAGAGGTTAGGGGTTGGAGGTTGGGGGTTGGAGGTTTGGGGTTGGGGTTGGGTTTATAGGTTTGGAGGTTGCAGATTTAGAGGTTGCAGATTTGGAGGTTGCATATTTGGAGGTTGGGGATTTAGGGTTGGAAGTTTGGGGGGTTGGAGGGTTTTGGAATTTAGAGGGTTGGGGGTTAGGAGACTTAGGGGTTGGAGGTTTGGGGGTGCAATCATGGGGTTAAACCACATCAGAATCCCAATTAGGACAAGCTTACCCCAACTAAGACTTTTCTTATCTAAAATAAAGATGATCGTTTTTACTTTCCTGCTTTGTTCTGCATTGGACAATTGACAACAAAAGAACACTGCAAATTGAACAGGATATTATATTTGTAGTCATAAAAAGGCGTAACCATTAAGGTATTGTTCCTTTCGAGTAAGAAAAGGTGATGATATCAGGAAGAAAAAGGAAAAATACGAAGACTAACTAAACGAGCGTAGGAACAGTGACTAACCACTGCGGGTAGGTATTTTACAAGCAGACTTAAATTTCCTTAGATATATCTTCAGCGAACGGCTGAAGAAAGGAGGGGGACGGGGAGGAAGAGGAGGAAAGAGGACGAAGGAAGAAGAGGAGAGAGGGAGGGAAGGGGAGGTGGAAAGAGGGAGGGAGGAGGAAGCGGAGAGAGAAAGGGAGGAAGCGGAGAGAGAAAGGGAGGAGGAAGAGGAAAGAGAGAGAGAGAGAGAGGAGGAAGGGGAGAAAGAGAGGAAAGAGAGAAAGGGAGGAGGAAAAAAAGAGAGAGAGATAGAGAGAGAGAGAGAGAAGGGAGAAGGGAGAGGAGAAAGAAAGAGGGAGGAGGAAGAGGAGAGAGGGAGGGAGGAGGAAGAGGAGAGAGGGAGGGAGGAGGAAGAGGAGAGAGGGAGGGAGGAGGAAGAGGAGAGAAAGAGGGAGAAGGAAGAGGAGAGGGGAGGGAGGAGGAAAAGAGAGAGGATGGGAGGAGGAAGAGGAGAGAGGGAGAGAGGAGGAAGAGGAGAGAGGGAGGGAGAGGGAAGAAGAGAAAGAGGTGGAAGAAGAGAAAGATGTGGAAGAAGAGGAGGTGGATGAAGAGGAGGAGGAGGAAGAAAAAGAGGAGGAAGAGGAAGAAGAGGGATATAAGGAAGAAGAAGAGGAGGAAGAAAAAGAGAGGATAGAGGAAGAAGAGAAAGAGGACGAAGAAAAGGAGAAGAAGGAAGAGAACGAGGAGGAGGAAGGGGAGGAAGTCTTCGATGTTGCGGTGTAAACTAAAAAATTAAGAAATTTAAGAGAAGAAGGAGGAGGGAATACGAAGAGGAATAAGAAGCGTTGGAAGATAATGAGAGGAAGAAAGGAGAGGGGAGGAATAAAGAGGAAGTGAAAAGTTGAGTAATGGAAAGCAAAGGGACAGAAGAGAATTGAAGATGCTAAAGAGAGTA
>NC_134813.1:38255590-38285590 GCF_046742065.1 Oratosquilla oratoria | reverse complement strand
CCTTACAGGACGGGTTCTTCGTTCGAAGTCTTTTATTCAGAACTTGGTTATTATTTCCTTTCGAGCTACTTCGTGACTTCAGACTTCATAAGTGCCGCCAAGTGATTTTATTCAACTCAGGAATCCTATTCCTGTTGATCCACTTGGTGAACATAAGAACATAAGAATGAAGGAGACTGCAAGAGACCATAAGGCCTACACTAGGCAGTTCCATGTCCATTACCACCTGTCATCCCCATCCATAAAGTTGTCTAACCGTTTCTTAAAACAATCGATAGTTTCAGCGCTCACTACATGGTTACTAAGTCTATTCCATTCATTGACCACCCTATTAGTAAACCAGTTATTTCCTATTTCCTTCTTAAATCTAAATTTGTCCAGTTTAAATCCATTACTGCGAGTCCTGCCCTTTTGTTTTAATATGATGACCTTGTTTAAATATGATGCGTTTTATTCAGGTGTTTATTGTACTTCCCTTTAAGAGATCTAAATCACGGCTACATATACCAAAAGGTCCTTTCCTTTTCATCAGCCGGAAGGAAGGATGGATTGCCGATGTGAACAAAACGAAACTGAAGCATTCGAAGAGAGAGAAGAGACCTGTTGGGAAACAATTCCATTTGCGCGTTCCAGAGAGCCTGTCCATGTGCCTCCTCCTCCTCCCACCCCACCTCCTCCTCCCACCTACACACACTCGAGCAAATGAGAACATATGGTGGCTTACCTTAGGCCGTGTAAGGTGGAGCTTGTCTAGGGCGTGTGTACTAGGCTAAGGCCTAAAATCTAGAGCAAGGACCCTTAACCTAAGGTACGTGGGTCCCTTGGGGTAATAAGGACAACGACGACGACGTGGATGACGATGACGATGACTGTGGATGACGATGGCGATGTGGATGACGATGACGATGATGTGGATGACGATGACGATGATGTGGATGACGATGACGATGATGTGGATGACGATGACGATGATGTGGATGACGATGACGATGATGTGGATGACGATGACGATGATGTGGATGACGATGACGATGATGTGGATGACGATGTGGATGACGATGACGATGACGTGGATGACGATGACGATGACGTGGATGACGATGACGTGGATGACGATGACGTGGATGACGATGACGTGGATGACGATGACGTGGATGACGATGACGTGGATGACGATGACGTGGATGACGATGACGTGGATGACGATGACGATGATGTGGATGACGATGACGATGTGGATGACGATGACGATGATGTGGATGACGATGTGGATGACGATGACGATGATGTGGATGACGATGATGTGGATGACGATGATGTGGATGACGATGACGATGATGTGGATGACGATGACGATGATGTGGATGACGATGACGATGATGTGGATGACGATGATGTGGATGACGATGACGATGATGTGGATGACGATGACGATGATGTGGATGACGATGACGATGATGTGGATGACGATGATGTGGATGACGATGACGATGATGTGGATGACGATGATGATGTGGATGACGATGATGATGTGGATGACGATGATGTGGATGACGATGACGATGATGTGGATGACGATGACGATGATGTGGATGACGATGACGATGATGTGGATGACGATGACGATGATGTGGATGACGATGACGATGATGTGGATGACGATGATGTGGATGACGATGATGTGGATGACGATGATGTGGATGACGATGATGTGGATGACGATGATGTGGATGACGATGATGTGGATGACGATGATGTGGATGACGATGATGTGGATGACGATGATGTGGATGACGATGACGATGATGTGGATGACGATGACGATGATGTAGATGACGATGACGATGTGGATGACGATGACGATGATGTGGATGACGATGACGATGATGTGGATGACGATGACGATGATGTGGATGACGATGACGATGATGTGGATGACGATGATGTGGATGACGATGATGTGGATGACGATGACGATGATGTGGATGACGATGACGATGATGTGGATGACGATGACGATGATGTGGATAATGATGATGTGGATGATGATGGCGATGATGACGATTATGATAATGACGATGGTGACGACAACGATGGTATGAATCTGCCCAGACTTAGATAGAAAGATATAATCGTACGATATACATCTAAGATAAAGTAAAGAGAATTTTGAAAGCTGTATTTTGAGCTCATCTACAAGCCAAGACTCGATTGTCTTTTGCAAGTGATAAAAGTCTGTCTGTCGATAGTGGTGTCCGGCAAGTCCATCACCGTAGAAAACTCGTAATGTGGGTTGACAACGTGTAAGCTAAGGAGAGAGCTACAAATCAAATAATACTAAATATTCGTCACATGTATAAAAGTTACGTTGCAGTATTTTTTGTATTGAAAATAATTAGTTTGAAAATTTTCATTATCATGGGTTGAATTAGCATTCTTCTCTCTCTCAAAAAAAAAAAAAAAATTGTGATCACTAATTAGTACTGGGTGAGTAAAACGTCCGTTTTATTTGGAATTTCCTGATAGAAACGCGCACGCATACACGCACACACACACACACACACACACACACACACACACACACACACACACACACACACACACACACACACACACACACACACACACACACACACACACACACACACACACACACACATGCACACACACACACACACACGCACACACACACGCGCACACACACACGAGCGCATTCATAATAGGAAATTTTCGTTCACAATGATATGTTCATTGAGCATGATATTAATATCTGAGGAAGAGTCACATACCTAGTATCATGATATCCGTGGTTAAGTAATTCAGATATTGTTTTATGATTATAGTTTCTAAGTCTCCCAAGTAAAACGAGGGAAATGCCAGGCAACTGTGTATATATATCGTTTTGGCAAACCAACTTTCCTGATGTTTCACAACTTAGGACCTATAAGGGCCAAGAACGCTGATATATAGAGGAAAGTTGAAGAAGATCGGGGTATTTGCTCGTATTACTTCAGAACTGGAATTTTGGACGTAAAAATGTGAACCCAATTTGTTTGAATGTGATTCGGTATTGGTATCATACCTTTCATTATTATCTATGAACTGATCGTCTCTTTTGACAGTTGCAAGGCTACTCTGATCATCTTAGGAAAGTGTCTTCAGTTTCGCTTGCTGTACACAGCTAGTACTCCTTACCGTCTAACAACTTGAGTGGACCAGCTGTTTATAAATGGTAAATTGTGATGATATATAAATGAATAGATATTTAACTGAAAATTAATAAATAAACCATAGATTGAATGATTAGGTATATAAATTGACAAATAAAAAATGATGAGTACACGAGTAATTAACAATAAGAGGCATAGAGCATAAGCATAAATAATAAGCATAGATACCAAATTGGCAGTATTTTTCATACAGAGTTTAGCACTTGATTTGTATATAAAAGAAATATGTCAAATACTAAGCTCCTTCACGTTTTTTTTGTGTGAATCACTTTGGAAGTTTGGTATGACTGATTCATATAATGTTTCGAATCACTCATCACCTCGGACGGTTTACAGTCACGACAACCTAAGATTGTTTGATTTTCTAGTTTGCTTTCTATACTCCATTCACTCTAAATTGGTGAGGATTTGATGGAAAACAATATTTGCCTTATTCCACGCTTCGACCGATAATGAGCGCCCGGTCGGTGTAACGAAGCTGAACATGGGTCTTCGTCCATGTTCCCTCTAGTCTTTTGCAGTGAGCGTACGTAGAGATTAGCTTGTGCGCAAACTTTGCCTTCTCTAAAAAGTATGTACGCACCCATAGCGGCAAAATGATTTCGTTTGTAATGGAAGCGTTGGAATAAGAATAGAGAAAAAAAAAAGGCGGATTACAAGGCGGAGCATACCGACAGGAGACCTTTTGGTCCATATCTAGGTCGGGTGGGGGGGGGATAATAATAATCATAATAATAAATTAATAAATAAAAACTATAATAATGTTAAATAAAATAAAATACATAAATAAATGTATAGGTATAGTTAGATAATAAACACAGGTAAATAATAATAATAAATTGACATATAACTAACAATAAATGAAAATCAAACAGACAAATGATAACAAAACAAAAACAAATAATATAAAATAAATTATAATCATTACAGCAACTTGCTTTGTTGTTTATGTAAATGATTCTTAAAAGTTTCAAACTGAACTACATCGCACTACCTGTGGCAGGAAGTTTATTCCATTCATTAACTAAACGGTTGGCAAAGTTGTTTCTACCTTCTTCCAAATTGAATCTATTTCCGGACAATTATTGGTTTGACGGTTGGCGAGTTACCCTATTTTTAGAGAATTTATAAGTTGATGTTTGGGTGGAACTTCTTTATTGAATGGATTTTAATATCATTTGAAAACCTTGTGTACGCATATTTTTTTATGTGCGCTAGTTGTAAAACATATGTGCGCGCATGCGCACAGCTTAGAGGGAACGTTGTTCTTTATCTGCAAGGTGCTAAGATGAGAAGGACGATAAATGGGTTTTGAATAAGTGTGGGAAAGGTATAGGATGAATGCAAGCTTTGATTTGGCTATCACACTTCCAAAGTGGAAAAGACCCTTTGGTGTGTGTATGTTTGCGTGCGTTTGTTTGTTTTCCAAGACTTCGTTTACCACCACCATGACCTTAACTTGGTCCCACTGACCTTGCTACCGGGTCACCCACTTGCAAAAAGAAGAAGAGGAAGTCTATCTTGTTCCTCTTTGCTGGCCTCAAATTGCCTTGCAGACCATAATCATGTAAACTGGGGAAAAATTCCGCTGTGCCATATTCGGCTCTCTTTGGCATTCTTCCATACCTCCATTGGAAACATGGTTCTTTCTCATCCTCGCTTCCTCCCCCAGAATTCTGCAGTCGCCCAGCAAAACGAAATGGCCTGGCATTGCCCAGAGTAAAACTTATAATGTGCGGTATTATGGGAAAAGATTTTTTTTAAAGTATTTCTGTAAGAAAGCCACTCTGAACTGAAGAAAAACATATATATATATATATATATACATTATATATACATATATATGTATACATATATATGTATACATATATATACATATATAAACATATATATATATATATACATATATACTCGTACATATACTATATATAAATATATATATATACACACACACATATATATATATATATATATATATATATATATATATATATATACATATGTATATATACCCACACTTAATGTTTAATGCATCATTAGTTTTGAAACTCTTTCTTGCCTGAATTTAATAATTGGTCTCCAGACTTGTGTATATAATCTATGGCAAACGTAACCGTGACTTGGGTATGTGCGATCCTTTAGTTCATCGACACTTTGTTGGTTGTCTGGTATCTATTTTCCAGGCTTTAGCTCTTAAGACATTTCTTCAATTCTCGTTGTATTTGGATGTATACTCTTTCTTTTGGCAGTCCATTAAATCTGCACTTCATTGTGTGAGATTTATCAGGAAAATCTTTCAACACAATTGATCATATTTTGTGTGTGTTTGTTTGTGTGATTGTGTTTGTGCATGTGCTTGTGTTTGTATGTTTGTTCGTGTATGTTTTGAGAAAATGAACGAAGAAAATGATGTCTCTATGATCTTTCCATACCCAGCTAATGCCGACCTGGACATGTAGCAAGGTTCTGTTGGCGCCGCAAGCTGAAGCTCTGCATCAGTTCTCTCCCACATTTCAATAACGGGACGCGCAAGTTGCCCCCGGATTGCCCTCGGTAATTTAGGGCTATGTGTGACTACATTCTCATTGTATGGGCTACACTATTTGGAAAGCTGCCAGCACTGGTAATGCAGATGGGAGGGGGGGAGGTGAGGAGAGGGGAGTGGAGTGGGAAGGGGGAAGGGGGAAGGATAAGCGGGGTAAGCTCCCCAACTTAGCCATCGTCTAGTGAGCGGTGGTTAGCAATTTTACGGTCGGGGAGGTGGGGGTTAGTTTCTTCGGGGGACGTTTCCGGTGGAACTCTTTGCCGATCTCAAAGAACTTGCTGCTGCTGGCCATTTCGATTTTGTCTAAAAGCTGTTTGTCGCTTTGATAAAAGATCTCCGTCCTGGCCTGACAGATTTCTTATATATGATTCGGTTTAATGTCACTGTCACCTTTCGGAAGGGGCTAGGACGGCGCTACTTTTCGAAGGGTTTTTCCAAACAGGAAATATAATGTAGTCTGCCCTTAATTATTACAAACTCATTTTCTGGCGGTAGGACTCGATCCACAGCGGCCTTGCTGTGGATGTGCTGTGTCTTGCGACACTGCTTCTGACCCAGGGCAGTGGACAAGGTGCAGGGATGACCCGTCATTTAAGAGGTGCTAAGATAAGAGGGAGGGTGGAGGGGTGTGGAGTGTATTCAGGGATGGAATGGGTGGGAATGATTTTATGCCTTTTCTTTTTGGCTACCCCCCTTGTAAGGGGGGAAAAAGCCTTGGTATATGTATGTATGTAGGACTCGATCTGCCTCCGCTCCAAACTCCCGACCAACTGTTGTAGTCGTACCCAGTTCGACTACAACACTGGATGGTAATTGATAAACTGCGGTCACTTGAAGCCAGTTTTATTTATATGACTATGTTAATGTGCACCGCCCATGAAGGCGTTCTAGAACGTGACTGCGTACCCTAAGCGTGGGTGCGCGGAGGGCGTTATCTTAGTTGCCAACTATTACAACTTTAGAGATTAATTTAATTGTACATATATATTCTAAATCATCTTATAGTACCCGAACTACTTGTAAAATGGATTGGATATATACTCATGTGTACGTATGAATGTGAATGTTAATAATTACAATGTTACGTAAATGTAATGATATGGTAATCAAGACAGACATGTTGGGCGCGAAGACGTTAAGGCGTGGTACATAAGTGTGTGTGTTTGTACGTCTGTTTCTGTGTATGGAACCATTGTCCCTTCCTCCTCCTTATTTTCATCCTTCTTCTCCTTCTCTTTCCCTCCTCCTCCCCCTCCTCCTTATTCTCCTCCTCTTCCTCCTTCTTCTCCTCCTCCTCCTCCTCCTTATTCTCCTTCTCTTTCTCCTTAATCTCCTCCTCTTTCTCCTTAATCTCCTCCTTATTCTCCTCCTTCGTCTCCTCCTCCTCCTATCAGTCCTCCTCTTCCTCCTCTTCCTCCTCTTCCTATCAGTCCTCCTCCTCTTCTTATCAGTCCTCCTCCTCCTGTTCCTCCCCCCTCCGCCAGTTCTCCCAAGGCTGCTGGAGTGTGTTGGTTGTCTCATTATGCCCCAACACAGTAAACACCAATTACAGCTCCCCATTCCGCCCGGGCACTATAAACATTAATTAGTGGCGCATTGTTCCTCTTACTGTTACTGACACCGGCTACCTGGGCATCCGGGAGTAGGGCCAGATGATCCATGTTGCCATTTACAAAGTTGGAATACGGGACGGGCGAGGGATTTTGAGGTGCGGGATTGTGTAGGTTTTAAAGTACGATGTACCAATACGGCAGCCCAGCGTTACTGCCCACCTGCATCACTTTCTTTTGTCCCTCCGCTCGCCCGTGGTCACTCAGTGCCACTCAGTGCCACTCAGTGCCACTCAGTGGCACCTTTGATATTGTCAGCATTCAGATGATGTTATATAATATAACATTGTGTTTCTTGTACGGGGTACTACATTTTTGTGGTGGTCTGTGACGCGGGTGTGGGCGGACGGACGGACACACGCGCACGCGCACACACACACGCACACACACACACGCGCACACACACACACACACACACACACACACACACACACACACACACACACACACACACACACACACACACACACACACACACACACACACACACACACACACACACACACACACACACACACAATAAAAAATTAACAGGCAAAACAGACCGTTGTATCTGGTTTTCGGAAGCAGGACTGACAAAAAAATAAACGCGATAAATGACACGCATTCAAGGGGTGGACAAAACAGTTGTTGACTCTCTAGTGTTGAACAAGTGATTAAAGAAAATGAAGAAGACGATGAAGGTGAAGATGACGATGAAGATGAAGAAGACGATGAAGATGAAGAAGACGACAAAGATGGAAAAGTCAATGAAGTCGAAGAAGACAATGAAGTCGACGAAGTCGAAGAGGAAGGAGGAAAAAAATGATAGAAATTACAATCGTGATTCTGTTGAGGAAGAGGAGAAAGTAAAGTCACCATGGGTACTTTGTCGATTATCTCTTTTGTCTTTATGAGTATACAAAGAGAGTGTCATTTGTTGTACGCTCCTTCAAGGAGACAGTCCTTCCCTTTTTTTTCTTTCTCTAAGTATTTGATAAGAGCTCTTCAGTGGTCTGTTTGGTAGATCTTGTACAAAGTCCATCGTGTAAGGAGACCTCGGGAAGTGTCGTGAAGTGCCTCGTTTGATTGTTCTAAAGGTTCTCCAGAAAGCTTTCATGTGCTTCGTTACGAGTGAAACTCTTAAAGTGCCCCCATGACTTGGATTCCCATAGTTTTGGTCCTCATGGGGAGTACTGGAGTTTAGTTATAATTTCCTTAGCTCGATGAGGAAGATCGAAAATGGGTAGGAGGAAGAGGAAGAGGGGGATTTAGAGGGGGGGGGAAGGGTTGTGTTAACTGGGATAGGGGAGGAAGACAGGAGAAGGGGGGATTGAGGAAGTGGAAAATGAGATTGAAGGAAGGGGAAGAGACAAAAGAAAAGAAATAGATTTGTCATAACATTTCTGTCGTGCACATTTATACCATGACGTGCGGTTTCTATGTTTTTATTAGTGTGTAGTGAATCATTATTATTCCCATATCATTTCTAATTCTGTCTTAGATTTTGCAGGGCGGCAACAGCATATATTTATGCTCATATGCTAGGAACAGCATACTCCTCCTTTTTCACAGAAAAGGAAGAAAAAATGTTCTTTTTAGTCTTTACCTTGTCAATAGGGTCAGCCATTTATAATCCCCCCTTTGTAGTGGGGGGTTGGGGGTGGAGGGGGGGGGGTTTGGGGACCTTTGTCTTCGTCTTTTCGGAAGGGTCGACGGAGAGCAAACCGCCAGGCTTCCCCTCCCTCTTTCCCCTTCCTCTGCCCCTCCCACTCCCCTCCCACTCCCCTCCCCGTCCTCCTCCCCCTCCCCTCCCACTCCCCTTCTCCCCCTCCCCTCCCTAATCCTCCTCCCCTCTCCCTCCCACTGCCCCCTACCCTCCCTCCACCACTCCCCTCCCTCCCACTCACCCCCCTTCCCCTCCCACTCCTCCCTCCCCTCGCCACTACCCCTCCCTCCACACCCCTCCCCTCCTCACTCCCCTCCCACTCCCCTCCACTCCCCTCCCACTCCTCTCCCACTCCCTCCCCCTCCCCCTCTCCCCTCCCGCCCACTAAGGACCCCTCCCACTTCCCTCCCACTCCGCCCCTCACCCTCCTCCTCTCACTCCCCTCCCCCTCACCTCTCCCTCACCTCTCCCACACCTCTCCCTCCTCCCTCCACTCCCCCCCTCTCCCCCTCCCTCCCACTCCCTCTCCCTCTCCCACCTCCACTCCTCCCACTCCCCTCCCTCTCCCCTCCCACTCCTCCTCCCCCTCCTCTCACCCTCATCACCCTCCTCCTCTCACTCCTCCTCCTCCTCCTCTCATCCTCATCCTCATCCTCCCCCTCTCCTCATCCTCATCCCACTCATCCTTCCACTCCCCTCCCCTCATCCTCTCTTTCCAACTTCCCTCCTACTCATCCTCATCCTTATCCTCATCCTCATCCTTATCATCATCCTTATGCTCATCCTCATCCTCATCCTTATCCTCATCCTTATCCTCATCTTCATCCTCATCCTCATCCTCATTCTTATCCTAATCCTCATTCTTATCCTTATCCTCATCCTCATCCTTATCCTCATCCTCATCCTCATCCTTATCCTCATCCTCACCCTCATCCTCATCCTTATCCTCATCCTTGTCCTCATCCTTATGCTCATCCTTATGCTCATCCTTATGCTCATCTTTATGCTCCTTATCCTCATCCTTATCCTCATCCACATCCTCATGCTCATCCTTATCCTCATCCTCATCCTCATCTTCACCCTCACCCTCATCTTCACCCTTTACTCTCACCCCTCCCCCACCCCCACCCCCTCACCCTCGTCCCCTTACTCTCATCCTAATCTTCACCCTCGCCTTAACCTTCACCCTTCCCTTCTCCCTCCCCTCCCTCCCCTCCCTCCCCCTTTCCCCTACCTTCCCCTTCCCCTTTCCCCTCCCTTCCCTTCCCCTTACCACTCCCTTCCGTTCCCTTCCCTCTTTCCCTTCCCCTTCCCCTTCCCCTCTTTCCCTTCCCTTCCCCTTTCCCCTCCCCTCTCTTCCCCTTTCCCCTCCCATTAACTCGGGCTTAGCTATAACAAACTCATTAAAGACATCATCGTTACAAAGTGCAGAGCACCATTATCGAAATAATTCTTCATATATTCGAATAATATGCGGGTGCTTACTGGTAGGAAGTTGGGGGGTGGGGGGGCGTTCTCCATCACCAAATCAAGTACACGGAACCACGATAACGTGAATCCAGTTCTTCTGAATGGGGGGGAACTCGCCCATACTACCGCGCAATTCACGCCCATCCCGCTTAAGTTTTTAGTACATTAGTTCTCAACCTGTGGTCAGTGGAACCTTAGTGGGCCACGAAGGTCAATAAAAGGGGCCACTAAACGAAAGCCACTAAACAGTTAGTGGATGCAAAACGATTAAATTTAGTGTTGATGTCATCTCCCGGAGGTTAAGCAATAGCAATTCATAAGTGCGGTGCGCATGTGCAAATAGGTTAAGAACTTCTGTTTCAGTAGAAAGGTTGCCAATTAGGTTTAAATCACACATAACCCCCAATGAGGCTAATTTAGCCATTTTCGGAGACGATGGTTATCATCTTCGTTTTCTGTTTCTTAAGAACAAGGATGTTCTCTTATATCATTGACTATTGTATATCATGTTCAGTGTTGTAATAACTACACAGCAAGGATTATTGCAAATGGGTAGTAAATAAAGATTAATTTTTTATCTACAAAGCAATTAAACCTATAACAACTAAAAAGGACAGAAAGTTATAAAAAATTAATTCTTCTAACTTAGTCAGTATGATCGAGTTTATTACACTGACTATATAAGAGCATAAGAATGAAGGAGACTGCAAGAGACCATACGGCCTACACAAGGCGGTTCCAGGTCCATTACCACCTATCATCCCCATCCATAAAGTTGTCTAACCGTTTCTTAAAACAACTGATAGTTACAGCGTTCACTACATGATTACTAAGTCTATTCCATTCGTTGACCACCCTATTAGCAAACCAGTTCTTTCCTATTTCCTCCTTAAATCTAAATTTGTCCAATTTAAATCCATTACTGCGAGTCCTGCCCTATTGTCTTAATATGATGACCTTGTTTGCACCCTATTAGTAAACCAGTTCTTGCCTATTTCCTTCTCAAATCTAAATTTGTCCAATTTAGATCCATTACAGCGAGTCCTGCCCTATGTGTAATTACTTGAGTAATTATACAATCAAGATCTTATCATACATGCAACCTTATTAAGCCCGACTAAATCATTATGGTGAGATACAAAGTCTGTTTCGTCAACCAAGGGTAGTTAGGTGGTCCTGCAGGGAGCAGTGAAGGTGGCAAGCTTCTGACTGGAACATTCGGCTGAAGCGCGGCCAATGAACTGATCTTGTTTGAAGTTGATCGGGCCCTCATTTCGGTGAGGGTCCTACACACACACGCGCGTGCACACACACACACACACACACACACACACACACACACACACACACACACACACACACACACACACACACACACACACACACACACACACACACACACGATCTCTCTCTCTCTCTCTCTCTCTCTCTCTCTCTCTCTCTCTGTCTCTGTGTCTGTGTCTCTCTCTCTCTCTCTCTCTCTCTCTGTCTGTATGTGTGTCTGTGTCTATACATGTGTATGTATATATATATGTATATGTGTGTGTGTGCGTGTGCGTGTGTGTGTATGTGTGTGTGTTTCACGGAAGTTGTTGTGGAATACTCCAGGCAATATGTAAATTGATCAAAACCTATTCATATTATGGAAAAGGAGCTTCAATATGCGGTGAAATTCAGGAGACATGAAGAAGGGGAAGGAAAAAAGTAAGGAGGAGGAGGAGACGGAGGAGACGGAAGGGGGAGAGAAAGAATAGGAGGACGAAAAGAAGTAATTGGGGGGGGGGAGAGAAACCGGAGGAAGAGGAAGAGGAGAAGAGAGGAGCAAGCGTGAGACTTGACTGCAGTGTATTTATACAAAGCCGTCCCAGCTGCATTGTGGTGTGTATACAAGAGATGGAAGGGGAGAGAGAGAGTTACACTGCCTGTTTACACTTGGCTGTAGCGTGGTCCCTTACTCTCATCTGTTTGCGCTGCGCGAGAAAACCTCGTTTTCTGTCAGTACTGCGCAGTTTTTGATCACCCGTGTATAGACTATGGTGGCGAGAAAGGGATATCATTTTCATATGATCTTATCGCCCATGAGGACCACTCTCCTTCTGACTGAAGTCGTTTGGTAGAATTGATAAGAAGAAACATGGCAAAGGGCTGAAGAACTCTTTAGTAACGGAAAGGTGGACTTCCTAGCCGAGTAAAATCTTCTGGCGTCAGGTAGTACCAAATATCAAAAGAGGACCGTTCTGCCTTGATGGGTTTTTTGAGTCTCGACAAACTCGTTCTTGAGGCTCCTGCTTCAGGTCGTGGCGAGAACAAAAGGGTGTGTGTGAAGAGTGGACCTTCCTTCCTTGTGCACCAGTGCCCCTCCCCACACACACACATCTTCTCGTCACTTTCGCTGTCGTTCTTCTTTCGAATTCGATAAATTTGTGTCACCGCCCCCCTCCCCTCAAACGCCTAGACTTTTTTTTTTTCTTCTGTACCTTTTTTTTTTTTCAAGTCTGTCAGGGTTGTTGTTTTTCTCTTTCTTTCCTTCTGTTTTTTTTTCTTTTTCGTTCTTTTTTGTCTTTCATTCCTTTTCATTCTTTGCTTTTCTGGCTTTCTTTATCTTTCTTTTTCCTTTCTTTTTCTTTTTTTCTTTTTTCTTTTTTCCTTTCTTCCTTTCTTCCTTTATTCCTTTCTTTTTTCCTTTCTTCCTTCCTTTCTTCCTTTCTTCTTTTCCTTTTCCTTTTCCTTTCTTACTTTCTTCCTTCCTTTCTTCCTCTTTCTTCCTCATTCTTTCCTTCCTTCCTCTCTTCCTCTCTTTCCACCTTCATTTCTTACTTCCTTTCTTTCTTCCTTTCTTTTTTCCTTTCTTCCTTTCCTCCTTCCTCTCTTCCTTTCTTCTTTCCTTCCTTTCTTCCTTTTTTGCTTTCTTCTTTCCTTTCTTCCTTTCTTCCTTCCTCTCTTCCTTTCTTCCTTTCTTCCTTCCTCTCTTCCTTTCTTCCTCTCTTCCTTTCTTCCTTTTTTCCTTTCTTCTTTCCTTTCCTCCTTACTTTATTCCTTTCTTTCTTCCTTATTTTCTTTCACAAGTCCTTTCTTCCTTTCTTCTTTCATTTCCTTCCTTTCTTCCTTCTACTCCTGCTGCCGCTCCTCCTCCTCCTCCTCCTCTTTCTCCTCCTCCTCCTACTCCTCCCCCGTCTCCTCCTCCCCCACTGGGAGGCTCTGGATTTCTCTTGCACCTGATGTTTTTCATCTGGGACTCTCCCGAAAAGTGAATTACAAAATTCCTTTTTAAAAGTGGTTCTTAATTTTAGATTAGTTTGTTCCTTGGGCTTTTCTTCCTTGGGAGTCCCTCTGCTGTCGTTTATTTTCGTTTCATTTTATTTTATTTTTTTTTCTTCTAGTTTTGCTTTTTTATTATTTTTATTGGTATATATTTTTTGACGGCTAGGGAAAGTTGCAAATCCTTGAACAAATGTGACCAGTCCTCAGACGGAAGAACCAAGTCGGAAGCAGTGTGTGTCTGCTTCCTTTGTGTAGTCTTGGTTGGTTGTCAGCATTGCTTGCTTGCTTGCTTGCGTGCCTGTCTGCAGAAGGCTAACGTCTGTTAACTCACGCTCGCCTCCTTTGCTCGCCCTCGCTTCATTCCTCCTCACTTCGTCCCTGGAGCGATGGACAGTTGTATGTTGGGGGGGCTGGGGAGGTGTATGCTGAAGGGGATGGTTCTTGCCCGGGTCTGGGTCCTGTCCCTCGCCGCGTCTGCCGCTTCTGCCGCTTCTCATTGTCCAGTGACGCAATGCCGCGCCTCGGCCGCAGTGCCCCGGCGTGCCTGGCGCGTTTGTTTGACTTAGACGAGGCGTTTGCACAGATTCCTCGATGCGTTTTCCAGGACGTTGTCCAGTGAGTCACGTCCAAGAAAGCTCGGGTGCGCTGTGGTTTCCTGAAAGAAAGTTTGCCCGTGGAAGAAGTTTCTGTTCGCAAAGAGGTGTACAAAACGATGAACATACGAACAGGTAAATCGACTGTACATAGGTGTACAATCTGGGGCATTCGCTGCATGTTTTATGCTGTCACTGTTTTAAAGACTTTAGTGACATCATTAAGAATCAAGTCACTCTGGACTTTATTAGTAGAGACTATATGCCATTAAAAAATGCTGAGTTTTGACCTTTAGTATCCTTCCGTTTTTGCTACTGCCATCCTCAATCATCTTCTTGGCCATCTCCATGATTTGACCTCCTCTTTATGATATTTTCCTTCTGGATAGAAGCGCTAACTATTGTTGGAAAAATAATCTACATCAATTATCCTGTCGAAAAGGTCAGCGCTTTTGAATGATGTGGTGATGGGTTCCTCAGCTGAATAAAAACGCTTGGCGGCAGATAAACTAAAAGTACAATTCTGAAAGCAGCGAATATATGATTCACCAATGTCTTGGACCACGTGTTGGACTCATGATCGACAGCTATTTCCCTCCCAGAAGAGAGCTCTGATCTCATATATGACCGATTTGTGGGTAATGCTGTGATCTTACACGCACACACCCACGCCCAACTCCCCACCCACGAGAGTTGGAGTAACAAATCGCAGCGCAGTGATACTGAAGTTATTTCAGCCCTGGTCGGGAATCGAACCCGGACCGCCGTAGTGGTAGCCGGGAACTCTGACCACTGCACCACGAGGTGTGATAGAAATGGGGATGCTTCCTTTGCTTAAGGGAAATCCTATTACCTAGATAAAACCACCTAGCGATGGCTAGAAGAAAGCTTCTCGGTTTTTTAATCTCCCTTTTTTCTAGATCTTGTTAAAAAAAATTCTTGATTGATTATACCTGCCTCAATAGCTAGTTAACTCTAACTTGCTGTGCAACGTTTTTAGATATCTTTCTAGTTTTCACCAGACAGGCTTGTATATGTATCAAGGCCGCTTGCTCATGAAAAATTCGATGAAGACGTGTTTGTTTTCACAGGATAAGATCATTATTGTAATTGTAATGCGCAAAGATATTCGTTTCTTAGAGTTGAGCTCATCGCGTGTTTTTTTTTTTTTTTTTTTTTTTATCGTACGGTGACCTATGTCTCTTATCCAAAATGGTTCGCTCAATTTAGTCCTGGTCCATAAATGGACAGATCATCATTTGTTTTGTTGTACGATGAATATGAAACAGTCACCTGGCGCTAACTATGAGAGAAACAAAAAATGTCACTGTCGAAGGTGGTCGGAAACGGGTCGTAAGCACTGTCATATGGTGATGGCCAGGATCTTCGTCTGAATAAAAACGCCTAGCGGCAACTAGACTAAAAGTACAATTCTGAAAGCAGCGAATAAGTGATTCACCATGGTCTTTGGACCACATGTTGGACTCGTACTCGACAACTATTCCCCTGCCCGGAAGAGAGCTCAGAGCTCATATATGACCACTCTATGGGTAATGCTGTTACCGGGGCTTGGGCGAAGGGCTACAACAGTTGCTACGTCTGCCGTCTTTGCTCCTGAATCAAATACGATTAGACAACTTTATGGATGGGGACGACAGGTGGTGATGGATACGGAGCTGCCTAGTGTAGGCGTTATGGTCTCTTGCAGTCTCCTTTATTCTTATGTTCTTATGTTGTAATTTTTGGCGTTCTCGTCTTTGAATTTTGTTCAGTCCTTTCATGATGCCGTTTCTAATTGCAATTGATTACTTGCAGAAACACTGTGGTTTAGCCACTCCCTTGCGTGACTGAATCTTTGAACAAGTTGGAGCGTGATTGTATTGCTTACTCTTGGGGTGCAGACTTGAAGGCATCTATTGTATTGTGAACTTGGCGAAGTTCTTGTATCACGAACTCACTCTGAAGGGGGAGACTGGATATGTCACGGCTGAAGTAATAAAAATAGGATGAATCTAAGATATGTTTATGAACTTGGCGAAGTTCTTGTATCACGAACTCACTCTGAAGGGGAGACTGGATATGTCACGGCTGAGGTAATGAAAATGGGAAGAATCTAAGATATGTTTATGTACCTATTTGTTTATTTTTTGTGTACCTATTTGTATACTTGTTTCCTTTTATATTTTTGTAAAAATATCTTGCTGCGGATGTGCTGTGTCTTACTGCATTGGTTCTGGCTCAGGGTAAGAGGGGTGATAAATAATGACCCGCCATCCATGAGAAGCTAAGACGGGGAGGGCGAAACGGGGGGTAGATGGGAATAAAATGGGTGGGAGTGGTTATAGGCATTTTGGCTTTGGCTACCCCTCAGGTAAGGGGGAATGAGCCCTTGGTATATATGTATATATATATATATATATATATATATAATATATATATATATATAATATATATATATAAATATATAATATATATATATATATATAATATATATATATATGATATAGAAAAATGTCTGTGTACTATATATGTAATGTCTTAATTTATTTATATCTTTTTGATTATTTGTCTATATACTACAAGTGTAAAATTTCGAATATGGAAATACAGTTGGGAAAATGTGTAATGATATAAAAAATTATTTTGATTCAAGCGTAATGGCAAAAAAAAAAAAGAAAAAAAAAAGTCCGCACGTTATAGCCTCGATAAGAAAATAAAACGTGAAACTCGATCTGTTCCCCCCCCCCTCTCTCTCTCTCTCTCTCTCTCTCTCTCTCTCTCTCTCTCTCTCTCTCTCTCTCTCTCTCTCTCTATATATATATATATATATATATATATATATATATATATCATATATATATATATATATATAGCTGCAGCGTGCGGGTCTCGTATCTTCTCAGCCGCGGGTTCGAGTTCTGCATTTCTCTCCATTCCCAACTGTGACTGTAAGTTACTTACTCAAACAGGTGACGGCTTCGGCCGCAGGTAACCAGTGCCCCCCGGCATATGCTCCTCTCTGTAGTAGAACCTGCAGGATACCAGCAGTTCCCTTGTGAAAATAAAATCGCCTGTCGGATGTCGGAAAAATACATAAGTGAAGTGGATCGAGTCTCGGTCTGTCTTTGCTTTTCTCTCTGTTTGCCTGCTTTCCTCTCTCTCTCTCCCTCTCTCTCTCTCTCTCTCTCTCTCTATCTATCTAACTATTTATCTCTCTCTATCTTCCTCTCTCCCCCCCCTCTCTCTCTCTCTCTCTCTCTCTCTCTCTCTCTCTTGTAGTGGTTACTACAATTGTCCTTGTTGGAGGAAGCCAGGATATTTAAAGTCAATCTCATGACTGATCTGTTTATTGGAAATGGGGATGATGGTATTTACAATATTTGTAGCGAAATTCTGGATTCTTGGTCTTTGGTATACAATCATTTAAAATCTATTTACAATACATAAATATGCTTCTTACAGTATGTAGAAGGATATGTTTTGTTTTATTTACAAAATAAATTAAGTTATTATAATGAACATTGTTATTATATTAATTAAAATTAGTCGAATGTATGTTTAGTCGGACGCATGTTCTAAGGGGTGACTATTGTTTATCCCGTACTCTGCGATCACGGGTCCTGAAGGGGTAATTATACGTGTTGGCTACAGAACACTACAGAACTCTCCCCCTAGTGACGAGGCAGGAGGAACGATATCTGTTTTTTCTTTGTAGTGTGTTTGTGGTTTGTAGCCCGTGTGTCCGGAGGTGTCGGAAGAGCAACAGGATCTTGTTCGTTGTCCGAGAGGAGGTATGCAGGCTTGGCGCGGTCTATGGAGATGACGTCAGTGGTTCCACGGCGATCGATGGTCAAGTTCTCTCTTTTTGTCTCTCTTGACGACTCTATCTGGGCCATCGTATGGTTGTTGAAGAGGCTTCTTTACTCCCTCCACGCGAACGAAAACATGTGAGCAGTCTTCGAGGTCCTGGCTCACAAACGTTCTTGTTGGTGAGGTACGCGGTGGCACTGGCTGGAGTTTCTGCATTGTATCTGTAAGATTAGTAGCATAATCTTGAACGCTGCAGGGCTGCGTTATAGGGGCAGATGCAAGAAACTCACCGGGCAGACGGAGTGGAGTGCCATAAAGAAGTTCTGCAGAGGAGTGGCCAAGGTCTTCCTTGAGGGACGTGCGTATACCGAGGAGGACCATTGGAAGCACCGTAGACCAGTTGGTGCGGTCGCGTGCTGTTGCTGCAAGTGAAGCCTTGAGTTGTCGGTGGAAGCGTTCGACGAGTCCGTTGGATTGGGGATGGTAGCTTGCTGTTCTGAAACGCCGGATACCTAGCAAAGACATAACCTTGTTCCATAGATTGGATTCAAATTGGCTACCACGGTCGGATGTGAGGCTGAGTGGTGTACCGAATCTTGAAATCCAGGTGGTTATAAAAGCTTTGGCTACTGTATCTGTGCTTATGTCAGTAAGCGGGATTGCTTCGGGCCAGCGTGTAAAACGGTCTACACAAGTAAGAATATACCTGAAGCTGTCGGAGAAGGGAAGCGGTCCGACGATGTCGATGTGGACGTGCTCGAGTCGAGTGGAGACTGGGCGAAAGGTACCTGGAGGGGAGATGGTGTGGCGTGTGACCTTGGAAGCTTGGCATTTGACGCAGGTGCGGGTCCAGTGTCGAACGTCTTTGGCAATTCCACTCCAGATGAAGCGTGATGACATCATGTGCTGCGAAGCTCGAATACCTGGGTGGGAGAGGTCATGTAAATGGCGGAACAAGGGATACCTGTGGTTCTCGGGCAAGTAGGGACGGATGGTGTCCGTGGATACATCGGCGTAGAGCTCAGTGTTGGTTCCAGGGAGCTGTACCTTCTTCATCTGCAACGCGGGGTTTTCCATCATCGCTGCAGCTCGGTATCACCAGCTTGGTCTGCAGCGATGGCGGCGTAGTCGATGAGAGAGGTAGAGACTGCAGATATGTTGCGCGAGAGTGCATCGGCAGGACAATTATCTGCACCTCGAACAAAACGAATATCTGTGGTGAATTGGGAGATGAAATCTATGTGTCGGAGTTGTCTAGGGGAGTATGTTGTCTTGTTATGAATGAATGTTGTTGTGATTGGTTTGTGGTCGGTGTTGGCTACAGAACACTACACTCTCTCTGTCTGTCTGTCTGTCTTTCTCTCTTTCTCTCTTTTTGTCTCCCTCTCTATCTCTTCCTTTTTCTTTCTCAATTTCTCTCTCCTCTCCTCTCTCCTCTCCTCTCTCTCTCCTCTCTCTCTCTCTCTCTCTCTCTCTCTCTCTCTCTCTCTCTCTCTCTCTCTCTCTCTCTCTCTCTTCTCTCTCTCTCTGTCTGTCTGTCTTTCTCTCTTTCTATCTCTTTCTTTTTCTTTCTCTCTCCTCTCTCTTTCTCTTCCTCTCTCCCCCTCTTCCTCTCTCACGCAGCACAAGAGATTTGTTGCATTTCCTGCTGGCGACGGTGCACATAGCAAAGAAAGCTATTATCCCCGTTTATCGCAATCACGCCATTGCAGACAGGCAGGTCTGTAACGTGACATAGCGTGTCGCGGTATAGCATGCCTTCGTCACCTGCTCGTCACATTTGGGTCGCACAATACAAACCTTGACCAAGGTTTTATCTCCAGAAAATCTAGGTATTGCTTGAATGTATACTTTTCTAGACTCTAGGGACGATTCTAAAGATTTCCTTAGATTCTAGGAATTTTCTAAAGATTTCCCTAGATTCTAGGGACTTTCTATAGACTTCCCTAGAATCTAGGGACTTTTCATAGACTTCCCTAGATTCTAAGAACGTTTCTATAGACTTCTCTAGATTCTAGGGACGATTCTATAGAGTTCCCTAGATTCTAGGGACATCGATTTTTTCTACTTCTTGGTTCTCAAATAGTACGTAAAATCTTTGTAGTTCTGGACCAATTTTATGAAACTGGTGAATGCAACGTGGGGTAAAGAGAACCCGACACGATTGTGATTAGGTTTGTTACTGAAATGTAACAACATGAAGACATTCTCCCCTTTCTACAAACTTCAGTATACGAAAGTGAAGTATTCAGGGCACAAAATTACGTGGATTTTTTTTAATACTTTGTAATAATTAGTTTTAAACACCTTTTCCCTCCCCACAAAAAATAAAACAAAGAGAAAATGGTCAAATCTTCGTCACTTTCTGTTTTTCTAATCTCTATAATACAGTGACATATTTTATGAGTGTAATTCTGGCCACGAAGTGTCACCACCTTCATGTATCTGAGAATCCAGACTGTCGAAAAGGGGTCACGATCGCCGTGGACGAAGACCCGCTTACAGCCGATGAAAAAAGAAGAGGAAGAAGAAGAAGAAGAAGAAGAAACAACAGAGGAAGAAGAAACAGAAGAAGCAAAAAAAAAGGAGAAAAACAGAAAAAGACGAAGAAATATAAGAAGAAGAAGAAGAAGAAGCAGAAGAAGAAGAAGAAGAAACAGAAGAAGAAGAAACAGAAGAAAAAGAAGCAGGAGAAGAAGAACAACAACAAAAAGAAAAAACAGAAGGAGAAACAGAAGAAGAAACAGAAGAAGAAGAAACAGAGGAAGAAACAAGAAGAAACAGAAGAAGGAACAGAAGAAGAAGCAAAAGAAGAAAAAAAAAAGAAGAAACAGAAAATAAAGATAAAGATGGTGTAGATGAAGAAAAATCTCCCTTCAGTGTTGCAGCAGCGGACTCCTCGCTTTCCCCCAAGTTATCTTGAAAGGAATAGAAATTGGCGACATCGCCAGGATACGTTGCTCAGGTGGCCAAGTGATTTAGACCCTCTCGCTCTCTCATGCCTCTGGATCTGTTCCCAAATCACACGGACGGCCAGAATGCATCATCCCCCCCCCTCTCTCTCTCTCTCTCTCTCTCTCTCTCTCCCTGTGCTTTTATGGTTTTATAAGGAGTTAAGATAAAACGTAAGCAATTGGGTTTTGGATGGAGATGGTTGCATGCCTTAGCTGGCTAACTCCTTTACATGGGAGAGAAAGATTTTTGGTGTGTGTGTGTGTGTGCGTGTGTGTGTGTGTGTGTGTGTGTGTGTGTGTGTGTGTGTGTGTGTATACGTATATATGTCTACACACACACACACACACACACACACACACACACACACACACACACACACACACACACACATGATTCGATCATCGGCAATTTTTATTCATCTAGTTGAAATCCCATTTTTCAAAACATTCACACCTAGTAAACATTTTATGTTGACACTTGTCCCCTCGATGGGAGGGAACGATGAGGGGAATGGAGGGAAGGGGAGGGGAGGGGAGGGGAGGGTGTGTGTATTTGAGGGGCTGGGGGTGGGGGTAGGGGATGCAAAGAAGCCCAAACGACCGAGCGAGCGAGCGAGCGCGATTAACCAAACAGTCATTAATAGCCTCCAGCGGTTGTCACGACAATTGATTGAGTCGAGACTGCGGCAGACGCTGGCGCGGTGGTGGTCACACACACCTGCAGTACCACAGCAAAGGGGGGAGGGGGAGGGGGTGGGAGAGGGAGGGGGAGGGGGGAGGGGAGGGGGTGGTCATGCAATATGCAGACGCTTAGAGATTCCACCTTCACTGCACTCACCCCCTTCTCCCCCCCTTCTCCCCCCCACCCCGCTTTCCACCCCCCTCCCCTCCTCCTTCCCCCCTCCTCCTTTCCCTCCTCCTCCTTTCCCCCTCCTCCTTTCCCCCTCCTCCTTCCACTCCTGCTGTCCTGTTTGAACTCCCCCCTCCCCTTCTACTTTTCTTCCCTTCCTCCTCCTTCCCCTTACACTCCTTCCGTCCTATCTGCACTCCTTCCTTCCCCTTCCACCTTTTCTTTCCTTTCCTCTCCTTTCCTCTCCTCCTTCCTCTTCCCCGTTCCCCTTCCCTTCCTCCTTCCCCTTCCACTCCTTCCGTCCTATTTGTATTTCCTCCTTCCATTTTTCCTTCCTTTCTTCTCCTCCTTCCTCTCCATTCCTCTTCCCTTCCTCCCTCCTTCTTCCACTCCTTCCGTCCTATTTGTTCTTCCCCTTCCCCTTCCATTTTCCTCTCCTTTCTTCTCCTCCTCCACTTCCCCGTTCCTCCTCCACATCCTTCTTCTCCGTCCACTTCTTCCTCTTCCACTCCTCCCATTTCCACTCTTCCCTATTCCTCTCCTCATTCCCCATCCACTTCTTCGCCCCCCATTCAATCCTCCTCTTCCACCCTCTCGCCCCTTTCCATTCTCCCGATACTCTTCCACTTTCCCATTTCCTTCACTCCTCCACTTCCTTCCACTCACCCACTTCCCTTCACTCCACCCACTTCCACTCTCCCCCACACTCCCCCTCTTCACTCCCCACTCGTTTCGCTTCCAATTTCCATCTCCCAGAGAAGGAAGAGTGATGGGTTAAGGCTTCGTTACTTACGGCAAAGGTCGAGGGTATGGCGGCTCGAACCCTGCCACCGGCAAAGTTGAACCACGCTACAAGGTCCTCTGTGAGGGGCACCGTCCTAGCCTACCGATAGAGGGGAGTTTGTGACGTTAAACCATATTATCACCTTTCCACTTCCACCAGTACTCCCCTAGTTCCCCTCTCCCTCCCTTCTCTCACTCCTCCTCCACTCTCACTCTCACTCCTCCACTCCAACTCTCACTCCTCCTCCACTCCTAATCTCACTCCTCCTCCACTCCCACTCTCACTCCTCTTCCATTTCCACTCTCACTCCTCCTCCACTCCCACTCTCACTCCTCCTTCACTCCCACTCTCACTCCTCCCCTCCCACTCTCACTCTTACTCCTCCTCTCACTCCCACTCTCACTCCTCTTCCACTCCCACTCCCTCCTTCCCAGCCTCGTGGCTTAGGGCCAGCCACATGATACTCCTCTGCCGTTTGCGAAATTGAACCCTTCCTTCAGTTCCTTGCTTCTCAGATATCCAAATACCTGTGTAACTGAGAGTCACGCTAAGGCCCCACCCACCAACCGTCTTAGGATTAGAATCTTCTGGAACTCAAGACAAGTCAAGTCGAGTCAAGTCAAGTCAAGTCAAGTCAAGTCAAGTCAAGTCAAGTCAAGTCAAGTCAAGTCAAGTCGAGTCGAGTCGAGTCGAGTCGAGTCGAGTCGAGTCGAGTCAAGTCAAGTCAAGTCAAGTCAAGTCAAGTCAAGTCAAGTCAAGTCAAGTCAAGTCAAGTCAAGTCAAGTCAAGTCAAGTCAAGTCAAGTCAAGTCAAGTCAAGTCAAGTCGAGTCGAGTCGAGTCGAGTCGAGTCAAGAAACTGATGATTTCGCGAGCTAGGCGAAAGGATCAAAACATGAAGGGAATGTTGCCTTCTCTCGTTCCTCTATGGAACTGCCTAGTGTAGGCCTTATGGTCTCTTGCAGTCTCCTTCATTCTTATGTTCGTTTGTTCTTATGTTCATACGTTCGTATGTTCGTATGTTTGTATGTTTGTATGTTTGTATGTTCGTATGTTCGTATGTTCATATGTTCGTATGTTCTTATGTTCTTATGTTCTTATGTTCTCACGTTCTCACGTTCTTACGTTCTTTATGTTCTTATGTTCTAATGTTCTTATGTTCATATGTTCATATGTTCTTATGTTCTTATGTTCTTATGTTCTTATGTTCATATGTTCTTATGTTCTTATGTTCTTATGTTCTTATGTTCTTACGTTCTTACGTTCTTACGTTCTTATATTCTTATGTTCTTATGCTTTTACGTTCTTATGTTCCTATGTTCTTGTGTTCTTGTGTTCTTGTGTTCTTACGTTCTTATATTCTTGTGTTCTTATGCTTTTACGTTCTTATGTTCTTGTGTTCTTGTGTTCTTGTGTTCTTATGTTCTTGTGTTCTTATGTTCTTACGTTCTTATATTCTTGTGTTCTTATGCTTTTACGTTCTTATGTTCTTGTGTTCTTGTGTTCTTGTGTTCTTATGTTCTTATGTTTTTATGTTCTTATGTTCTAAATCAGTTGGTGATCCCTGGAATGGAATGCCATTATACTCTGCCAATGATAACTCTGAATGTTTTTCTGTACTAAATCAACAAGAATTGATCTGTTTAAAAAAAAAAAAAAAAAAAAAAAAAAAAAAAAAAAAACCACCTGAGAGTGGCGTGGTGTTAATATTTCTACTGTATATCTGATGCTGGAAGACGCATTCATTCATTTTTTTACCCCCAAAAAAAACTATTTCAAGAGCGTCGATTTTCTTGACATTGAAGTATCATGGGAGACAGATGAAGTGCCTAGTAGTGAAATAGTCTTGGTAAGGATGAAATGTAAAAAAAAAAAAAAAAAAAAAAAAAAAAAAAAAAAAAAAAAAATATATATTATATATATATTATATATTATATATATATATATATATATATATATATATATATAATATATATATATATATATATATATATATATATATATATATATATATATATATATATATATATATCTTTACTTTGCCTCCGTGTCACTTTTCTTGATTTTTTTTTTTTACTAATAAATCTTACTGTGCCAACTCTGTGACTCACGGGCGTGTCATATATTTGTGTCATGTCTTCATATCCCGTAACGTGTCAAGCTGTAATTGAGGTAAAGTTTTTTTTTTTTTTTTTTTGTCAATATACACACGAGGTTGAGGATAGTGGATATATGTGGGAAAATATACAAATTATTTCTTGCTTGCTCATGCGTACGTGTTCGTACAGTGAACAGAACCAAAGCTACGCTCATGACCCTGAATAACGTGCTGGACTTGTGATCGACAGTAATTACCCTTCCAGAGAGTACGCAGTCCACTATCTGGGGTATGCTGTGACTCTACACACACCTCACAATCATCCTCATCCCCTTGCTCAAGGGAGACAGTAACAGGTTTTAGTATTATCTGACGGTTTTCATTCTTTGAGCTCGGCGCGAACATGGTACTGTAGCGTGAGAGCCGGAGACGCTAACCACTGCACTAACAAGACGTGAATTGGTGTGCGCGCGCGCGCACACACACACACACACACACACACACACACACACACACACACACACACACACACACACACACACACACACACACACACACTCACTCATCGTGGCGCGGTGGTTAGAGTTCTCGCCTGCCACTACGGCGGACCGGGTTCGACTCCCGCCCAGGGCTAAAATAATTTTAGTATCGCTGCGCTTCGAGTCGTTACTCCAACTTTCGTGGGCGGGGAGTTGGGTACGTGTGTGCGTGTAAGGTCACAGCATTACACATAGATCGGTCATAAGAGCTCTGAGATCTCATCCGGGAGCTTAATAACTGTCGATCACGAATCCACCACGTGATCTAAGGCCATGGTGAATCACACCTACCCCACACACACATACACACACACACACGTGAGTTAAATATTTCCTTTATATTTTCAATATATTTATTTGTGCATATAATATCATTTCATTGCCTGTAATATTTTATCATTACAAAAGTATAAAAATGATAAAAAATAAGAAAAATTAATTAGGATAGAATACAATGAAATAATATAAAATACGATAAAAGGCAAAACAAATTAAAATAAAACAAAACAAAACAAAACGTAGAAAAGAGGAATTTGTAGTCGTAGAAATACGTTCACCAATTTGATTATCTTTTTTTATCTTTTTTTTCTTATTTAATAAGTAATAGTTACGACTTCTCTCGAAAAGAAATGTAAATGAAATGAAAATCGGATTTCAAATGACCAAAGTGTTTTGTTAACCTCGGCGCACGAAGGGAAATGTCAGTGTCCAGAGTTTTCATCCTGCTAGGCAAGGGATCTCTCTCTCTCTCTCTCTCTCTCTCTCTCTCTCTCTCTCTCTCTCTCTCTCTCTCTCTCTCTCTCTCTCTCTTTCTCTCTTTCTCTCTTTCTCTTACTCTCTTTCTCTCTCTCCTTTACTCTCCTTCTCTTACTCCCATTCTCTTATTCTCTCTCTCTCTTACTCAATTTTACTCTCTCTTATTCTCTCTCTCTCTCTCTCTCTCTCTCTCTCTCTCTCTCTCTCTCTCTCTCTCTCTCTCTCTCTCTCTCTCTCTCTCTCTCTCTCTCTCTCTCTCTCTCTCTCTCTCTCTCTCTCTCTCTCTCTCTCTCTCTCTCTCTCTCTCTCTCTCTCTCTCTCTTCCCCTCCTTCGCCATATTTTTCTTTTTCTCTTCCACCCGCCACTCTGCATCTATTCTCCCCTATTCCCATATATATATATATATATATATATATATATATATATATATATATATATATATAATAAATTAAAAGTCAACAAAAGCCTTCGACAGCTCGAAGAATGGTAATGTTACTCTTACATACTTCTCCGATAGCGCTGATTTTATCTTAACTGTTTATACAACATAATTCAATATAACATGCACTGAAAAATTATGCCACTTGTTCAGTCGTATCCGGAATGCTTCTTTCATTTCCAATTTGCTGGTGTCAGTGCACTTTTTTAAGATGGTCCGTTGGAATTCATCGAACAGACGGTCAGATATTTTCAAAAGTCTTTGAGGAAGTATGGAATTCGGTAACACTTGTTCTTTAAGACAGGAACATAATTGAAAATAGCTTAATCAGATCCACAAATCATAATTTCAATCTCACTCTAGGGCTGTATAAAATAGATAATCATATTTGTAAAGAAATAACAAAATATGCTCCAAATGTGCGAATTATTAGACATCTGATCCTCACCTTGTACCCAAGGAGAGCTTCCCACGTTCCTGTGATATTTTGTCACTATGATACTGGTCACTACCTTTTTCTCACACCATTGACATATGGATCCCTTGTGTCCAAGTCCCTTTATCACTACTGTGTATTCAGTTTCTTTGTACTCTCTATGTATTTCTGCACTGAGGATGTAATACACGAAAACGCTCTACTCCGGATGTTTCTTTTGTTCCTTTCCATTGTGATTACCCTGCATATATATATATAGATATATATGTATATATATATGTATATATGTATTTATATATATATATATATATATATATATATATATATATATATATATATAAGACTGAAGGTGAAAGAAGTAGACGAGGAGTAATGGGAGAATTTCACGCTCTAACGTTTCGACCCACAGGGTCTTGATCACAAAGCGTGAAATTCTCCCATTGCTCCTCGTCTACTTCTTTCACCTTCAGTCTTATTTGTCATAATATAGTCAACACATATATATATGTATGTATATATGCATGTATGTATGTATGTATGTATGTATGAATGTGTGTATATACGTAGTGCACACACATACTCGTACAATGCACTCCTACAGAACTTTGGAAACAGTTTTACGGTAAACCACAGTTTCCATTAAGGATGACAGCACAAGTTTGCAGATTACTTTTCCGCTAATTTTCCAAAGTTTTCGAAAAAAAAACCCACTTTGGAATTACGAAAATTGAAACAATATATTACCCCAGGTCCTGATTAAAAATCCGACGTTCTGAAAATTATGTTACTCGTTTCTTACGGAGAGTGTAGTACAAGGTTCCATATATACTATACAGCAAGGTTTCTCTCCCTTTCCCCCTCCCCTCCCCTTTTCCCCCTTCCCCTCCCCCTCCCTCCACTTCCCCCTCCCTCCACTTCCCCCTCCCCTTTCCCCTTTCCCCTCCCCTTTCCCCTCTCCCCCTCCCCTTTCCCCTCTCCCCCTCCCCTTTCCCCTCTCCCCCTCCCCTTTCCCCTCTCCCCCTCCCCTTTCCCCTCTCCCCCTCCCCTTTCCCCTCTCCCCCTCCCCTTTCCCCTTTCCCCCTCCCCTTTCCTCTTCCCCTCTCCCCTTCCCCCTCCCCTTTTCCCTTCCCCCTCCCCTTTTCCCATTCCCCCTCCACCTTTCCCCTTCCCCCATCCCCTTTTCTCCCTTCCCCTTCCCCTTTCCCTCTCCCCCTCACCTTTCCCCTTTCCCCTTTCCCCTCCTCTTTTCCCCTCCCCTCCTCTTTCCCCCTCCCCTCCTCTTTCCCCCTCCCCTCCTCTTTCCCCCTCCCCTCCCCTTTTCCCTTTCCCTTTCCCGCCTCCTCTTTTTCCCTACCCCTCCCCTTTCCCTCTCCCTCTCACCTATTCCCCCTCGACCTCCGGGGGATCGCCGGATCCTATGGTGTTCCCAGACGCTTTAGGGAAGTGTTTCCCAACCTTTTGTTTCTTCAGGCGACCCCCAATATGAACCTCATGATATGACCCCGACCCCACTAATCATTTGGAGTATATTTATTATTTCTTTACAAATATGATTATCTATTTCATACAATCCTAGAGCGAGATTGAAATTATGATGTGTGCATCTGATTAAGCTATTTTCAATTATGTTCCTGTCTTAAAGAATGAGTGATACCAAATTCCATACTTCCTCAAACATTTCTGAAAATGTCTGACCGTCCGTTCGATGATTTCCAACGGATCATCTTGAAGAGGTGCATTGACATCAGCAAATTAGAAGTGAGAGAAGCATTCCTGATAAAAGGGAACAAGTGGCATAGTTTTCAGTGCATGTTGTATTGTATTGGACTCAGAAATTTGCCTTACGAAAAGAGGCTGAGGCACCTACTACACTCTCTGGAAAGACGCAGAGTGCAGGGTGATCTAATAGAGATGTTCAAGTGGATCAAAGGCTTTAACAAGGGTGATGCAAACAAAGTCATCATATTAAAACAACAGGGCAGGACTCGCAGTAATGGTTATAAACTGGACAAATTTAGATTTAAGAAGGAAATAGGCAAGAATTGGTTATCTAATAGGGTGGCTGACGAATGAAATAAACTTAGTAACCATGTAGTAAGCGCTGAAACTATCAGTTGTTCTAAGAAACGATTAGACAACTTTATTGATGGGGATGACAGGTGGTGATGGATACGGAGCAGCCTAGTGTAGGCCTTATGGTCTCTTGCAGTCTCCTTCATTCTTATGCTCTTATGTTCTTATGTTCTTAAGATAAATCAGCGTTATCGGAGAAGTATGCAAGAGTAGCATTACCATTGTTCGAGCTGTCGAAGGCTTTTGTTGACTTTTAATTTGTGCAGCGAGGCTTGGAAAGGCGTTGGATAGAAACGGCTGGTTTGTTATCCAAACGTACATGGAATGTTCGTGTTTTGTTAAGACATAGAATAATATTAATAGTATTGCCTTTGGGAAAGTTATGTGTGCTAGATTACATTTTAATATTTTTTGTTTAATTATTAAAACTTAACCCCACAGGTTCACGATACGTGCAAATTGATCATTATAATCGGATTGAAATTGTCTGGTATGGTTGAATCTACTTAGAATTTTCAGTGAAATCACGATGATTTACGTTCTCGGGCTTGACGTGTGAATAAGGATGATTTCCTTTCTTGTACTGTATGAGAGCGTTTCGTCTACATTATGGAATTGGATTTTCCGTGAACAAAAAGCCCGTTCTCGCCGAAAGAGGCCGTTGTGCCGAAACAAAACATATGTCTTGACGTTGCATTCATACATAAATTTAATTTCCATTTTCATTTCTTTCCAGGTAAGCTGTTCAGCCCGAGGGGAAGCGGGTAAAATCTCTTTGGAAGGTAAATACAGAAGAATACATAGCCTGTTTGTTGTACGAGTGGTCACAAGACCATTTTGCAGTCACGAATGTACAGTTGTACAAAAGAATATCGTTGTAGTATTGTGATAACGAAGTTCAACAA
>NC_134813.1:38240590-38248090 GCF_046742065.1 Oratosquilla oratoria | reverse complement strand
GTTTATCATTGTTGCAATAATTTTTATTATTATTTTCCAATTAAGGGGGTGGGCGATCCTTTTCTTTTTCAATTGAAAAAGGGGGCGATATGGCTAAAAAGGTTGAGAAACCCTGGCTTAGATAATGACAGGTTAAAGAAAAGAGAACGGGAAAATGACTTAGGAGTGTTAGTGAGTCCGGACCTTAAGTCCAGAAAACAGTGCAGTACTGCTAGGAATAGGGCTAACAGGACATTAAGATTTATTGTTAGGACGGTTACAAGTAAAAGAGTAGAGGTAATCATTAAACTCTATATGGCGGTAGACCCATCCTTGATTATGTGGTTCAGTTTTGGTCTCGGTCTTCTAGAATATTTATCAATTTACTAAAATCAGTACGAAGGAGAATGGGTTTAGAAATTTACTATACACAGACAGGTTTAGGAACCTTAACTTACACTCTCTGGAAAGAAGAAAAGTGCGGGGTGATCTATTAGAGGTACTCAAAGGGATCAAGGGCTCTAACATGGATGATACAGGCAAGGTCATCATATTGAGACAGCTGAGCAGGACTCGTAGTAATGGGTCTAAAATAGACAAATATAGACTTGGGAAGGAAATAGACAAGAACTGCTTTGAGTAAAAGCAGCAACGACTGCAACAGCACTGTAGGAATGAGGGCAAACGCAGAGTATGGGATCCAATATTTGACGTTTCATACACACACACACACACACACACACACACACACACACACACACACACACACACACACACACACACACACACACACACACACACACACACACACAGAAGCCCTGCTGGGCAAAGCGTCAAATATTGGATCCTATACTTTGCGTTTGGCCTCTTTCCTAAAGAATTGGTTTATTGATGGAATGGTTAACCGAGTGGTTAACTTAGTAACGATGAGGTGAGCAGTGAAACAATTGGTTGCTTTCAGAGAAGATTAGATTACTTTTTGGTTAGGGATGAAAGTTGTTAATGGATATGGAACTGCCTAGTGTAGGCCTTATGGTCTCTTGCAGTCTCCTCCATTCTGATGTTCTTATGTTCTCTATATCTCGCCTTCCATCTCTCTCATCTATATTTTCTTATTTTTAATCGTCTTTTTTCAAGTAATCATTGATTTCTTCATACTTATGTTATTCTTATTTATTCCCTTCTTTTTAATTATTTTTCCCTTTGTACTCATATCCCTCGGCTTCTTCATGATACTTTCCCTTTTCTCGAATTCGGAACTTTATGTTTATACTTATGGGTCACAACGTAAATGGTCTGAGTTTTGTGCACAAGAAATTGTGTTTTTACTTTTCGAGCAAGATGTTTTCTTCCTCCACCTAGTGATGTTCTCTTGTTCACACACACACACACACACACAAAAAAAAAAAAAATAATAATGATCAAAATAATAATAATAAAATAATCAAAATAATAAAATGATAAAAATAATAACAATAAATAAAGAATAGATAAGTAAAAAAAATCAAAGATAATCAAAATAAAATAAAAAATAAATAGAAATAAATAGATAAACAAATAGATAAATAGATAAATAAATCAATCTAATCTGCGACACAGCATGAGTGTGTACCTAGTTATCGCTGAGGTTGTCGTAATCGTCATCATCATTGTCATCAACGTCTTGTTGATTATCGCCTTTCAGCCTCTGAGATATGCTGTATCTCCTTAAAACTTTGTTTTTTTTTTCATTAATTCTTATCTCAACTGTACGTTTCTTATATTCATGTCACGCAGAATCAATCAATCAAAAGTACTTTTTAAAACAAACCTGTTGACATGCAACAACAAAGCAAAATGCGTATGTATCAATGTTCAGATATGGCTGCCAGCAAAAGCTGGATCCTATATATCGCCTAACCGCAGCACGCAATAGACGTAAAGCGTAAATCAATCTCAACTCAGGCAGGCGTGGGCGTATTTCGGAAATTTTTTGAATCGCGTGGATCTTATGGCCAGTGATAATTTATGGCTCATGTGCCGCACTTTGTCCAAGTCCAAGAAGAAGTTGCGCTCGAGGGGACAATGCATCATATCCCGCAACTGTCGTATGTTTACATTTAAGTTGTTTCATCGTCGTTACAGCTTGGAAATAGAATTTGAATCTAAATCTAAATCTAAATCTAAATCTAAAGTAAGGATAATTATTTGGTACCACTATTTCCTTAGCATTGATAATTTTTTGTACCTTGAAGCACATTATGTGGAGAAACATACTGAAAACAAACATCCTAATAAACTCAAAAGTTATGAAAAAAGGTCATCTTTATTCATCGTGTTGGGTAGTTCAGGCCTGCAACTGCACGTGGTAACCAGACCTATTTCAAGATTCGAACCTGAAGGATTTACAGCCAGTGGGAAACATATTGGATAAAGGTGTCCAATATAATATAAAACATGACGTGGATCGATGACTAACGACGTCCCTTTGGGATTATGGGTGAACGTGTCTGAAACCATCGTTCAGATCGCGAACACAGTGGTCACACACATCAGGAATCGTTCCTTCTTCTCGTACCTCCTGGTCACAACAACCATAGCTGCTAATAACTTGCCGTTCCTGTGACGGGTGTCGTTCCATAAATTCGAGAGACACAGCGACGTATTACCTCAAATCGCTGGAAATTGTGACCAAAAGAGAAACCATGATTTACGAATTGTTTCTTCGTCTTTTTCTTGTTCATCTTCTGCTTGTTCTTCTTCTTTTTGAATATATCGAATCGAGGAAACATTCTCTATATATTTCTATACACATATACAGTATTCGCATACAGCAAATGGCGCTGTATGCTGTGTTTTAGAATGCAATTAGCAGATGACGAATATTTCCGTCAAAAAGTCCCTCAAATAGTACTTTTGAGATAAGATATTTGTTTTAAACATGGTTCCCATGAGAATGAATACATTGCAAAAGAGGAAATGAAAACTTTTACTTAGGTTTGATGGTTACTCTTTAAGTTGTCGTGCTTCGAGAATAGCATAAGAGTGATCGGATGGAAATGAATATTTCTTCGCTTCTGTTTAATTTCATAACATTTCACACACTTGTAATTAATATTTTTAGAATTTATACTTCTAATATTTTCCCCATGTCTGTTTGTCAATCTGTTATCTAATTGTTACACATTATACCTGACTTCTGATTGGTCCACGTTGGCAAAGCTCCCACAATGCTCTGCTATGTTACCTATAAATAGAGCTAATAAATGCAGACGACAGTCTCTATGAAGAAGTCAGTACCGCTGCATAACCCGAACCGCTTAGTCATTTCTACAGAATTTGCGTCATGCGGTATTTTCCTTTCTTTCGCATGTAACTTCGTATCCTGCATTTGCCGCAGGACGCCACAGTTTCTTCCCTCTGAAGCTCCCGATCTCAAATTCTTTATTTTTCCCTTTTGCGTTTTATCAACGGGAAAGCAGTGCACGCCGACAGAAATAATTCAATCAACCCTAAATCTATTGTTTTTTTTCCATTTCTATTCTATTTACTCATTCATTTATTTATTCATTTATCTATTTATTCATCTTTCTATATATCTATCTGTTTGATTGACCTCGTGTGTGATACATTAAAAGTATTTAAATTTTCATGTAACTGAAAAATACGTCGTGGCAACATAAGTAAATGGCTATTTCTTCATAGATGAGAAATCTTTACAACGAAATTGTTCTACGTCATTTGCACCAGCCAACAACAAAAACAGCAACACCAGAGATTATCTAAGGACTTGTTTTCCAAGTTTGGTTGAGCTAGCAATATAATTCTTTAACTGAGGGAATTGTTTTAAGGCGGATTAAAATTTGGCGTTAGCCGGAATATACTTCGCGAAAGTGCTAAATTCTGTGATATATGGAGCATAGGGCTTAAAGGAATTTAGTTACTTGTGACAGTCTTTAACTGCATTAAATGGCCTCCCCTTTACCTGAGCAAAATCACTGCGTCACTTATTTGGAATTCACTGTCGACAATAACCTGTATCCAAACACAGAGTCTGGGTGTGATGGTTGGTAAAGGCGTTTTTGCACTGCTTAACAACTGTGTTTACAACCTAAAGAAACGCGTATGTACAGGATATTAAGGGCGTATTGACAGTGCTAATAGACTGAGATTTCATCCTTAGAGGTGTAAGTATTTGCATTCTGAAAACGGCGTATCTCTTCCTCAAGTCATGCTTATCACGAATTCCAGCGAAAACGGATGTTTGCTCGTTGACTACGTTGTTTGGATATGGAGGGAGCTTACCATCACAACGAACCGAACGAAAACGTACTCCAAAATATGTAAATACGACATCACTCCATAAACTCGAACTCTAATATATAATCATGAACCAATCGTCTCGCTTTCTACAAATGTTGACTCTTTATCGAAGAGGTAGAATTGATAAAAATGATGATACCAATAACGAAATGTAATAATAAACAGAAAATCTAAAACCGTGGGACGAAGAAATAAAAAATAAAAAATGGAGAAAAGGAGAGAAAAGAAGAGAGCAGGAGAAGAAGGAAGATCAACAAAGGTTAAAAGGAGAAGGAGTGAAGTGTTGATCACGTGGCTAATGCACTTGAAATAATGATTATGGGGTTCTGTTGAGGAGAAAATTCTCGACCATCCTCCTCTTCAGATATGGATCACGCAGTCACGAGAGCACTCGACCTCATCGCCTCAAGATAACATACGAGAATCGGACTTGTTACCAAAAGGTTCCTCTTCAAAAACGATTTTAGATTGTCGACATTTTACTCTGTACATCGGGAGACTGGGCACAGGAAAAGGGCTGCATTCTTGTGCGTTTAAGTGATACATACCTATGTTCCACTTTATACTATGATGGCGTCGGAAGTAGGTGGCATTCCGTGGGGGGTGATTAGTGATTAAATGGGGAGGAGATGTGGTTGTGGAGATGTAAGCAGAAGGTCGTAGAGAGTTGGAGCATCTAATTTTTTTTTTTTTTTCCTTCGGAGTCAACCAACCCTACAGAAAGCTCCTGTCCTATCCAGTGAGCAAAAATCAAATGTAAGACCACAGGAAGACACAAACTCCCTGATATTTTGAAAAAGAAGGGGCCCATACATGACCGGGTGGTTTAGAGCGTCACTACTGAGGCGTGAGGTCGGAATAGAGGTGGATTAATTTTGCTTTGGTAGCAAGTTCGTAGTACACACACACACACACACACACACACACACACACACACACACACACACACACACACACACACACACACACACACACACACACTCATGGCGCTGTGGTTAGATGCTCTGGCCTGTGGCCATGTACGGAGGTCCGGGTTCTACAATCTCGCCCGGGGCTGAAATAATTTAGTTCCCTCCATTAATTTTACTGTAGAACTAGAAAATAATAACAAATTGCCCTTTTTAGATTGCCTTATCCACAGAGAAGGTTATGACTTTAAATTTAGCATTTATAGAAAACCGACTAATGTGTTTTCTTATATTCATTATTACTCTGAACACCAAGATAAAGTAAAAAAATCTGTATTTTCTTCTATGTTCTTACGTGCCTTGGCGGATATGCAGCCCTGAATTCATTGATGAGGAATTTTGAGTCTATTGTTAACCTAGGTTTAGGATTAAAGTACCCTAGAACATTTTTAGATAACGCTCTCTTCCAGGAGGGAAATAGCTGTCGATCACGAGTCCAACACGTGATCCAAAGACCAAGTGAATACACATGCACACACACACACACACACACACACACACACACACACACACACACACACACACACACACACACACACACACACACATATATATATATATATATATATATATTATATATATATATATATAGGTCAGGTTTGAGTCCTTGCCCATACCAAGTTTCATTTTCTGCATGTTGGCCTCCTCGAGTCTCTCGATGTTAATGGCTTAAAATTAAAGTGTATTGTAGTTGATAAAGATGTATGTCTGTTCACTGGGACCCATTCAGTGCTGTACACACACACACACACACACACACACACACACACACACACACACACACACACACACACACACACACACACACACACACACACACACACACACACACACACAATCATATATATATATATATATATATATATAATATGTGTTTGTGTGTGTATATCATTGATAGAAGTGTGTGTGTGATTGTGTGACCGCATTTTTATTTCATAATGAAAACTACAGTAAAACTATTTCGGAAAGAAAAAAATGAAATGTTTGAGCCAGATGGCATTCGTGGCGTCATGCAACTAAGAAGTTTTCAAGATGTCCTCTTGGGGACAAGTTGGCTGACATTTAAATAGAAGCAAAGTTTTTAAATTAGATCGAAGATAAAACAATCTTAGGAAACCACACATATTAATGGTGAAGAAAAAGGGAAGATATGGATTTATGTTTGACAAAGGATAAAAACGAAATAAAATAAGAAGTAAGAGTAAATTTACGCATGAAACCTTGTGAGATCAGTTGAAGCACATTAGAGTAGGTTTTCATTAAACACTTAAACCCCAGCTTACGACCCGTTTCCGACCACCTTCGACCGAAAATCAAGCGATCGGTCGGCGACACAAAACCTACGCAAGGGATTGAAATGGAAAAAAGTTGATGTGGTTGATAAGATGAAAATCTATGCACTGGGGACTATTCAGTGTGTGTTGTAATATATCTATCTATCGATCTATCTATTTATCTATCTTATTACAGACTACCAGCGACTTCCAAAGACTATTTGCAATTGGTCGGAGACCACCCAGTCGCCGGTGTTCGGAAACAGGTCGTGAGCTTGGCTTAGGTTTCTTAAGAACTTTTTCGTTGTCACATTTTCCTTCTCAGTGAGGTGCGCTGGCGTCATAACCGGAAGCGTGCTAATCTCGCATTTTCTAAATTGTGGGTTCGAATCCCGCAACTGACCGGCTAGGCCCTCAATACCCTACTTCACCTTTGTCCGATTCTCGTCAATTGTTTTGATTTCGATTAAGTAGAAATGACTTCGGCTACATTTTTTTTTTCGATTCTCGAAATGTAAATTACTTTTGCGTCATATATTGAAAAGCTCAACGACGAACTAAAATAAGTTAGATCTAGAAGAATGTTAGGCACATTGTTAACACCCCTTCTCCTCGTCTGCTATCCTCTCCTCCTCTCCCATCTCCCATATCCTCCCTTCCTTTTCTCCTCCTCTCCTCTCCTCTTCCATCTTCCATATTCTCCCTCCTCTTAATCCTCCTCCTCTCCTCTCCTCTTTCATCTTCCATATTCTCCCTCCTCTTAATCCTCCTCCTCTCCTCTCCTTTTCCATCTTCCATCTTCTCCCTCCTCTTAATCCTCCTCCTCTCTTCTCCTCTTCCATCTTCCATCTTCTCTCTCCTCTAAATCCTCCTCCTCTCCTCTCCTCTTCCATCTTCCATATTCTCCCTTCTCTTAATCCTCCTCCTCTCCTCCCCTCTTCCATCTTCTCCCTCCAATAAATCCTCCTCCTCTCCTA
>NC_134813.1:38200590-38233090 GCF_046742065.1 Oratosquilla oratoria | reverse complement strand
TTGCTTTCTCCACGGGTAAAAAATTAGGAGAAGTTGTCAAGAATAGAAATAAATCAGAAAAGGATACAGAGAAGGGCGCGATTTACAATATACCATGTGGTGGTTGTCCGTTAGGATATTATGGAGAGACGGGTAGATCAGTGGAGCTACGGACATATGAGCACAAAAATGACGTCAGAGCTCACAGAACCTCCAACTCGCTAGTAGTTCATTTAGACCAATGTGGTCACCTTCCAGATTGGAAAAAGATAGAGGTGCTCCACAAAGGTCTAGAGAAAAAGAAAAGAAAAATAGTGGAGGCAGCCTACATTACTTCCCACCCCTGCATCAACCATAGGGAAGGGTTTATAAAATTAGCAGGAGCGGTAAGTACTCTGATTGTCAAGGAGGTAAAAAGGACAATTGAGAACGGAGGGAGAAGTGACATAGTCGGAGTCGGGTAGAGGACGGATGAGAGTATAGAGGGAGGGGAACACGGCAAGGATGGATTATATAAGCTGTTAATTTTCTGAAACTGTATGTACTTTGAGAATGTCCTGGTAAGGACGAAACGTCAGTGAATAAAACTCCAACTGTTCTTTGTGTTTAACTCACCACCCTTCCACTCATTTGTCTTACATACTTCAATATATATGTATATATATATATATAATATGTATACATTTATGTATATATATATATATATTCATATAAATATATGTATGTATATATGTATGTATATCTTGCTTTATTTGGTTATCTACATCTATATTTATCAGCTTCTCTATTTCATTTTCTTCTTATTTACTTGCTATTTATCTGTTTACTAGATTATTGATATTATTACTTGTTTTTTTTTTTAACTCTTATATATAAGCACACACACATAAGAAGCTACACATATACGCACGCACACACACAAGCAGCTACATATATGTGCACGCACATGCGCAGCCCCCACACACATGTACACGCACACACACGCACACACACGCACACAAACACACACACACACAAACGCACACACACACACACACACACACACACACACACACACATACACACACACACACACACACACACACACACACACACACACACACACACACATACACACACACACACACATACACACACACACACACATACACACACACACACACACACACACATGCACACACACACACACACACACACACACACACACACACACACACACACACACACACACACACACACTATATATATATATATATATATATATATATATATATATATATATATATATATATATATATATATATATAATATATATATAAAGACATGCGTACACGCACGTACGCACATGCACAAATATGCACATACACACGCACGTACATATACGGACACATACACACACACATATAAAGAGACATGCACGCACGCACGTACGCACACACACACACATGCACATACACACGCACATACATATACGGACACACACACGCACGTGCGTGCGTGTATGTGTGTGTGTGTGTGTGTGTGTGTGTGTGTGTGTGTGTGTGTGTGTGTGTGTGTGTGTGTGCGCGTGCGAGCGAGCGCGCTCACGAAAGTTCATCAGGTTCGTCTTCCTTGATGAGTCTGAAGTCCATAACTTTTATTTTTCGCAGTTTATATTAGATTTCCCGAAGAAAACGTGATGTGTGTCGAAGAGCGCCATTTCCTTCGAAGACGTAATGTGGCTGTGCGTTATTGTTCAAGTTCAGTGGTTGCGATCCTCATGTAATGTTCATTAAAATATGAACATTAATGTTTGGTTACTTTGAGGCGCTTACCATACTCGCCACATGGAAGAACTCTTTTAAGGAGAAGGGGATGTTATAATAGTGGTGACAATTCTTTCAATTTTTTCGATTTTGTGAATCAGAAAGTCTTCTTTTAGAATATTTGGTCCTTGTCTAGTTGTGAAGACACAAGTATATTTGTTTTAGAGTCTTTATTCTTTGTCTTTTAACTTTTACTCTTTCACACTCTTTTCTCACACACTTTCACGTTACCTATACCTTCCTGGTCCTCTTGGGGACATTTTTGGTCTTTCAAGGGGAAGCCTTGGTTTTTTATTTTTTCTCTTAGTAAAGGTGATTTTATTATTGTTATTACTGTTTTTATTATTTCATGATTATTGCTGCTATCATTCAGTTTCTTTTTTGTTATTATTTCTGTCATTATTATCATTTTCATTGTTATCACTACGAGAGATTGGGTAGTGTAAGTAAAACGAAGATTATCCAGGAACTGATCTACTCCAACGTTTCGACCAACTTGGTCGTCTTCAGAGATTTACCTCTCGACCAACTTGGTCTTCTTCAGATAAATCTCTGGAGGACATTTGTGGTCTCTCAGGGGGAAGCCTTGTTGCTGGAACCAATAGATACTGCCTGGTTGAGCTGCAAGTCATGAAGACACATCAGCCGGTCATGCGGAAGGGGTCAAGCACCCAATTCTGGAAGCCGAAGACGCTCCTCCGTGACCTCAAAATTTTTTCTCGAAGTCGAGTTCGGGAAGCCGTCGGCTTCGGTGGTTAAGGTGAGAGGTTTCCTCTTGGGTTTTGCCCTCTCTCAGTAAAGGTGATTTTATCATTGTTGTTACTGTTTTTTTTATTATTCCATCATTATTGCTGCTATTATTTATTTTGTTTTTTGTTATTATTTCTGTCATTATTGTAATTTTTATTATTTTCACTGTGAGAAATTGGGTGGCGGGAGTAAAACGAAGGTAATCCAGCAATTGATTTACTCTAACGTTTCGACCAACTAGGTCTTCTTCAGAGATTTATCTCTCGACCAACTTGGTCTCTGAAGAAGACCAAGTTGGTCGAAACGTTAGATTAAATAAATTCCTGGATCGTCTTTGCTTTACTCCCTCCACCTATTCTCTCATTTGTCTTTTTATCTCCAAATATCATCATTATCATTATCATTATCATTATTGGCTGTTGTTAAGAGGATTACGACGATGGTGATGATCAAAGGATATTGTACATACCCTAATGTACACTGGTGCCATTTTGTGGGAATTTTCCACATATATGTGGGAGAAATTTGAAGAATTATATGTAGAATTTGAAAAAACTATGAGTTGCAATGAACTTATTCGTGTATATAATAATTCCTCCTTTTTCTGGAAAAAAAAAATGGAAATCCAGATTTCCTTATAGGGATTTTGCGGGAAAAAAAATCTCACTCCTTTATGGGAACTGGCATAGATCACAGATGACAGAAGCAACACTGCTAATGAAGTAATCTTGCTTGGGTAATCGAACTTAGATCCAAAGAACGAAATCGACCAAAGACCATATGGGGAGATACCTCCCCCGCCCAGAAGGACAAGAACGGGCCATCGAGGACTCCTGAGGAACCACGAGAAGGAGTAATGCTGCCTAAGTAATCGAACTTAGATCCAAAGAACGAAATCGACCAAAGACCATGTAATACATGGGGAGACACCTCGCCCACCCAGAAGGACAAGAACGGGATATCAAGGACTCCTGAGGAACCACGAGAAGGAGTAATGCTGCCTAAGTAATCGAACTTAGATCCAAAGAACGAAATCGACCAAAGACCATGTAATACATGGGGAGACACCTCGCCCGCCCAGAAGGACAAGAACGGGCTATCAAGGACTCCGGAGGAACCACGAGAAGGAGTAATGCTGCCTAAGTAATCGATCTTAGATCCAGAGAACGATATCGACCAAAGACCATGTAATACATGGGGAGACACCTCGTCCGCCCAGAAGGACAAGAACGGGCCATCGAGGACTCCTGAGGAACCACGAGAAGGAGTAATGCTGCATAAGTAATCGAACTTAGATCCAAAGAACGAAATCGACCAAAGACCATGTAATACATGGGGAGACACCTCGCCCGCCCAGAAGGACAGGAACGGGCCATCAAGGACTCCAGAGGAACCACGAGAAGGAGTAATGCTGCCTAAGTAATCGAACTTAGATCCAAAGAACGAAATCGACCAAAGACCATGTAATACATGGGGAGACACCTCGTCCGCCCAGAAGGACAAGAACGGGCCATCAAGGACTCCTGAGGAACCACGAGAAGGAGTAATGCTGCTTAAGTAATCGAACTTAGATCCAAAGAACGAAATCGACCAAAGACCATGTAATACATGGGGAGACACCTCGTCCGCCCAGGACAAGAACGGGCCATCGAGGACTCCTGAGGAGCCACGAGAAGGAGTAATGCTGCCTAAGTAATCGAACTTGGATCCAGAGAACGAAATCGACCAAAGACCATGTAATACATGGGGAGACACCTCGTCCGCCCAGAAGGACAAGAACGGGCCATCAAGGACTCCAGAGGAACCACGAGAAGAAGTAATGCTGCCTAAGTAATCGAACTTAGATCCAAAGAACGAAATCGACCAAAGACCATGTAATACATGGGGAGACACCTCGTCCGCCCAGAAGGACAAGAACGGGCCATCGAGGACTCCTGAGGAACCACGAGGAGTAATGCTAAGTAATCGAACTTAGATCCAAATAACAAAATCGACCAAAGACCATGTAATACATGGGGAGACCAGAAGGACAAGAACGGGCCATCGAGGACTCCTGAGGAACCACGAGAAGGAGTAATGCTGCCTAAGTAATCGAACTTAGATCCAAAGAACGAAATCGACCAAAGATCATGTAATACATGGGGAGACACTTCGCCCGCCCAGAAGGACAAGAACGGGCCATCGAGGACTCCTGAGGAACCACGAGAAGGAGTAATGCTGTCTAAGTAATCGAACTTGGATCCAAAAACGAAAAACGATCCAAAGAACGAAATCGACCAAAGACCATGTAATACATGGGGAGACACCTCACCCGCCCAGAAGGACAAGAACGGGCCATCGAGGACTCCTGAGGAACCACGAAAAGAAGCAGCCGTCGCCTCAGGAGGTTCTGCCCCGCGGCATCATCAAGCTGAATGAGAAAAGAGGCTCCAGACTTTTCCAAGTTGATGTGAAGTTCTTATTAAAGGCATACGAGGGAGGGGTTGGGCTTGGTAGCGGGTGAGAAGAAGAGGAGGACAGACACAGCCAAAAACGGATGAGGAAAAGGAGGAAGAGGAGGAGGGGGAGACAAGAGGAGGAGGCAGAGGCGGACAAAGGGCAGAAGTGAGAGAAGTGGCAGGACTAGTAGGAGTAGGATTAGCAAGAGGAATAGGAAGAGGACGAGGAGAAAAAGGGGCCAGGGGATGGAAGAGGAAGAGGAAGAGAAGGGGTCATGAGGACGAGGAGGATACGGGGTCAGAAGGTGGAGGAGGAGGAGGAAGAGGAGGAGAAAGGGTCAGAAGGAGGAGGAGGAGACGGGGTCAGGAGGAGGAGAAGGAGGAGGAGGAGGAGAGGGGGTCAGAAGGAGAAGGAGAAGGAGTAGGCGGGGTTAGTAGGAGGAGGAAGAGGAGGATGAGAAGGATGAGGAGGAGAGGTTAGGAGGAGGAGGAGGAAGAGGGATACGAAGAAAAAAGGAAGAGGAGGAGGAGGAGGAGGAAAAGTAGGAGGAGACGGGAGGGGGGAATTCTCCCGGGGCCAAGGAATAACTCAGCCTCCCCCAACACCCCACACCCACACCTCTTCCCCCAACACCCCCTCACCCCCACCCCACACCCACCCACTCCCTCCTCGATGACATGGTTACCTTGAGACGCGTGACATCAAACCCTGTTACTTTAAAGATGAGATGATATGCAGTTCGCCGCATAATGCTCTTCTTATGCTAATCCGCGGCGTTGGTGGTGACGACGTTCCTCCCGGAAGCGGTGTCGCCTTGCCGCCGAAGAAGTGAGAGAGAAGCTTCACCTCTCGCCGCGCGGAGGAACCAGATGGTAGGAGCCATGAAGAACTATTCACCGGCCTAATCCCCCCCCCCCACGCCCCTCTCGTGTTTTCATCGTTTTTTTTTTCTCTCTTCTTTCTCTGTTTGCCTGTCTGTGTGTCTGTCTGCTTGTCTGTATCTGTGTGCCTGTGCCTGTCTGTCAGTCTGTGTCTGTCTGTCTGTCTGTGTCTATCTGTCTGTCTGTCTATCTGTGTCTATCTGTCTGTCTGTCTGTCTGTGTCTGTCTGTCTGTCTCTGTCTGTCTGTGTCTGTGTCTGTCTCTCTGTCTGTCTGTGTCTGTCTGTCTGTCTGTCTGTCTATGTCTCTGCCTGTCTGTATCTGTCTGTCTTTCTGTCTGTGTCTGTGTATGTGTCTTTCTGTCTTTGTCTCTGTCTATCTCTGTCTGTCTGTCTGCCTGTAGCTATTTGTCTGTCTGTTTCTGTCTGCCTGCCTGTCTGTCTGTCTATCTGTCTGTCTGTCTGTATATCCGTCTGTCTGTCTCTGTTTTTCTTTGTCTGTCTTTGTCGGTCTCTGTCGGTCTCGATCTTTGTCTCTCTTCCTGTCCTGGTTTTTGTTTGTCACTATGTCTACCTGTCTGTCTGTCAGACTGTCTCTCTGTCTCTGTCTCTCTGTTTCACGCTGTCCCCGCCATATGTAGACAATGTTCTTTGGTTCTATACGTCTGTTACCTCTGACAATCATGTCCTTCGTTAAAGTCAGTCAACAAATGAAGACAAGTGTAGTTACTTTCTTAATGTCTCTGTGCTAACAGAAAGTAAACATATGGCCAGCAATTAACGTGTGTGTGTGTGTGTGTGTGTGTGTGTGTGTGTGTGTGTGTGTGTGTGTGTGTGTGTGTGTGTGTGTGTGTGTGTGTGTGTGTGTGTGTGTGTGTGTGTGTGTGTGTGTGTGTGTGTGTGTGTGTGTGTATTCACCATAGTCTTTGGATCGCGTGTTGGACTCGTGATTGACAGATATTTCCCTACCGGAAGAGAGCTCAGAGCTCGTATGACCGATCTATGGGTAATGCTATGATCTTACACACACACACACACACACACACACACACACACACACACACACACACACACACACACACACACACACACACACACACAACTAACCGCCCACGAGAGTCGTAGTAACGACCCGAAGCGCAGCGATACCGAAATAATTTCGGCCCTGGGCAGGATTCGAACCAGGTACTGCTGCACCTCCGTACCGGCAGTCCAATACTTTATCAACCGCGCGCGCGCGCGCGCGTGTGTGTGTGTGTGTGTGTGTTTGCGTTGTTACCAAGTGACAGCTCACTTCTAGTAGTCAACTTAAGGTTTAGTTATCCGGTCTGTATTCAAATAAGACTGTATGACTATTAGTAAAAAAGGTGACAAAGACTGAAGATTCTAGAAAGAAATATTAAATTTGAAGTAACTAACAGCAAGTATATTCAGAGAACAAAATCCAGTTGTAATACAATAACAAAGACGGAAGATTCCAGAAAGGAATATTAGGTTTGAAGTAAATAACGGCAAGTATACTCAGAGAACAAAACAATGCATTTGTAATACAATAACACAGAGAATGGGAATTTCAAAGAGTCTTCTCATAAGATTAAGATAGTCAAAGATATATGTTATCAATAGCAGAGGGGTAAAATGCCAATTTCAAAGTCTCATAAGATTAAGATAGTCAAAGATATATGTTATCAATAACAGGAAAAAAATGGCAATTTCAGAGTCTTCTCATAAGATTAAGATAGTCAAAGATATATGTTATCAATAACAGTGGGGTAAAATGGCAATTTCAAAGAGTCTTCTCATGAGACTTAGATAATTAGAGATATATGTTATCAATGACAGAAGGATGAAATGACAATTTCAAAGAGTGTTCTCATGAGACTAAGACAATCAAAGATACGTGTCTTTGAGAGACGGAATAGGGAAAATGCGAATAATAATGATAAGTACGGACTCAGATCTGACGTCTGAATCTGCGTGATGGGAAGAAGAAAATGCTGAAACTACCTTTTTCGAGCTACGCACTTCGAGGCAGGTGTCAGCAACTTACACATTTTTCGCCGGTTGAGCGCTTGAATTGCCTTGTTTGAGGCGGGTGCCTCGAGAGACAAGAGGTGGCAATGCATCTCCCGACTGCGTTGTTTGACATATCCGGGTGGTAACAATACTTCTAATCAGCCCGTATATAGGTCAGAAATTTCACTCGGTTTAAATGCGCACATACACGTTTCGTGTGTTATACACATAGATCATTTTACATTATAATTCACTGGTGTAACTTGCACTTACAAATATACAAAGATAATAAAAATGCACATGAGAAAATACATACAAAATAACAACGCAATAACTATTGCTTTACAGCGTTTGTGTGTGTGTGTGTGTGTGTGTGTGTGTGTGTGTGTGTGTGTGTGTGTGTGTGTGTGTGTGTGTGTGTGTGTGTGTGTGTGTGTGTGCAGGTGCGCATGCATGTGCACGTGCACTACTTCGCCGTCTCATACACTGTATCCCATTCTCTTCAAAACATCCTTTGTAATCATCATTTTAAACTGTTCATAAAACACCACGTCCACATTGAAAACCCTCATTCCTATTAATGACATGGATACCATTGGAAGGCACACTTTTATGTATATTACCCCGATATCCGTTCTTTATTCTTGTCATGTCATTCGAAAGGAATTCTTTGTTTCTTGGTCAAAGACTTGTTCTGTGTTCATAATCATTCACATCTCTAACACCGCTTTGTTCGATTGATTCCATCTCCTTTTCCACTCAGACCTAAAATTAACGTTCAGTTTTATGCCGTTTCTCTTGCAACGAGTCTCTTACTGACAATATCGTTTCGTCCTGTCGGAACATTTTTTTCATTCTGGTTAGCGATATGCTATTTTACACGATTGTATGGTACCCCATTGCTGCGCAAGGGTGACAAGGGTCCCCCTCGGATGAATAAAGTCGCATGGCGATAGTTAGAATGTACATGTGGACAGCCGCCCCATATAGGGGACTGGCTCCATGTTTTATGCCGTCAGTAATCTTAAGTGTCTTAAGTGACATCCCTACTGATAAGAGGCAGTCGGCATTCCTTTACGAGTGGAGATAAATCTCAAATGATGCTGATCACCTACAACTACCATTCCTCCATTATGCTTTCTACTTAAACCTCTCTTTTACCAAATCTACGACTCTACCTCTTTGCTTTGTCCCCGAGGTTAGAAGCATTATTATTGCTTAAAAATCGCTGTGCAAATTAATTATCAATAGAAATGAACGAACCAACGAGTTAAGCCGAACTTAGCGAGCTTGAAATTTTACGTAAGAGTGGATCTTTAGGCCCTGGGAGTGTGTTTTGGTTCGATAACTCTACCTTGCCCAGCGGAGCGAGATTGTCCATAAGGATAGAAGCGCTGGTCAATTATGGCCCATAACAACAGCAACAGTAACAACAATAGTAACAACACCACGACCAACAACGACTCCTCACAAAGAGAGGAAACGTAATGATACTCTAAGGAAGGTCAGTGGCACCCCCCAAGAAGAATTCCTTTGTGCGGCCTCAGGCAGTGCCGCTGAGGAAGAAACTAAAGATGATCTGATAGCTTCCGAAGTCACTGAGCCCAGTGACCTGGTCGCTGACCTCGGAAGACACGCCTCCTTCTTTCCTCTTCCTCCTCTCTTCTTCCCTCTTCTCTCTTCTCTCCCAACTCCCACTCTGCACCTTCCCCTTTCCGCTTCCCACTCTCCATTTTCCGCTTTCCACTTTCCGTTTCCCACCTGGATTTGAACCATCTTCTAACCAGCTTCGAACCGGCTTCGAACCAGATTCAAAACGGCTTCAAACCGGTTTCGAACCGGCTTTGAACAGGCTTCAAACAGGCCAGAACCGTCTTCGAACCGGCTAGAAGCAGCTTAGAATCGGCCAGAACCGGCTTCGAACCAGCTTCAAACCGGCTTCGACCCGACTTCGAACCAGCTTCGAACCGGCCAGACTGGCCAGAACCGGCTTCGAATCGGCTAGAACCAGCTTCGAACCGGCCAGAACCAGCTTCGTACCGGCTTTGAACCAGCTTCGAACCGGCTTCGAGCCAGATTTGAACCGGCTTCGAACCGGCTTTGAACCGGCTTCGAACCGGCTCAAAACCAGCTTCGAACCGGCTAGAACCAGCTTCGAACCGGGCAGAACCGGCTTCGAACCGGCTTTTAACCAGCTTCGAACCAGCTTCTAACCGGCCAGAACCGGCTTCAAACCAGATAAGAACCGGCATCAAACCAACTTTGAACCGGCTTCGAACCGGCCAGAACCGGCTTCGAACCGGCTAGAACCAGATTCGAATCGGCTTCGAACCAGTTTCGAACCAGATTCGAACCAGCTTCGAACCGGCTTCAAACCGGCTTCTTACCGGGTTCGAACTGGCTTCTAACCAGCTTCGAAACAGCTTCGAACCGGATTTGAACCAGCTTCGAACCAACTTCCAACCGGCTTCGAACCGGATTTGAACAGGCTTTGAACCAGCTTCGAACCAGCTTCAAACCGGCTTCGAACTGGCTTCGAATCAGCTTCGAACCAGCTTCGGATAGACCTTGAACCGGCTAGGACCAGCTTCGAACCGGCTTTGAACCAGCTTCGAACCGGCTTTGAACCAGCTTCGAACCGGCTTCGAACTGAGATCTAACCCGTGTCGTTACCGGATATTGCGATTCCTCCGGACGAAAAGCCGGACGTAGTCTGGACCCTTCAAGCCCGGGAGGGGGGGGGGCATTCTCCGGCGTTGAGAAAGAATGAAAGGTGCCAGCGTCACCCATATGGACCCGAGGCACACTGCTCGGCTGAAGAGAAGCGTCGGCCCATAGTGTGAACAAAGTCTATAAATATATATGAAGTGTGACCCTTTTACAAAGGGGGGAAGAGTCGATGTATGTAATGTATGTATGTATGTATGTAGGTAGGTAGGTATTTGTTATCAGTTATGTTGTTGCGATGTTTCAGTCCTCTCTGCTGTATGGTAGCTAGTCTACACTGAGGGTAGGTTGTGTGTTAGGGGTTTTCTGGCTGTTTGGGCTTGATACTGCCCCCTCCCCCAGCCCCTCCCACGAAGTTGTTGTTGTTGTTGTTGTTGTTGTTGTTGTTGTTGTTGTTGTTGTTGTTGTTGTTGTTGTTGTTGTTGTTGTTGTTGTTGTTGTTGTTGTTGTTGTTGTTGTTGTTATCTTTATCTTTATCTTTATCTTTATCTTTATCTTTATCTTTATCTTTATTTATTTATTTATCTATTTTACCTAGACCGATGGGAACAAGTGTCATAGGTCAGATCAGGTCAGAGAAGGACAGAAAGGTGATTCCCAAGTGTTCGTTAAGATAGTTATCACCCTTGTCGACATAGGATGCTGGTCCGCGTGACTGATCAAAGATGACCGGCTTTTCGACAAACTGGAAGTTTGAGTTTGTTAACAGGCTGGAGAGATCGATAGAATTTAGATTCTTTATTTCGGGAAGACCAGATTAAATGTTTAGTTTAGTCACAATATTTGTTAACCCCCTTTCCTTATGAGCCTCTGGTTTCTCTCCTCTGATTAACCACCACCACCACCACCACCACCACCACCACCACCACCACCACCACCACCACCACCACCATCACCACCACCATCACCACCACCATCACCATCACCATCACCATCACCATCACCACCACCCCACCACCACCACCACCACCACCACCACCACCACCACCACCACCATCACCATCACCATCACCATCACCATCACCATCACCATCACCATCACCATCACCACCACCAACACCAACACCACCACCACCACCACCACCACCACCACCACCACCACCACCACCACCACCACCACCTCCTCCTCCTCCTCCTCCTTTTCCTCCTCCTCCTCCTCCTCCTTTTCCTCCTCCTCCTCCTTTTCCTCCTCCTCCTCCTCCTTTTCCTCCTCCTCCTCCTCCTTTTCCTCCTCCTCCTCCTTTTCCTCCTCCTCCTCTTCCGTCGAATAAGATAAGAGACTTGATCATTAGCGAGTATCTCAAAGATAATAAAACGAAGTGTTTTAAGTGCGCGTAGATAGGCAAAAGATTTAATTATCTATTCATTCAACTATTAATTCATCTATTTTCTTATACTTTATTTCATTTCATATAATTCAAATTCTTTTTTATATTCAAATTGATTCTATATCATTCTAATTCATTTGATTCCGTTTCAGTGTGTTTTATTTTATCTAACATTATTTCATTCTTTAATTCTTTTTTATTATTTTTATTTACTTTTATTGTTTATTGTACTTATTTTAATTCATTTTTATTAATTCTCATTTCTTCTCATTGATTTTCATTCGTCTTAATTCTACTTCATCTTATTTAATTTTATTTCATTCCATTCCATTTAATTTCATTTTATTTTGCAAAGAGAACATTATTGATCCGATTACGGCAGACGAAGCAGGAAGAGAAAAGGGGAATGCGAACAGTCACTTCCGTTTTCTATTGACCAAACACACAAAACCACAGAGCAGGAAGTCAAACAGATTTTATTTCTCGCAAAGGAAATGAATGTTCAGTCCACATTCCTCCAATCACCTGGATGACACTCTGTAGCCACCCTACAAAGCAAATCCATTATCAGATCCTCTTTTTTTTTTAATTGGGCGCTTTTAAGGTATTCCCCATTTTGTAAAGGAAATTGTGATTGGGATTTTTACTTGTCCAGAGGGGATGGCTATATAAGGTCTCTTCTCTCTCGTTCTTGCCTTCTCTCTCTCTCTCTCGTTCGCTCTCTTTCGTTCTCGCTCTTTCTCGCTTTTTCTGTCTCACTCTCTCGCTCTCGTTTACTCTTGCTCTCGTTCTCTCTCCCGTTTTCTCTCTCGTTCTCTCTCTCTCTCTCTCTCTCTCTCTCTCTCTCTCTCTCTCTCTCTCTCTCTCTCTCTCTCTGTGTGTGTGTGTGTGTGTGTGTGTGTGTGTGTGTGTGTGTGTGTGTGTGTGTGTGTGTGTGTGTGTGTGTGTGTGTGTGTGTGTGTGTGTGTGTGTGTGACTGCATTTATCTGTAGATATATATCTATATGATTATCTTTCTTTTCTTTTTCTTTCTTTTAATTTTTTCTTTTTGTTTTATTGTTCTCTTTTTTAACTTTCCTTCCTTTCCTTCTTTTTCTGCCTTTCCTTCTCCACCGGTTTGTACCTGACATGTTCCATATGCGCCTGTCTTTGTCAAAGAGGTGATGATCCATCCTTCAGTTTGTCTACCTACCAACTGTCTATCAACCAACCCATCCATCCATCCATCCATCTATTCATCCGTCCATCAATCTATCCATCCATATCCTTACTTGACTCGTGTTTGAACCAAGTTCGGATGGATGAGGGTCCAGTGACACTGTAGGAGGACGGGATCACCCCCACGGGAGAGGAGGATGATCACAATCGATGACGTCATGAATCGGGGAAAAGAAAATCAAGAAAGGAGACAATAGCGCTGGCTAGGACAATAGCATCGTGAGAGAGTGAAGGGAGGAGAGGTGTGGACAGAGCGATAAAGAAGAGAAAGGTTGACACGTGGGTGGGAGGGAGGAAGAGGGTGAAGCGACCGAGAGTTGGAAGGTCTTTGATCTGTTTCAGGGGGCTTACGCGGGAATGGACAGAAAGGGGCACATCGTTTTTTTTTTTTCTTTTTTTTTTCATTTTTGTTCTATTTTGTTTTATTTTATTTTACTTTATTTTATCTTATTTATTTATCTTTATTTGTTTGTTTATTTATCTATTTATTTATTTATCTTGTTTTATTTTTTATTTTTTCATTTTCGTTTTCATTTTCGTTTTCATTTTCATTTTCATTTTCATTTTTATTCTAATTTTTATTTTATTTTATCTATTCATTTATTTATTTTTTAAGGGGAAGAGGGAATCCCCCTTCCTCATTCTTTGCTCACTTGAAGGCTACGGACTTAGGGTGATTGAGATACCATGGGTTAGGTTAGGTTATACTAGGTAAGGTTAGTTTAGACTAGGTTAGGTTAAGTTAGATCAAGTTCGTGCAGTGGCTCCTAATGTTGAGAAAGGAATGGAAGCTGGAGAGGAAACCCTTTTTTTTTTAGACTATTGTCGGGGCAATTGATGGCGTAGTATGCTACTGTGACGGATATTTTAATACATACCTATAATAGACAAGTACTATATAAAAAAAAAATTGCTGTGCGTGCGTACGTGCGTGTGTGTATGTGTGTGTGTGTGTGTGTGTGTGTGTGTGTGTGTGTGTGTGTGTGTGTGTGTGTGTGTGTGTGTGTGTGTGTGTGTGTGTGTGTCTGTGTCTGCGCGCGTGCGTATGCGTGTGTGTATATATATATGTGTGTGTGTGTGTATGTGTATGTGTTGTGCGTGCGTGCGTGCGTGTGTGTGTGTGTGTGTGTGTGTGTGTGTGTGTGTGTGTGTGTCTGTGCGCGCGTACGTACGTACGTGTGTGTTTGTAATTGTAAATGTAGAGTGGACATTGTCTTTACCTCTTACACCTAATCCTCTTTCACTGTCTGAAAGAAAGAAAAAAACTTGTGGAGTAAGATGACACTCAAAAAAAAAAAAAAAAAAAAATCTGTGTTATTGGAAAATCCTCACCCGGAGTCCTTTTGCTTCTTCCGGAGGGCAGCGTCATCGACCCGGATGACATCTTATTCTGCCTCCGGAACCTTTTGTTACCTCCCCTGCTTGGTGACATGCAAGTGTCGTCCGGACACAAGTGTGTAGTGTCAGGTTTTGTTTACTGCAAGGAGAGGAAGAGGGGACACACAGTATGGTGACAGTGTAAAGACCTCTAGGATGATGGTTCCTATGAAATATGCAATACTTGTACACTAGGTTGGAATACGTGTGTGTGTGTGTGTGTGTGTGTGTGTGTGTGTGTGTGTGTGTGTGTGTGTGTGTGTGTGTGTGTGTGTGTGTGAGAGAGAGAGAGAGAGAGAGAGAGAGAGAGAGAGAGAGAGAGAGAGAGGGGAGAGAGAGGGAGAGAGAGAGAGAGAGAGAGAGAGGGAGGGAGGGAGTGAGGGGGGTATTTACGTCGAAGTTCTGTAGTAAATATCAGTGTACTTCCCCTGCAGGAGAAAAGGTAGGGAGGGGCTCAAAGCTCATTCAATTCCTACCCGCTTTCCTTTTGACAAGATCTACCATGATCTCAGACTACGACGACGACGACGACGACGACGACGACGACGACGACGACGACGACGACTACTACTACTACTACTACTACTACTGCTACTGCTACTACTACTACTACTACTACTACTACTACTGCTACTGCTACTGCTACTGCTACTGCTACTGCTACTGCTACTACTACTACTACTACTACTACTACTACTACTACTACTACTACTACTACTACCAATTTTTTCTATTACTACCACTACTACTATTTTTCTATTACTACCACTACTATTTTTTCTGTTACTACCACTACTACTACTACTGCTACTACAACTATTACTACCACCACTACAACTACAACTACAACTACAGCTACAGCTACAGCTACAGCTACAGCTACAGCTATAACTTCAACTACCACTACGTCCTTCCTTGTTCTAAGGAGAGGCGATTTTATGCAGTGAATGGTCGTGTTTGGTAGTGAGTGTCTCGGTCATTTGGAGTCTTTTTCGATGCCAAAACCTTCCCCTCCCTACCCCTCCCCTACCCTCCCTCCCCTCACCTCCCCTCCCCTCACCTCCCCTCCCCTCCCTCCCCTCCCTCCCCCACTCCCTGTCATTTGCTTTAGATCGCTCGTTCCGAGGAGGAACGAGATTTTTTTGAGCGAGTCACGATGTTAAAGGGACGAGATTGGAACTTAAACCGCGACTCTGGAGTCTGAAGAAGAATGATGACGAGAGTAGAGAAAGATGTCACTGCGGAGGATGAGGGAGGGGGAGGGGGAGGGGGGAGGAGAGGGGGAGGGGGAGGAGAGAGGAGGGAGAGGAGAGAGGGGGGTTAACGCCTCCCCCTCCTACCTCGGCGTATTTCAGGAAGCGGATTATTCGAAGACCGTGTCCCCCAGATACGAAAGGACGCCTCCGAAGGAGAACTCCTAAATGGCAAAGGGCACATTGGAATGTATGCCTCGATGTCCTACAAAGGGGATGTCCTAAATTCCTTTGGATGTCTTTGAAGGGCAACTCCTCGATGGCGCCCTGGCCCTGTGTAGGGGGGGGGGAGTTCTCAAACTCAAGAACGGGAGCTCTCGAAGTCATCGACGCAAATTCTCGAACTCAAGAACGGGAGCTCTCGAAGTCGTCGACGCAAATTCTCGAACTCAAGAACGGGAGCTCTCGAAGTCGTCGACGCAAATTCTCGAACTCAAGAACGGGAGCTCTCGAAGTCATCGACGCAAATTCTCGAACTCAAGAACGAGAGCTCTCGAAGTCATCGACGCAAATTCTCGAACTCAAGAACGGGAGCTCTCGAAGTCGTCGACGCAAATTCTCGAACTCAAGAACGGGAGCTCTCGAAGTCGACGCAAATTATCGAACTCGACGCAAATTCTCGAACTCAAGAACGGGAGCTCTCGAAGTCATCGACGCAAATTCTCGAACTCAAGAACGAGAGCTCTCGAAGTCATCGACGCAAATTCTCGAACTCAAGAACGGGAGCTCTCGAAGTCATCGACGCAAATTCTCGAACTCAAGAACGGGAGCTCTCGAAGTCGTCGACGCAAATTCTCGAACTCAAGAACGGGAGCTCTCGAAGTCGTCGACGCAAATTCTCGAACTCAAGAACGGGAGCTCTCGAAGTCATCGACGCAAATTCTCGAACTCAAGAACGGGAGCTCTCGAAGTCATCGACGCAAATTCTCGAACTCAAGAACGGGAGCTCTCGAAGTCATCGACGCAAATTCTCGAACTCAAGAACGGGAGCTCTCGAAGTCATCGACATAAATTGTCGAACTCAAGAACGGTAGCTCTCGAAGTCATCGACGCAAATTCTCGAACTCAAGAACGGGAGCTCTCGAAATCATCGACGCAAATTCTCGAACTCAAGAACGGGAGCTCTCGAAGCCATCGACGCAAATTCCTCAAGATCCTTGGAAAGGAGAGGATAAAATTCCCCCCAGAGGATTCCCCTCAATGAGAAGTTCCAGGATTTTTATGGTAATACCGATCCACCATTACCACTGAGGTATAGTGTTGATGAAGCAACGATTTCTATTTTTTTCTGGTAGATTTTTTTTTTTTTATAAATAGTGATAACGATGGTGATATTGTTGTCTACAGTTCTGATTGAAATTAACTTAAGATTTTTCTAGCCCATCCAGGAAATTAAATTCAATAAAATAAAGTAACTGTTATATAGATATAAGTAAAAAAAAAGAAAGAAAAAAATATCCACTTATCTAAAATCACCAAACGGTGAAAATAATGGTATAGAGTCACTGAATATCAATACAAGAAGTTTAAAGTCAACGCACGGTGAAAATAGCGTTATCCTCAATAGATAGAAGTTCTGTGCATCGACACCCACGCTCGCATCTCGGTTTTACATGAGATGTTGCCATAAAGGGTGTCTCGAATTCTTGAAGACTTTTCTGAAGGAGTTTTGAATTTCATCTTAGAGTCTTGGAATGTGCACCACCAACTCCATTCTTCTCCTCCCTCCTCCCTCCTCCCTCCTCCCTCCTCCCTCCTCCTCCCTCCTCCCTCCTCCCTCCTCCCTCCTCCATCCTCCTCCCTCCTCCCTCCTCCTCCCTCCTCCTCCTCCCTCCTCCTCCTCCTCCCTCCTCCTCCTCCATCCTCCTCCATTGCCTCCTCCTTTGCCTCTCTTCTACTCTTCCTCCTTCCTCCTCCTCCTCCCTCCTACTCCCTCCTACTCCCTCCTCCCTTCTACTCTTCCTTCTTCGTCCTTCCTCCTCCTTCCTCCTCCTTCCTCCTCCTTCCTCCTCCTCCATCCTCCTCTCTCCTCCCTTTCCTCATGCCTCCTCCTTCCTCCCTCCTCCTCTTCCTTCCTCCTCCTTCTCTTCCTCCGTCTTCCTCTTCCTCCTCTTTCAGACTATCAATGCATAAGATCTTCCTGCTATCTCGGCATCAAATGTAACAACAACAACAACAGCAACACTCTTTCTCCTGCACTCTCAATACCCCTCCTGTTCGCACTCCATCTACATATATATATATATATATATATAATATATATATATATATATATTTATATATATATATATATATATATATATATATATATATATAATGATAACAATAATAATTAATAATAATAATAACAATAATAATTAATAACAATAAAAATAATATACACCAAGGGCCCTTTCCCCCTCACAAGGGGGTATCCAAAGTCAAAGGTGTAAATCTACTGCCACCCATTTCATCCCCACATATTCCACACCCATTCACCACCACTCCATCCCTCTTTTCTTAGGTCCTCCTGGATGACGGGTCATCCCTGTATCTAGCCCACTGCCCTTGGTCAGAAGCAATGCAGCAAGACACAGCTTCATTTAAACGACGACCCCCCTCTCCGTCCCCTCATGCAGGAAAAGAGAGGAGGAGAGAAATATCTTCGGGCTGCGTCAAAATATCTTTCACACTTACTCCTTAACCCTCCCCCCCCATCCCCTATCAACTTCCTTCCATGCATCACAGCGTCATCCATACACAACCATTCTCCACTCACCCCTATCTTCTGCCTTCTCTCTTCCTTCCTTCCTCAACAGACATCCCTCTCTTTCCCAACGCCCCTTTTACCCCATCCATCCATCTCATCCTTGGTCGCCCCTCGTGTTCACTTCATCCACCTCTGCCTTCTACACCTCTTTTACTAATCTTTCTTCACTCATTCTATCGATGTGTCCAAACCATCCCAATACCCTTTCATTAATTCTATCCCCCAACTCCCTTTCCACCCCCCACTCTCCTCATATCCTCGTTTCTCACTCTATCCAGCCTAGTAACCCCTACCATACTTCACAGACATTTCATCTCTAACACATTTAAACTCTTCCTTTCTTCCTCTCTTCCTCTCTTCCTCCCTTATGTTCCATGCTTCTGCTCCATACAGTGCTGTCGGCACAATCACTCCTTTATGTGACTCCTCTTAGCATCCATTCCCAAATGTCTACTTCTCATTACACTTTTTAATTCCCCAAGGCATTTACTTCCATCTTTTAACCTCCATTCCATCTCCACCTCCACTCCACCCTTTCCTGCCACATTTGCCCTCAAGTATCTAAAGCTATCCACTTCCTCCAGTCTCTCTCCTTTAATACTCCCTTCCAATTTGCTGCCTTCCTTTCTCCTTGTACCTCTCATCACATTCCTTTTACCCAAATTTATCTTCAATTTCCTTCTTTCGCAAAACTCCGCCACTAACTTCCTTAATCCCTCCTCTGATCCTGCAACAAGCGCAGTGTCGTCAGGAAACAACAATTTATCTCCCATTTCTCTCAATTTTTCTTTAACCATCTCCAATCCCCGGCATTTACCTCTCACACCACCCCATCCATGTATAAATTGAACAGCCATGGTAACATGACACATCACTGGCGAAGTCCCACCTTTACTTCAAACCACTCACTCTTTCCATTTCTAATTCTAACATAGGCTGTACTCCTCTCGTAAAAATATTGACTGCTACGAGTATTAACAGTTTTCCTCGTATCCCATGTATCTGCAATACCTCCCACACTGCCTTCCTGTCTACCCAATCATAAGCCTTTTTCAAATCCATAAAGGCCTAAAAAACATCCTTACCCTTTCCTAAAGCTTTCTTACATATGTCTTACCACAAAAATCTGAGCTACGCATCTCTTACCACACTGTTCCTCCCGAATTTAAACATCCCCAGTCCTCTTTCACTCCTAGTTCTACTCTATCCTTCACTCCCTCCTACATATCTTTCACCTTCTTCTTGTACTCCTTTTCTTTCTCGTTTAAGTCGTTTACTCTAAGCACCTCCATATGTTCTGTCCTTTTCCTCTGTCTCCATCTATATTTCACTCTCAACTTACCTTCCACCAAAAAAAAAAATATGATATCCCACCATTCTCTCCCCCTAAGAACATGTACATCAAAAACTCTTCCTACTCTTCTCCTGCTTACAAATATATAGTCCATTAAAGCCCTATCTACCACCCTTCCATCCACCACCCTCTCCCGTGTATACTTATGCTTGGCTTTTTTTCTATACACCATGTTAGCTATCATCAAATCTCTTTCTAGACATATCTCCACCATCAATTTTCCAATACGATTTCTCTTGGTACTCCATACTTCCCAACCACTCCATCTATTGGTTCATCTCCTACTCTAGCATTGGGATCTCCCAATACCCCTACATTGAAATTTCTCCTAAAACCTTCTATACACTCATTTAAATCTATCTAAAAAGCCTTCCTCTCCTCTACACTCTTCTCACTACCACGTCCATATGCACTTACAAAGACCCACATCTCCCTTCCCAATTTCACCTTCATCCACATTAACCTTGAAGAAACCTCCTTCCACTCCACCACACACTTACCTATCTCTTCACTTACTAGTATAGCCACCCCTTCTCTTCCTTGTCCTCTCTTCACTCCTGACACCCTTCCAACTACACTCCTAAACTCAAACTCGCCCCTCCCTTTCAACTTAGTTTCATTCAATGCCAACACATCCATCTTTCTTCTCACAAACATACTGCCTATCTCTTCCCTTTTACTATCATCTCTCTGTGTGTGTGTTTATATTTGTTTACCTATGTATTCAATATGACGTTCTACCATATGGAAAGGGATAATCTCATCATTAAGGACCCGGTGATTAGCCTCCCCTCTGGTTCGTCCATCCATAGAACACTTTCCAATTGGGCTAAGATCATGGCAGTTTGTCCCGAACTCTAAACGAAGAACTTTTTTAACAACATTGTCACGATAGATTTCTAGATTTAGATATGGTTATGGTTTACATCAGATTACTTTATTCAGTGAAGGACAGACACTGTGATAGAGTCTGCTGTTAACTCTGCTTATTGAGTTACTGTGCTCCTGTTCTCCTGTTCTCCCTGCCCTGTCACATAAGCCACGTCCCCTTTCGATACCTAGTATCATGCTTTTTCAAGGTCGCTGATGCCCAAAGACAATGCGAATTACCGTACTCTTATACTAATCATTTAACTGCTTGTATAAAAACTTAAGTATACATTCTAACTCCATCAGGTGTAACTGTACAGGTGAGATAGTACTAAAGAGTTTGCAGTGTCTGCCATATACAGCAATTTCATTGTGAATACGAGGTCGAGAGAGCCTTTCCCGACCATCAAAGGACCCTGTTGATGGAGCGAAGGGGTCTGAAGGCCACCAGAGACTAGAAGAAACTTCGACGTTCTTTGGAACGAAAATATTAGAAATTTCCTTTCATGTTTAGGGATTAAGTACACAATATCTTGGTTGATTTTATAAGAAGGACATCAGGTCCTTTGGGATGAAGTATTAGATTCTTTGGGTAGAGGGGTGGGGAGCGGACTTCGAAAAAGGAAAGAGTCCCCACGAGATTACAGCTTCCTTTTCCCTTCTATTCCGACCCATCGCGAGCGGATTCTACAGAGTCGAATGCCTTGAACGATTCTCGTTGCTTTTCGCTCGTTATGCCTGAGTTCGTATGGTGGAGAACGATGCACTTTTAAAAGTCTGATGCGCAAGCCTCCAGGACTCAGAAGGAAGGGCGCGGATGAATGGGTTTAGATTTTGTTCCAATATTGGACACTGGCGAATCCAGTGACTCTGTAAGTACCTTTACGCACAATGTATATTTTCTAAGAAAAAAACAAAACTATTTTGTTGTGTTGAGGAGATGTGGATTTTGGGTGGAAAAGGATATTGGTCGATGCGATATATATATGCATATATAATATATATATATATATATATATATATATATATATATATAACTATTTGAGACACATTATATGGATGATGGAGAACATAAACACAGGGGAAGGCTCGGAACCCTAAACACTCGAACGTTTCGTTCGCGTAGAACTTCTTCAGAGAGTGTATGTAGAACTGCAGTTGAAGTTTATGTACTAAATCTAATTATCTTTTCGGACACTTGGGAAAGGTCGTTTTTCTGGCGTGTTTTAGAATTAAAATACTAGTTTCTTTAGCTAAATTGATAAACCCTCCTCGATGATTCGATGAATTATTAGTTGAAATATATGCTGATTCAACAATTCTTCTATATATATATATATGTGTGTGTGTGTGTGCGTGTGGGGGGGAAGGATTGAAACATTTAAGGTACTCCGTTTCCTTATAAGAACAGGTAATTGTATCCATCTAAGAAAATTATAAGAGAGAGGAAGGTTGGAAACATCAAATGAAAAAGAAGAAAAAATAAAAATAAAAAAAAATGAGGCGGATTACAGGAAGAAGACAGAATGTGGTGTTTTTGGATTAAAAAAGTGTTGCCATATTGATCAGAGAGATTCTCTTGTGGAAATGTAGTGTCAGCTTAGGTTCTTCTTTGGGATTAAGAAAGACTTGTGGGGGACTTCGGAATATACGAGAGGGGCGTGCTGAGTGTTCATAAGATGGTAAGAAGGTGTTTTTATGGGGGGGGGCCTAGTTTTGGGGATTTTTGGGGGGTGTTCTTTGGCTGGGGGGGGGGGTCGAAATAGAGAAGCGGAGAGATTAGTCCCCTTCAATCCAGAATCAACCTCTGAGTTGAATAAGATCGTCTGTTCAAAAACAGAGAAACGTATACACGTATTTTGTTGAGTTCAATGGGACTAATGTTAATTATAATCTATCAACAAATTTAACCCGCGATCTACTTCCGAGTGTAGTTGATGCTTCTAACGTTAGTTAGAGGACGATTAATGAGTTATTCTATAAATCAAGAGGTTAAGAGAGTATTTTGATGAGGATTTTAACAATTGGAAGACGATAGTGAGGAGCCTACGCCAGGAGGATCGTAGCTGCGGCCGAAGCCGTCAGCTTTAACCTAAGTCTTTAGACTAGTGCTTCTCAACGTGGGGGGTACCACACCACAGGTGGGCAATTCGGTTTTTCAGGTGGAAAATGTGATTTTTAAGGTGGGGTAACTGATGGCAACTAAGGAAGTCTGGGCCAAGCTTTTCTTATTCTTATTTTATCCGATTTGTTTTGTTTTTTATTTTTCATTAATGCCTTGTTCTTTTGAGGTGGTTTTAAACCAAGGTTTTAGGCTTATTCAGCTGAAGGGAAGTTTATTTTCCAAATGATAAGAATTGTATAATATCAACACATGGGTGGGGGACATCAGGATTTTAGATGTGATTAGGTGAGGCATGGCCCCCAAAAAAGGCTGAGAACCGCTGCTTTATATAGCCTCTGCTAGGAACTTAAGAGGAGTGGGGGACTCGAACCCACAACTAAGCGAATGCGAGATCAGTAGTCTTCAGACTACCAGCGCACAAGAGTTTTAGGTCTGCAAGGAGTCTTATTTTAGCTTCCTGTGGCTTTTGGGAAAGAACAGACTCATATTTAGCTTCCACAAGACTCTCGCATGGGCTTCTTAGGTATAAATTTGATCTTCAGGGCAACTACGTCAGCTTTCTTTTTCCTTTATCATCATCTCCCTCACCTTTCCTTTCATCCTTTCTTCCCTTCTTCCCTTCCTTTCCTTCCCCTTTCTTCCTGATTCTTCTGCTTCCCTTTCCTCTTTTTGTTTACCTTCCCTTCTCCTCCATTTTCCTTTTTTTCTATTTTCATTTTTTTTTATCCCCCTTGTAGTCTTCTTTTTCTCTTCCATTTTCATTCGCTTTTCCGTTTTCTTTCCTCGTCTCTCTCTACCCTCTTTCTCCAGACACTTCCTTTTTTTTGAATACCTTCCAACCTTCTTCGACTTATTACTAGTTAATCTAGTTACTAGAACATTAAAGGAAATATCAAGCACGACGGTAGAGCGAGATTATCCACAAGGACAGAAGCGCTGAAAGCCAGAGTCCGTAACAACCACCACTCAAATATTCTTCTAGTCTTCCTCTTCCTAGGAACATCCACCCCCTATTCCTCCGCTTCACTTTTTCTGTTCCAGAGAACCAATAAGGATGAACAGGATTAGAACCCCAACTCTCCTTCCACCAGTGACTTAATCACACTCTTCACCATCACCACTAGCACCTCCACACCACTATCTTCACCACTACAACGTCACCACGTCACCATGAACCCCGAACTCACCCCCATCCCACCCAGGACGCTAAGACTGCCGTCGTCACTTTACACATCACCACTAAAGTCATCACTATACTTCTTCCATTATCTGGTGACCCATAGGATGTGGCCGGCAAAACCAGCAGCGTTGTACGTCTAAAACATCTCCAATGAAAACGGGGGAAACACCGTTTTCTTTATATTTGCATGTATGACCGGTATAATTAAAGAGACTGCAAGTGGCCCGAAGACCCGCAATCAGCTTCTCTATGTGATTAATACACCCCCCCTCCCCAACCCCACGGAAATTCCTAGGTCGGGAGCCGGGGCAACGTCGCCTGACCTAAGATGCCACATCGTTTAATAAGTCTTTTCTTTTCTTTACATGTATAACAATTACTCATGTCACCTACCATTTAATTAAAAGAATAATATGCATTTACAATATTTCATGTTAACATACTCGGGGTAGTGGACAGCTTCCGGTATATGCTGACTGTTTTGATTCAGTACGTGACAACACGGCAGGCAACACCTTGTGGGTCACGTGATAATGGACATATCATAATAGGTGACTTTCTGGATCAACTGGGCGCATTATCCGTTACCGCTTCCATAACACGACACCGTTACCTGTAGTGTCACGCAAGGAGACAGAGTGCTGGCACTGTGTCACATTAGTGTCATGTCACGCGGTACATTCCACAAGGCATCCCGTGGATGGATGTCAGCGTACTTGATAATTGTCTCTGTCCTCTTTCCCTGGTTTTGGTTGGGTCTCTCTCTCTCTCTCTCTCTCTCTCTCTCTCTCTCTCTCTCTCTCTCTCTCTCTCTCTCTCTCTATATATATATATATATATATATATATATATATATATATATATATTTATATATATATATATATATATATATACATATACTGTATATATATATATCGCTTTCTCTTTCTCTTTCCTTCTCCTTTTCTCTTTCCTTTCTCTTCTATTTTCCCTTTCCCTGCCCCTCTCTCTCTCTATCTATATATCTATCTATCTATCTATCTCTGTGTCTCTCTTTCCTTCTCCCTTTCTCTTAATCTATTCTTTCTTTCCTTTTTCCTTTCCTTGTCCATTTCTCTCTTGCCTTTTACATTCACTTTCCTCTCTCCTCTCTCTCTCACTCGTTTTTTCTCTTTCTGTTATTGTATCTTGCTTTCTCTCCTCGTCTTTCTCTCTTTTCTCTCTCATTCTCTAATTTTTCTTCTTATTCTCTGTACCCTCTTTCTCGTTATCTTTTTGTTTTAGTTTTCCTGTTTATTCTCTTTCTTCTTTTCTCTCCTCTCTCTATTAGAGGCCTCCTTTGTTCTATATATTTTTCATGTAATTTTATAATCATAATAGAAATACTAGAGTAGGTACATGATGATTATATAAAGCGCCCCTTTACAAAAAAATGAGTAAAATAAATAAGTACATAAATAAATAGATGAATAAATGAATGAATAGATGAACAAATAAATAAATAAATAAATAAATAAATGAAAAATTATAGATAAATGAATAAATTAATAGGTAAATGAATTAATGAATAAATAGGTAAATGAATGAAAAATGATAGATAAATGAATAAATTAATAGGTAAATGAATAAGTAGGTAAATAAACAAATGGATAGATTAACGAAAATGAAAATAGAAAAACGATAAAGAGATAGATAAGTTTCATGGCTCATAAACCTCAGCGTCCTGTAGATTGTGACAGGAAGTCTGGGATTTATCGCTGCACGCAAAGTTGCAAGGTTGCTGCAGCATTGCATGGAGTCTTCAATACGCAAACTCGCATCCTCTGAAGAACTTCTGGTGTTTTTGGGTTCTCTTTGGGTGTTCTTGAAGAACGAATTCATTTAGGGTTTAGGCTTCAGCATTGCAAGTCTTCAATACGCAAACTCGCATCTTCTGAAGAACTTCTGGTGTTTTTGTGTTCTCTTTGGGTGTTCTTGAAGAACGAATTCATTGAGGGTTTAGGCTTCAGCATTGCAAGGAGTCTTCAATACGCAAACTCGCATCCTCTGAAGAACTTCTGGTGTTTTTGGGTTCTCTTTGGGTGTTCTTGAAGAACGAATTCATTGAGGGTTTAGGCTTCAGTATCCACTTAGTATCGCCGCATTGTTGTTGTTATTTTATCCTACAATTTTGTTGAATATTTGTGTCGTTTTAGTGTGGTTTGTTCTCTTAAGTTAACGTATACATTCCATTAATGTTTCTACTTATTCGGCTGAGAAAATTTGTCTTCTCTAATTAATTTTTGTAAGTTAAATTAAAGAGGCTATTAAACTAAAAAAAAAAAAGTTATTATGATAGACCAGGTCTGACAGATAAGTTCTCATCTGTCTTTTACCTCTAACACGGTAAATCATAGATTTTTTTTGTTTTTGTTTTGTTCCGACTAAGAATAAATAATTTTTGCTCCTGGTTCATCCCCTTCGACGTAATATCGTCCTTGAGAAAAGAAGCGCTCGTGATTGCTGAGGCAATATGCGGTTGACTTACTGTATTTGTTTGTTTTTGTACCATCACGAGGTGGTAGGTGAAGGAAATACGTTTGTGTATGTGTGCGTGTTTGTGTATGTGTTTGTCCCATGTATAAGTGTATGCGTATGTTCATTGTTCGTATTATGTATATTTTGTATGTGTTTGTGTGTGTGTGTGTGTGTGTGTGTGTGTGTGTGTGTGTGTGTGTGTGTGTGTGTGTGTGTGTGTGAGAGAGAGAGAGAGAGAGAGAGAGAGAGCGGAGAGAGAGAGAGAGAGAGAGAGAGAGAGAGAGAGAGAGAGAGAGAGAGAGAGAATGAGGGAGTGGGCGAGAGAGGAGAGTGGGAGAGAGAGGGAGAAAAGAGACGAAGTTAGGCAGGGAGTGGGGAGAAAACCAAATATGTAGAAGAAGAGCTGATAGTGACATGGAATAATATGATTGTGAGGACTTATCTTCCGTGCATTGTTTCTCTGTGAGAGAAAATATGTGATAGAGACAAGAGGTTTCCTGCTGTGAAGAGGAAGACTTGATAGAAAATCGTTATCCTGCGTCAGAAGAGAAAACGGGTTGGTGGAGCGAGTGATCCCGTTATAGTGTATGGAGCCTAAGCCTGGAGGTCCGTAAGTACAACTTTGCCATCATATGCATTTGAGGAACTGTTGGGACAGATAATCAGTAGTCACTGCTAGGAAGCTGAGAGAAGAGCGGGATTCGAACCCACAACTAAGCGAATGCGAGAGCAGCACGCTTCTGATTATAGATCATGTTACGACCGAGAAGAAATTGTAGTGATGTGATACATTACTTTGAGGGAGATGGTTGCTTTGTCTTCTGCTTTGAGGGAGATGGAATGTTGGTGAGATCTGGTCTCCTGCTATGGAGAGAGGATTTGATGGTGATGTTGGTGTCGAGGTCTCGTTCTGTCTCTCCATACTGAGGTTTTGTCAGATTCTAGATCCACTTCTGTTCTGTAGATTTACGAAAGGAAAGGAAACATTGGAGGAAGAAGAGGGAGAGGAAGAAGGGAACGAAATTATTTGGAATGGGTAGAGTAAAGTAAAAAAAATAATAAAGTCGTAAGTAAACAAAGACGGGGTTTAAACGAGGGAAGGAGAGATGGCGAAAGTAGGGCCAAGAAAGCCTGTCGAAGCTAACACAGAAAATGGGAACTGGTGTAAGGCGTGAGGGTGTAAAGGGGAAGGAAGAGGAGAAAAAGAGGAGCCTGAAGTGGGAAAAGAGAAGGGATGAGGGTGAATAAAGAGGACTGGAAGTAATCACCTAATGGAATGTGTTGAGAGGGTTTGTGGTAGGAAGGAGGGGAGGGGAGGGGAGGGAAATGGAGGGGAATAGGGTCATCAACAGGGCAATTTTACCACTGTGGTCTTTTGTTTGTCTGTAGACACTCCATACGACATGTTCGCCCCCTCCTAACGCTCACCCACGTTCACTTCAGCTCGGTTGCCAACTTCTATTATATTTGTCCTGTAGTCAGTCTTACCTATCCAGATTAATCCCCCGGGGTGGATAGACCAATGCTTCAAGGGTGGAGCGCTTACTTTCATACCTTTTTTTCCATGTTCAGTTCATTTTCTCTCTTGCTCCTTACATTCGTCTCTGATGGAATAAAGTGAAAAAGGCTCTTTCTTTACATATACTTGTGTGTGTGTGTGTATGTGTGTGTTTCTTTCCTGCTACTTACATTCGTTTCTGGTGGAATAAAGTGAAAAAAAACATAAAGGCTCTTTCTTTACATATACTTTGTATGTGTGTGTGTGTGTGTGTGTGTGTGTGTGTGTGTGTGTGTGTGTGTGTGTGTGTGTGTGTGTGTGTGTGTGTGCGTATGTGTGCACGTGAGTGTATGTAAACGTGTCTCTGGTTTATCAAGAAATCAAACATCTCTTTTTATGCATTTCAGTCCGTAACATATACCACTCGTTTTAAGATGTAGACATATATTACCAAAATAAGCGAGAGATAAAATATAATAAAGAAAAGAAACTCGTTACCCGCTTGGCTACTTTCAAGAATCAGATCTTAATGACGTCAGCGCTTGGTCTCAAACGTCTGCTTTGGATAAAATGGAATGAAAACACGTCTTGGCTGCTTTCAAAGATCCCCAAAGACGTCTTCTTCGAAGACTAAATCATAAATTGACTCTGTGATAACTTCCTCGGTTAGAGATGGAGGCGGTTTGCAGAACCACAGAAATCGCGAATCAAGTAGAGGAAATAGAGTAAACGAAGAACAAACAATCCAGAAAATGAGGATGAGTGAATCTTGCCAAACTAAATATTAGTCAAATGTTAACTAGATAAGATCAAATTAACTGGGAACAACTAATATCATCATTTTGGTAAATGATATACGTTTAACACTATCATACGGATTGTATTACGATTTATCATCAAATGCACCTTCAGGTAAATATACTTTTAGCATCAAGAAATTTATCTTTTTACATGTATATATCTAAGTGAATAAGCGAACGTAAAAATGAGTATATAAACGAGTCTAGGCGATTCAAGAAACGATGTATTCAGTCTTTTAAATCAAGAAAGCATACAAGTCGACTGACTCGTCCTGCCCAGATATTCATCATGTCTGTGGCTTCGTTAGTACTGAGAGCTGGAAACCAAAGATGAATTTCCAAGAGTTTTTTTTTTTTTATATAACTTGATGAGCCGGCCTCTGCGAATGGTTATTAAAAGGAAGGTTGTGATTTGGTTTCTAACTGGGGGAAGCTAGCTAGAAGAGATGTTGTTGAGATCTAGGAAATGAACATAGGAAGCATTCAGGTTTTGATGTGGGGGGGGGAGATAGAATATTTTTAAATGTTTTACTGAGAAGGACTTCAACTTGAAAAAAATGAAGAAAATAAAATAGGTCCTATTCACTATGCTCATGTGCTTTTACACATCATCACTTAATTAATATTAATATACACGAAGACGTACATGCACATCATGTACACACATGTACCCACACATACACATTCGTCAATAAACCGGCACATATGCATACACAAGTAAACGTGCACACACTCACGTACACACATGTACACACATAAAGAATTACAAAGTAAGAGGATGCTGACGAGACCTTTTGGTCCATAACTAGGTTGGACGAATAAAAAATAAATAAATACAAAAGTAGATAATTAAATAAAATAAATAGATAGTGATGAATAATAAACCGAAAGATAATAATAAACTGTAATCATTAATACATAAATAGAAATAAACATAATAACTAAACAAATAATAAATAAATAGATAAAAGGGCAGGCATTTACAACATATTTCTTACGTGCTTATCTGAATGAATCTTAAAATCTCGAACTGTACTACATTACACTGCCTCTGCAGGAAGTTTATTCCATTCATTAACTACACGGTTAGCGAAATTGTTTCTACCCACTTCCAAACTAAATCTACCTAACGGTTTGAGACCATCATTTCTTGTATTATTCGCATTCAGTGTGAAAATTTCGTGACTTTTGATATTTTTAATCCCCTTGAGAATCTTAAAGACCTGTATCAAATCACACCCGAATCTACGCTTTTTTTTTTTTTTTTTTTTTTTTTTTTGTAGGGGAAATGGATTAATAGGTTTTAGTCGATTTTCTCATGATTTGTTTCTGATATTTGGAATCGGTTTTGTAGCTCAACGTTGTACTTTTTTCAATCTATCAATGTCTTTAATGAGATTCGGTGACCTTATGTGGACTGACTAGCGATTTATATAGCTTGTTAATGACAGATGGACTTTTAAAATCAAAAGATCGCGCAATCAGTCCTAGAATCTTATTTGCCTTCTCTGAGGCGGAAATACACTGCTTAGATGATTTGAGATCATCACTGATAATTACGCCGAGATCCTTCTTACTATTCAAACTTGTTAACGACTTTCCAAGTAACTTGTAATCATAGTTATTGTTGTTTTCACCTATGTGCATAACCTTACATTTACTTGTGTTAAATTTCATTACCTACTTTTCAGACCATTGATGTAGTTTATCAAAAACTTTTTGAATATCTAATTAATTTAAGTGATTATCTGCCATTCCACACAGTTATGTATCATTGGCAAATTTAGAGACAATATATTTCTGCCATGGTCTATATCATTTATAAATACTATGAATAGAAATGGCCCAAGAAGGGAACCCTGAGGAAATCCACTCGTAACATTTATTCCATCTAGAAGTTTTGTCATTTAGAACAACTCTCTGTTTACGATCGTTCAACTAATTACTAGCCCAGCTTAATAGGCTACCGTTTATTCCGTGTGAAGTTAATTTAGCAAGTAGTCTTATGTTAATTGTTTGAACTTGTCTATAGCATTTCAAAAGCAATTAGATAAGCAATTGAGATTTTGCAAGCGTCTTTATTTGACATGAGCATCAATAGTAATTCATACTATAATGAAATAAACAAAAATCTAAATTTATTGTTCTAACACAAAAACAATTTCTTAAGGATCAAAATAATTTTCTTTTCAATTTTGTTTAGATGGAAAACGTCTTTACATGACACGAGTACCAATAGTAATGCAATAAACAAAAATCTAAATTTATTGTTCTAACACAAAAGCAATTTTTTAGGATCAAAATATATATTTTTTTTCAATTTTGTTTAGATGGAAGTAACTAGAAAATTATTGTCTTGGGCCCAAGGACAAGACAAAAGGAGAATTTTCTTACGAAAAGGCCAGGAGGTCCCAAGATAAGAGGGAGGGAGGAGGGTGGAGGGGAGTGGAATATATAAGAAATGGAATGGGTGGGAGTGGTTTCTATGCCTTTTTCTTTTTGGCTACCCCCCGTGTAGGGGGAAAAAGCCTTTGGTATATGTATGTGTATGTATGTATGTAATCAAATCCAGCAATCACAGAGACACGAACTCTGGACCTCAAGAATGGGAGTCCAGTCTGCTAATATCTTGCTATGCAAAGGTTATCAAAACGAGACAAGAAGGTAGCAGACTGGATTCCTATCCTTAAAATTCCGAATTCGAAGTTTCGCGGCTGTTGTATTTATTTGAAAAACATCACTGTAAGCAGTAATTTCACTCATATATCTATATTCAGAAGAGTTAATATCTAAGAAACATTAAGGGATGAACTGGAGCACTAAATTCGAAAATTCTATGGTAGGTTCCCAACGTCCTGAGCAATGATAATACATACAAATACACAGAGCTGGGCGCATTCCTCTCTGCGTTCCTATATGCGTTCCTAGGTGCGTTCCGCTTTAGTTTGGCCGCGGTTAGCGCTCCCATACTATTAAAGCAATATAGGTGCCGGTATAGTATGCAGCCTACCTCTTGGATATGGCCTACGAAAATTTTCTTTGGTATAGTACGTGGCCTCACGGACTTTTATTTCGATATGAACCTGTCTCTTAAGCTTTAATGGTTTGTGAGCGCTAACCGCGGCCAAACTAAAGCGGAACGCACCGAGGAACGCACATAGGATAGGAACACACCGAGGAACGCGCCCAGCTCTGCAAATATAACAACATACAAACACAAGGAGAGAATCAACATGTTCCCTTACTCTCGCTCTTAGAATTCTAATATAAGTTCAATCTGGGCTTCGTGTGAAAATCTGAGATGAATGTTTGTGTGGAAAGCACGGATGCAATTTACAAAGTATTTATTGTTTGCACTGAATGGTATTCAATAAGTGTTTCCCATAGATGATATCGCCTTGATCGAATACATCCAAGTTTCCTTACAATATTTTGACCTGTTTTCTAAGGTGGAAAAGAATCAAAACTTAATTGACATTTACGAAGAAATTTCAATTTCCTCCCCGACCGTGGAACCAGGAGCAATATCAACGCTAATATCGTTCATTCTCTTTGGCCTTCAACGCCAGTTTCCAGCCGTACTTCGAGCGGCCGTTGCCATGGAAACCGGCGAAGACGACTTCGACCCTCGCCACTACCACTAGACGCGTTGTCAGG
>NC_134813.1:38173090-38175590 GCF_046742065.1 Oratosquilla oratoria | reverse complement strand
TACTCCCCCCCCAAGCTTCTAAAAAATTCCCAAACTTTAATCAAATTCAAAATTAGATAATTTCTAATCTACCGAACTTAAAATTGTGTTCTTTATTATACGAATGACAAGATCTACAAACCTGACATCAACATCTACGCGAGTACACGAATATTGCCATTGAGATATTTCAATCTCAACCTTTATAATTACTAATCACAAGGAGATATGCGTATGAATGCATCAATAATAAAGTGACGCAATTGTCTAACACGATTTTTCACTAAAACAAATGCTACTGCAAGATATGTATGATTGTAACAAACACATAACTTCAGACAAATCGTTATCTGTGCCCCTCTTGTAGTAATCGTCTCTGTGTCTGAGAAATTATTCCCAAAAAGCTCTCTGATTCAGAAAAACTGCACAAATTCTCGAAATATCTTGATGTATGTAGGTCGACTCGTCTGTCACGGCTCAAACAAAGAAACATGTGAATCGCACATAAGAGATAAAAATACCGAAAGAATGTCTTTAAAGTGCAAGATGTCCCATACTTAAGATTAATCTAGAGTAAATCAACATTTAGAATAAACCAAATATCTCCATTATTGGACTGAGGTATTTAGTAATACATTTTCACCTTATCATGGTGAGGAATGAGAGTTGTATTATAAGGAGCATTTGCTGTGATACTGAAAATAAAAGTGAAAAGTGACATGCGCATATATGTCGACCAAACAAAAGACGTCGGAATAATTCGGCCACTAAACATAGAAATAAGAGATTGCAAGAAACCATAGTGCCCTACACTAGGCAGTTCCATGTCCATTACCACCTGTCATCCCCATCCATAAAGTTGTCTAACCTTTTCTTAAAACAACCGGTAGTTTCAGCGCTCACTACATGATTACTAAGTCTATTCTATTCGTTGACCACCCTATTAGTAAACCAGTTCTCGCCTATTTCCTTCTTAAATCTAAATTTGTCCAATTTAGATCCATTCTTGCAAGTCCTGCCCTGCTGTCTTAATATGATTACCTTATTTGCATCACTCTTGTTAAAGCCTTTGATCCACTTGAACACCTATATTAGATCATTCCGCACTCTGCGTCTTTCCAGAGAGCATAATTTATGGTGCCTAAGCCTATTCTCGTGAGGTAAAATTTTGAACCGATGTATCATTTTAGTCATTCTCCTCTGTACTGATTCTAGTGAATATTCATTCTATTGGACGGAGACTAAAACTGTACCGCATAGTCAGAGATGTGTTTCACTAACGCCAGCTAGAATTAGATAATTACTTCTACACTTTTATTCGTAACAGTCGTTGCAATGAAACCTAATGCTCTGTTAGCTCTATTCCTGGCGCTAATGCACTGTTTCCTGGATTTAAATTCAGAACTCATTACAACTCCCAAGTCTCTCTTGCACTCAGCTTTCTGTAAATAACTGTTATCTAATCTGTACCTGCTTTATGGCTTGTCCAAACCTACGTTTAACACGTTGCACCTTAAGACATTGAAATCTATTAGCCATGTCACAGACCATGATAGAAATTTGAAAGATCTTACTGCAGAATCTCGGCGTCTTCTCCTGACCTAACAGGCCTCCTATTTCAGTGTCACCCCAAAGCTACTAACATCACTATTAATTCCATTATCTAAGTCGTTTATATACAAAATAAACAACAAAGGACCCAGAGCCGAGCCCGGGGGAACTCCACTAGAAACATTCCCCCATTTGGATATTACACCGTTTATGGTGACCCGCTGTTTTCTATCACTGATTCAAGCTCTAATCCATTCAAACACTTTCCCTCCTGTCTTGAGCTTTGACTTTAGCAATCTCTGGTGGGGCACCTTGTCGAACGCTTTGCTAAAGTCAAGGTAAATAATATCGTAACTGTCACTGTTATCTGACGTCTTGAAGAACTTAGTGTAAAAAGATAGAAGATTTGTTACACGCTGTGAGTTACAAATCAAATTATGTCTCTCGATGTGATCTCTGATTCTTTTAGATATTATTGATACGAACATTTTACCTACAGTATAACTGGCCTGTAGTTGCATATAGACGATTTATCTCCCTTTTTGAAAACATTAACAACATTCGCCTGTCCCCAAGCAATAGGTTCAAAACCAGTATCTACTGACTTATCAAACAATTCCGTTAACTGGTTGCAGATTTCAAAGTTACACTCCATAAGCAATCTCGAAAAAACTTCATCTGGATTAGGGGATTTTGTAGCTTTAAGTCTATCAGTCTGCTTGAATACTTCTACCTTACTAATTCTAATGTTAGTCAGTCTACTTCCTTCATCCCCACCGATGTGAGGCAGTGCCAAGCCATTCACCCATGGATGCAGTGCCAATAATCTGAGTGCCAAAGCCCCCCCCCCTCCGAGTTAGGGGGGGGGAGGCAGCGCCATGACGGAAAGCGTGGATATTGCACTTATTCGTAGACGTTAAATGTTCAACTCGCTAAAGCCTTGAAAATGTGAAACTCGTACCTTGAAAAC
>NC_134813.1:38163090-38165590 GCF_046742065.1 Oratosquilla oratoria | reverse complement strand
AAGAACTAGTACAGGAAAGTATTAAGAGAAGGGTAGCGTTAGCATAACTGAGGGACAGACGCAGTACAATAAAGTAGCATAATTTCTCTATGAGTAGAGTTTTCCTTTAACATAGACAAAATGATGTGTGGCTTTAGTCCGTAGGGGAACCCCATATAGCCAGTACCCCAGACGGGGCCATTTCTATAATTGCTGCAAAAGTCTTGGGCGTCTTGGGAATTGAGCATGAAGGGAGAGGGACTGGAGGAAGTGGATAGTTTTAGATATTTGGGTGCAAATGTGGTAGGAAAGGGAGGAGTGGGGGTGGAGGTAGGTAGATTGAGAGAAGCGAGTAAATGCCTTTGTTGATTAAAAAGTGTAATTAGAAATAGGCATTTGGGAATGGATGCTAAGAGGAGGTTATATGAAGGAGTGATTGTGCCGACAGCACTGTATGGGGCAGAAACATGGAACATAAAAGAGGAAGAGAGGAGTTTGAATGTGTTTGAGATGAAATGTCTGAGAAGTATGATAGGGGTTATTAGGCTAGATAGAGTGAGAAATGAGGTGAGGAGGAGAACAGTGGTGGAAAGGGAGCTGGGAGATAGGGTTGATGAGAGAGTATTGGGATGATTTGGGCACATGGAAAGAATGAGTGAAGAGAGATTGGTAAAAGGGGTGTGGAAGGCAGAGATGGAGGGAGTGAATATGAGGGGGCGTCCTAGGATGAGATGGATGGATGGGGTAAAAGGGGCATTACAAAAGAGAGGAATGTCTGTTGAGGAAGGACGGGAGAAGACAGAAGATAGGGGTGAATGGAGAAGGGTTGTGTATGGATGATACTGTGATGCATGAGGGGGAGTGGGTGGGGAGGGGGGATGAGGAAGTATGTATGAGAAATAATTTGACGCAGCCCGAAGGGATTTCTCCCCGTCTCCTCCTTTTCTGCATGAGGGGACGGAGAGGGGGGTCGCCGAATTAATGAAGCGGCCTTGCTGTGGATGTGCTGTGTCTTGCGACACTGCTTCTGACCCAGGGCAGTGGACAGGATGCAGGGATGACCCGTCATCCAGGAGGTGCCAAGATGAAAGGGAGGGATTAGGGTGGAGGGGAGTGGAATATGTAGGGGATGGAATGGGTGGGAGTGGTTTCTATGCCTTTTTCTTTTTGGCTACTCCCCGTGTAAGGGGGAAAAAGCCTTTGGTATATGTATACATGTATGTATATATGTATATATATATATATATATATATATATATATATATATATATATTTATATTTATATATATATATTTACCTTGTCCTTAATCAAACTTTGAACGTGACTGCTCGTCTTCTTTATGAGCAATCCCAGCCACCCCTTCCATGCACCTTTATTTTCCTCCTCCTCCTCCTCCTCCTCCTCCTCCTCCTCCTCCTCCTCCTCCTCCTCCTCCTCCTCCTCCTCCTCCTCCCTGTTTCTTCTCCTACCTCTTTCTCCACCTACTCCTCCTTCCTCATTCTTCTCCTTCTTTATTCTCCTCGTTCCTCTTTCTCATTTATTCATTTCCTCTTCCTTACTCTCCTCCTCGTTCTTTCGCCTCTTCTTCCTCCTTCCTTCTTATTCCTCCCCCTTTTCCTCCTTATTTCTAGTTTTTCTGTCCCTTCTTGTTTCATCCTCTTCCCCTTCCAGCCTCCCTCACTCCTTTCCTTCGTCCCTCTCCCTCTTCCCCGTCCTCCCTCCTTCCCCACATCCCCTTCCCTCCTCTTTTGTCCTCCTAACCTCCCTCCCTCCCGCCCTCCCTCCTCCAGGACTCGGTGAGACAATGGTCACTAATACCTGTCCTGAAGTTCTTGGTACGCACAGACTGACTGAATGACTGTCTGGAGACAAACCCTCGCTCTCATCTCGTATCATCATGTCGGTGTTTTCATTCGCCTCATCGGAGGAAAGATACAAGGAAAAAATATTCCCGCTATTTTTTTTTTTTTTTTTTTTTTTTTATCATTTGTCTGTCTGATTTTCATTTATTATTAGTTATATGTCAATTTATTATTATTTACTATTTACCTGTTTGTTTATTATTTAACTATACCTATGCATTTATTTATGTATTTTATTTGTTATTTACATTATTGTAGTTTTTATTTATTATTTCATTATTAATATGGTTTTTTTTTTTCGCATCCGACCTAGATATGGATCAAAAGGTCTCCTGTCGGCATGCTCCGCCTTTGTAATCCTTTGTAAAGACGATTATTGTTCTTTTTCTATTTCTTTTTTTAATCAATAGTTGCGTACTTATAGCAAACGTTTGTTGAAGGTGTGTGAAAAGTATGTTTGTTTAATAACTTCGATATTGGAAATTTATCAATTTCAAATCGAATACAGTAACAAAATATATTATTTTGATTAAAAATCTCTCTTGCTATGCGATGCTAAGTAAAGTATGCAATACGAACTTTAAAAAAACTTTTGACAGACTTTGAAAGAAAAAGTACTATTTTGTCTCAAGTATAAATAAAATGCCTAAAACTATAT
>NC_134813.1:38155590-38158090 GCF_046742065.1 Oratosquilla oratoria | reverse complement strand
ATACCATTACCACCACCAGTACTACTAGTACCACCACCAGTGTCATTACCACCAACAGTGCCATTACCACTACCAGTGCCATTATTACCACCAGTGCCAACCCTCACCACCAGTACCAACATCACTAGTACCATTACCACCGCCAGTACCATTACCACCACCAGTACCATTACCACCACCATTACCATCACCAGTGCCATTACCACCACCATTACCACCACCACTGCCATCACCAGCACCAGTACCATTACCACAACTAGTACCATCACCACCACCAGTACCATTACCACCACCAGTACCATCACCACCACCAGTACCATTACCACCACCAGTACCATTACCACCACCAATACTACTAGTACCACCACCAGTACCATTACCACCATCAGTACCATTCCCACCAATACTACCAGGACCATCACCAGTACCAATATCACCACCAGTACCGTAATCACCACCAGTACCATCATTACCAGTACTACCAGTACCACCACCAGTACCATCATTACCAGTACTACCAGTACCACCACCAGTACTACCAGTACCATCAGCACCACCAGTACCATCACCAGTATCAAAATCAGCATCATCACCGGTACTACCACCAATACCATTACCACCACCAGTACTACTAGTACCACCATCAGTACCATTACCACCACCAGTACTACTGGTACCACCACCAGTACCATTTTCACCACCAGTACTACTAGTACCATCACCAGTACCGTCACTACCACCAGTACTATCACCACCAGTACTACCAGTACCACTACTAGTACCATCACCAACAACATCCAGTAACAATACTGTCTGTCACCATCACCAGTACCGCAATAGTTTTGTACAATTATAACACCAATGCTAAAACCAACGGCATCGCTGTTCACACTACTAGTACTAACATCATCTACAGTATCACCAGTGTTAAGTTGTCGCAACATACCATATAAATATCACCACCACAAACACTGTCGCTATTACTCGATACAAGAATTTCTGTTATAACCACCACCATCGCCACTGTAACCACAAGGAGGCACCAGTCGTTGTCGTTTTGATCACCATGACGGGAAGTTATTGGTATCACCATTCCTGCACTCCTATCACCACCAGAGCCTGAGCAATTATCACAGTACATTGTGAACATCCATGGAAGAAGAATCACATCTCATGCTGAAAAAAATCGGATTTCGCCAATGTTTTTTTTTGTACTACTACTACTACTACTACTACTACTACTACTACTACTACTACTACTACTACTACTACTACTACTACTACTATTTAATATAAGTACTGCTACTATACTAGTACTACTAATTTTTTTAATAAAAAATACTACTACTGCTACTACTGCTACTACCACTACCACTACCACTACTACTACTACTACTACTAGTAGTAGTAGTAGTAGTAGTAGTAGTACCAGTACCACCACCACCAAGGAGTCGCTGACACCAAATGAAATGGCGTAGTATTATCCACAGCGAAAGCAAGGTCTGTAAGTCTGCTGCTAAATGAAGGGGCTAAGTCGTGTATTTCCTTAACTGTTCGTGTCATTTCCCGCTGCTGATAACGTCTACCACTTTATCACCCTGTCCTTACCCCCTACTCTGCTCTATAACAATAACTCTAACCACCTACAAGCGATATTTAACAATGTCAACACAAGTTCCCCTCGTGTAGTATTTATTTTTTGTAGATAGTTGTTTTAATTTGTAAAGTCACCCCTAAAGTAGATCAACTGTTCCAACTTGAACTAGATTACAAATTTCATGTTAGGAACTGCTAGATGTTGTCTGGAAAAGGAATATTGTATTTTGTAGTCTTACTTGACTGTTTATTCAATTTGGAGCGTTTAGATTTAGGTACTGTTTGATGAGATTCCTCAATTTTTTTTTCTATCAATGATTAAAGTATGGACGACAAATGTATGTTTGTCCTCCTTAGTGTATCGATGAGCTTCGTAACTAATTTGCAATATACTTATAGGACGAATTTTCTAGATAATAAAATCCTTATTGATAGCTGAAGTGTAGAGGAGAAATGGATAGCAAGGTGATGAATTAGAAAAGAAATATGGATTCTCTAACTTTAGAGAGTAAAGACTTCAATTGTTCTCTGGGCTTGCATCACTGTGTCCTTCTTTAAAGGGGTTGGACGAGTCAACAGACACACCGAAACCAGTCAGCCGTCCATCCCGTCTCAGTACCAGGGGCCATACCACCCTAAGGAGAAGCAGAATTATCTTGCATTCACTATGTAAAAATGATAATGGTCATAGCAATGATAATGATAACAATAGTAGCAATAACATTAATAATATTAAAAATGAATAGTAATAATAATTATAGCAATGATAATATTAGTTATAATGATAACAATACATACATACACATGCATATACCAAGGCTTTTTCCTCCTTACAAGGGGGGTAGCCAAAAAGAAAAAGGCATAAAATCATTCCCACCCATTCCATCCCTGAATACACTCCACA
>NC_134813.1:38145590-38150590 GCF_046742065.1 Oratosquilla oratoria | reverse complement strand
ATTTTTTTGCAACTAAAATCCTTAGAATTACTTCAAATGTACAGTGGTTATTTGGGACTCATCCAGACAGAGCGACATTTCCAAGATACTAGTATGTTGGGTTTTACACATAAAGAAAAACTAATGATTCAGGTTCTGGGAGAAGGGGCTTCTGGTAGCACAGTGTAAGGGTACTACTAGAAATAGATAAATATATTCAACACTCAGAGTCCGGGAACGATGATTGGAGAAAAATAAAGCTCGCTTCCCCATTTGATCTGTTGATAACTGAAATATGTCATCTTCCAGGGAAGTAAAATGCTCTCAGAATATATGACAATCAAAAATTAAGTGTGATAACGCAGAAAGTCAACGTAATCAATAAAAGCTGATCAAAAATTTAATATCACTCTTGTTGAACACGTCTTTTTGTATTTAAGTATTAAAAGAACAATAGAAAAGGGCAAAATATAAATAAATGAAGAAATTAAATATCAATAGAAGATTAAAAATAAATAAATAAATAAATAAATAAATAAGATTATTCCAACTTGAAATCAAATAACGATGTGGGTAAGGTGTCTTGAAGATCTGGGCGCGTTCCACGGTGCGTTCCTAGATGCGTTCTTCGGTGTCCTGACTGGCATGACTTTGCTTAGGACACTGAGGAACGCATATAGGAACGCACCTAGGAACGCGCACCAACTCTGGTGTTCTGAAACTCTCTCTCTCTCTCTCTCTCTCTCTCTCTCTCTCTCTCTCTCTCTCTCTCTCTCTCTCTCTCTCTCTCTCTCTCTCTCTCTCTCTCTCTCACACACACACACACACACACACACACACACACACACACACACACACACACACACACACACACACACACACACACACACACATTTTTTTTCCTTTTTTTAAGAGTCCAAGTCATACACAGATGGTAAAGTAACATGAGCAGGAGAGTTACACAGCCTCCCAGTGGAGGCAAAGAAAGCCAGAGCATACCAGCCGACCTTTGCTAAAGATAATTGCACACAAATGAGATGAGATATTTCAGAGGCTCTGATGTGGCATTGTCTCCAAAGGAAAGGAGATAATCCCTGACAAAGAACAGAGACAAGAGATCGTGATAGAAAATAAATATGGACACACACACACACACACACACACACACACACACACACACACACACACACACACACACACACACACACACACACACACACACACACCATCAGGACTTCCACTTCTTCTTGTCGCGCACACATTTTGCATATATGATTGTCACTACCACCACTTGAGCATATTCAAGATTAGAATCTTCCATACGTTTAACGCCTTCGTTATCCTTCCTTACAAGAGGTGAAAATGGTGGAAAAAGAAGAAGAGAAGAAAATGGAGAGGAGGAGAGGTAACAGAGGGAAGAAAAAGATGAGGAGGAGGAGAAGCAGGAGGCGGAGGAGGAGGAGGAGAAGAGGTAACGGGGAAGAAAAGAATGAGAAGGAGGAGAAAGAGGAGGAGGAGATATAACAGGGGGAAGAAAAGGATGAGAAGGAGGAGAAAGAGGACGACGACGAGGAGGAGGAGAGGTAACAGGAGGAAGAAAAGGAAGAGGGGGAGGAGGAGAAAGAGGACGAGGAGTAGGAAGAGGAGATGAACTTTAATAGTAGGATGAACTAGAAGATGACACGGAGGGAAGGCGTCTGTGCTTAATAACACTGCCTCAATGGGAGACTTTAATAGTGGGTATTCATATTGGACACTGTGTCCACCGCTTTCGGAGTTGGCTATGCATGTTGAATACTGTGCGAGGAAGCCTCTGTTCCTCCTTTCTACGAGATTCATAATGTTACGGTCAACTTTACGTTGTGATTGTCGTCTTTCGTATTCTATTATACCTCCACTTGATATCATTCATCAATCGGTAGGTTAATTCAGGATTGATTTATCCGGTCATTGCTCCTTCAATGCATTTCTATTTGGGTTCCACCTGGAATAAAAAAAATCGGAATGACCAAACTATCTACAAAGAAAAGAAAAGAATTTGAAATAACATATGGGTTCAATTGGATATTTAAGGTAGTTGAAGAAAATATTGTTAATTATTTTCCATTTTCGTTCAAAATCTTGCCACAGCCTTCGGAATACCTGAGGAGGTTGATATTTATATACATCCACCACACATAAGCTAAGAGTGTGTGTGTGTGTGTGTGTGTGTGTGTGTGTGTGTGTGTGTGTGTGTGTGTGTGTGTGTGTGTGTGTGTGTGTATGTGTGTGAGTGTGTCATTGTGACAAATGGAAATAAGCTTCACCGCAAGGACTCAAAGCTATCGTCTTTGCTTCATGATAAGCACTCGCTAAAGCAAAGGTTCGAGTCGTTGCGGTAGAGCTTATTTCCATGTATAATATATATATATATATACATAATATATATATATATATATATATACAGTATATATATATATACAGTATATATATATATATGCTAATAAGAACACGGGTACGTGTGTTCACTTATGCAAAGTAGACCACTTGGAAAAAAGAAACTAACAAAGCAGAGCGCTTTCTTATATTACATCTTCAGTGCACTTTTTGCACTGAAGATGTAATATACGAAAGCGCTCTGCTTTGTTAGTTTATTTTTTCCAAGTGGTCTGCTTTGCATATATATACATATACATATATATATATATATATATATATATATATATATATATATATATATATATATTTATATATATATATATATATATATATATATATAAGTTAAATGAATAAATGAGTGAATAAATAAAATCGTGAGTCTTTTACATTCCACCACATGCCCCAGCTGCCCCCAGACTCCACCTGCCACCCCGTCCCTGCCTCTACCTTCAACATGATCCATTCAAAAATCAAACCTCTCAAACTATTACCCCACGTCCTTCTGAAATATGATCGAGGACAATTTTCTGAATTGAGTAAGCCTACACTTTTTATTTATTCATTCGTTTATCTATTCATTTATTTATTATTTATATATTCATTTGTTTATTAAGTATTTAGTTATTAATCACTTTATTAATTTGTTTACTTTCAATTCTTCCTCTTCTTAATCTTTCTTCTTTTTCTTCTTCTTCTTGAACACCTTCCTCCTCCTCCTCCTCCTCCTCCTCCTCCTCTTCCTCCTCCTCCTCCTCTTCCTCCTCCTCCTCCTCCTCCTCCTCCTCCTCCTCCTCCTCCTCCTCCTCCTCCTCCTCTTCCTCCCTGACCTCAGCATCGAGTAGAGTGCGACTTGGGTTCTCTGGCAACTAACTAGGCCCCGGTGGAGAGGACAGCGAGGCCAGCGTAATAAGGCGCCCGGCACCAGCGCACGCTTGGCGGGGCTTCGTGTTCTTCTCCTCCTCTTTCTCCTCTTCTTCATCATCTTCTTCTTCATCATCATCATCATCATCATCATCATCATCATCATCATCATCATCATCATCATCATCATCATCATCATCATCATCATCATCATCATCATCATCATCATCATCATCATCATCATCATCATCGTCGTCGTCGTCATCATTATCATTGTCGTCATCATCACCATCAACATCATCGTCGTCGTCGTCATCATCATCATCATCATCATCATCATCATCATCATCATCATCATCATCATCATCATCATCATCATCATCATCATCATCATCATCATCATCATCATCATCATCATCATCATCATCATCATCATCACTACCATCATCATCATCATCATCATCATCATCATCATCATCATCATCATCATCATCATCATCATCATCATCATCACTACCATCACCATCATCACCATCGTTACAACCATCATCACCATCATCAATATCACCATCACCATCATCACCACCATCATCACCATCACCATCATCTTTCTCTTCCTCTTGCTCTTCCTCCTTCCTCCGTGTCTCTGCTTCGCGTCCCTCTCCTCTTCCCTCCCCTCCGCCTTCTTCTCCTCCTGCTCCTTCTCCTCCTCCTCCTCCACCTCCTCCTCCTTCCAATTAACAACAACGATGGTGGTGGTGCTCATTTGTGTACGTAAGCTTACATACAGACACGGCGCGCACACACGCACGTACACGTACACATATGCACACGTACACAAACGTATAAATACATAACTAAATGTTCGCGTTGTGAACAGATCTTTCGAGGTTACCCCGAGGAACGTCGACTAAAATAATTCGTATTTCATCGTCAACAATGCAAGCTATTTTCTTCATTTTTAGAGAGAGAGAGAGAGAGAGAGAGAGAGAGAGAGAGAGAGAGAGAGAGAGAGAAGGAAAGGACGAAAAAGGTGATCTGCTCTCGACTGAGAGACCGACCAGAGCGGTAATGTCGTCGCCATTTTCTCTCTACCCAGAATGCCCCTCAGTTGATCTTATTTCAGCTCGGCGTAGGAGAAATCGTCCCACTTCTCAAAGAGCTCATTTTTAATGACGACAGTCCAGGAGTCTTGCTGGTGAACCTCTCCATCGTTGCGGAAAGGGAATGACCTGCACCCGGAGAGACATTGAAATATCTTATAATACAAACGTTAAATATACAACACAAGGGCTTGCGAATCCTGTTAGAGGCATCATCTAGCAAGTGTATAATATTAAAATATGTTTTTTCTCCTTACGAGTGGGTGACCGGAGCCAAGCAGACATCCACCTTACATCCATCTAAACCCCTTCACCACCCTTTTCATGTTAGCAACCTTTGTATATAAATATATATAGTACTGGGAACAAAGAATCGGTATGTTAGCATTATAGATGTCAAATCAGTGTTTTGGCAAATCGAGTTGCAACAACTGGGCACTACACATTCAAGCGAATGCCATTTGGATTATGTAATAGTCCATTAACTTGTATGAGATTAATAAATACAGTACTAGATGGGTTGTTAGGATACACAGCCAGTCTTGTTCTAGATTATATTCTAATAGTTTCCCAAACAGTAATTGAGCACTTTAAGAAATTAGATTTGGCATTCTCAGGACTAGTTGAAGCAGGGTTGAA
>NC_134813.1:38123090-38138090 GCF_046742065.1 Oratosquilla oratoria | reverse complement strand
TTCCGAGTAATTTATCTTGTGAATAAAATCACCCGGCGGCAACCAGACCAGAATCGTATGTTTGATATCCGTCTAGAGAAGGAAATGTGATTTCTGTTTCTTCTCTTTCTTATAAATATTTGGTTTCTTTCGAGAAGGCGTCTGATCTTGATAAGATGTTGTGAAACCTATGTCTATAGGCGTGTACCTGCGGCCGAAGCCATCACTTTTGCCCTGCGCGTTTTAGGAATTGTTGGGGCAGATAACAAAGAGTCCCTGCGGGGAGTCTGAGAGAAGTGCGGGATTCGAACCCACTACTAAATGAATTCGAGACCAGCACGCTTCCGTTTATGCCAACAGCATACAAATCGTTATTATATTAGCTCACTAACTATCGTCTCTTCATATCTGGAGCCTTCCTCCGCTGGAACGGGTCTTGCGTCGGCCTAAGGCGATGGCGAAGTCCACGTTTTGGCCTTCAGGGCTGGAGGGATTTGAAGGTCACTTTATTCTGACCTTCAAACCTCACAAGACCTGATGGGACCTGAATCCGGAAGGTCAAAATACTGCCTCTTCCCACTTAGTGTTTTATGTGACTTTAGTGACATTTTTATGGAGCCTTCAGATGTTCGACAATGGGGGGGTCTTGTTTGGGTGTCCGAATTAGATAGTCATGTTTCAAATGTCTTTAATTCCTTTAGTTAGATACTTAAACTGAAGTGTTACACGTATTGGTTTTAGTATAAATCTTAACTCATCTTTTGAAAATGTAACCAGTATAGTTTCTGGCTATATCATTCTAAAAAAAATCTTAATTTTTTTCTGACCTGAACACTCCCTGTAGTCGTAATAAGTAGTGTAGCTTTCACTGTACGTCAAGTTTCGGTTTATATACTATTTTCTCGTTTTCTTTTCCTCTCCTTTTCCTCCTCTTTTCTTTTTCTTTTTATGTTTTCTCTCTCTATTTTTTTTCTCGTTTTCATTCACCTTTATCTTTTAGCATTTTTAATTCTACCCTTATATATTTCTTCTCTTCCTCTAGGCTACATTTCCGTTCCTTCCTCCTCTTTTAAGTCATTTTCCATTTCTCTTTTTTCCTCTTCATTTCTCCATTTTTTGTCTCTGCATCTCACCCCACTCACTCCAACTTAAATCTACCTTTGCTTTATCTTCTTCCTCTTTGTCCTCTCCCTTTATTTCCTTTCACTAATCTTCCTCAACTTCCTTATTCTTTGGTACTGCATCCACTTCTCTCTATCCGTATTCATTCCTTACTCATATCTTCCACTTTCCTTTCCATCTATCTCCATTTCCCTTTCGTTCTCTTGTCTATGTTTCATCTTTCCCTCCCTCTACTCTAGTGATGGAAATTGATGGCTACGTGAGGTTAAGCCGTAGAACTACTTCTCAATATTTAGGTATTTTGTGTTTTCAATCCTTTCTAAAGAAGACCTTTACCAAAATGTTCGGACATACTCGTAAATCTTCATCAACACTCTTGCCTCTCTCGCTTCACAGCTCTCCTCCTCTTCTTCTTTCCCTGCCTCCTCCTCCTCCTCCTCCTCCTCCTCCTCCTCCCACCTCCTCCTCCTCCCACCTCCTCCTCCTCCTCCCACCCTCCTCCAGGTCACGTACCAAGACACAACTGCCCTGGGTCCGATCACGTTGTCCGTTATAATCGTTATAACCGTTATTGACTCCCGAGTCGATTCGAATCGTTTGAAACGCAACCAGTCGATAGGCCAACTGCTTCGCCCGATTTCATCTACGCTGGCCGAGGTTTCGAAGCATTTCGATTAAGCCTCCAGGTACATAATGGCCGAATCTTTCTAAAAACCCGAGTTCGGAATCCAGATCTCACTCACTGGTTACTGTGCATTTCCGAAAACTCTTCAGTACAGTGATTAATCTATGATTTTTTGTTTTCTTTCTTCTGACTAAGAACAGGTGATGTCATGCAACTGAGTTAATAGTCTCTGGTCTGAATGAGATATCGTTTGGTCGCGACCCCCTTGAGGCTGAGAATGACAGATTTACTGTGGTACTTCCTCTGTTACCAGATTGTTAAGATCAGCTGTTAAAAAAATATTGTTAGGAACTTATGTTAAAATTACACTGGGGAACACTCATTTTGTTGCATTTAAAAAAAGACTTTTCTATAGTCAACTTGAGTGTGCTGATTTCAAATCTGAAGTCGGGTTTTGTCTGCAAGCTACAGATTTTATGCAATTTGACATTTTTATTTATTTTTTAAATTTTCGTTATTATAGGAAATTGCAATATCAGCCACAATTCTTTTGTTCACTTGAATCTTAAAACAGTATGAAAGCCATTTCTGTACATTTATTAAGGCAAAAGAAACAGAACATTAACAGAACATCTATCCCAAAGTTAGATTAGCATCCTTCAGAACATCACCACAGCTGATGGAAGCTTATCAATTTCTTTGTGTATTTTTTCAGGCAGGAATTTGCGTTTGTAACTTTTGCGTTTGTACATTTCATCTGGACAATTTCGTTTAATGCTCCAGCAGTAGTCAGCCATCATACTTTTGTCCCAGCGCCCTTGGTAGCGTTCTTCCATGATCTTTAGGTCTTGGTGGAATCGTTCTCCTTGTTCGTCACTCACAGCCCCCAGGTTGTCAGGGAACTGATCAAGGTGGCTGTTCAAAAAATGAAGCTTGATGCTCATGTTGCACCCGAGATCACGAAAAGCGAGGATCATTCTGTTCACAAGTTCACTGTAGTTCTCCGCCTTATTGTTTCCAAGGAAGTTCTGAACGACTGCCACAAAGGATAACCATGCTGCCCTTTCTAAAGCGGTCATCTTAGCAACAAACTGATCATCACGAATTAGGGTTCGAATCTGTGGGCCATCAAACACGCCTGCTTTGATCTTCTCAAATGATAACCCTGGTAAAGCTGTGATGATGTGTTGGAAACATTCACCTTCGGTTTCCAGTGCCTTGACAAATTGTTTCATCAAACCTAATTTGATGTGAAGAGGAGGAAAGATTATCTTATCTCTGTTTACAATTGGGTCTTGTATGATATTTGGCATGCCTGCTTCAAGGGTGTCACGAATAGGCCAGTCCTTCTGGACCCAATGTCTGTCTCGTGCTCGGCTGTCCCACATACAGAGGAAACATGGAAACTTGGTGAAACCTTTCTGTTGTCCAAGAAGAAAGTTGACCATCTTTAAGTCTACACAAATTATCCAATTGTGCTCATGATACTTTAATAAGTCCATGACCATTCTCATATCATCATAGTCTTCCCGCAAATGCACTGAGTGACCGACAGGTACTGCTCCATAAACATTGCCATTATGTAAAAGAACACACTTTAGACTGCGTTTTGAACTGTCTAAAAAGAGTCTCCATTCAGCAGGACTATAGCAAGGTACACCCAGTTCTTTGAGAAGCCCTGGGATGTCATGGCAGTAAACAAACTGTCTGTCTTTTGAAAAGAAGGTCACAAAAAGCTGGTCACGGTTTTTTGAAATATGATACTTTAACAGAGTGATCAACAAGATTTCTGCCTTGTAATCTTGATGCCAAAAGCTCTGCTGCTTTCTTTGAAAGACCTAAATCCCGCACTAAATCATTCAGTTCAGCCTGGGGAAGAGGCTTAGGGACGGGGAAAGGTTCAGTGTCTGAAGAACAGTCCTCCGATTGTGAACACTTTTCTGACAATTCACTGTCACAACTGTCTTGCTGGCTTGTATCATGTCCAATGTCTTTATCGTCCAATGAAGGCAAGCCTTTGAAAACTGGAACAGGTACTTCTTCAGAGTGCGGAACAGGCCGAATAGCTGAGGGAATGTTCGGATACGTAATCTTATGTCGGTTTTTCTTCCCAACACCCGTTGTGTTTACCATGCAGAAATAACAGTCAGTTACATGGTTGGTGGGTTCGCGCCAAATCATTGGTATTCCAAAAGGCAGACCTTTGCGTTTTCCTTTGGTCCAGTCTCGAAGCATTTCCTCACAATTGTGGCACACAACATGAGGAGCCCATTGCTTGTCTTGATCACAAAGATGAACTTCAAAATATGCCTTGTAGGCACGCTTGACGAACGAGGATATGTTACGTCTCTGACGATTGAGTGTGCAGCATCCACATATGTAGCAGAAGGCATCAGGCTTGTTTCTGCAATGATGTCTCATTCTGGAAGCCATGTTTGAACTGAAACAAAAGAAGAATGATCAAAATATTAGAAGCTATCTATATATATGGACGTTAAAATGCTTATACATGGTTTACGCAAGTTAACATATGTACAATTTCATTAACCTCAAATTGCATACAAACTAGAGCTTGTAGAGAAAAACTAATTTCAGATTTGAAATCAGCGCCTAAAACTCTTTCAAAATGCGTTAAAAATATCCAATGCAACTCAAAGTTACTGAAAAAGTGTTCCCCTGTGTTATCTGTTAAAGTATTCACTAGATCTTACCAAGTTAGCTCCATCTTGTTGAGTCAACTTACAGATTTTGTTCAGATAGCATTAGACGTGTGCATTGCAAAAAATTCAGCCAAAGAAGATTATCTAAAAGGACCATTTTCATGTCAGTTGCAAAAGACACTGCACGGGGGACTAAAAGGTCTCTAATATGTATTAAATTATTCATACAGTTAAAGTAAATAAAATCACGATTTTTTTTTTTTTTTTTTTTTTTTATTCTCCCATGAAAGCTAAGGCGGAAACAGCAAGAAAGGCTAACCAACAGGAGATCTTTCAGAGCATCAAAAATATGTAGTCAGCGTCTAGACTCTAGACCATCTCAAAAGAACTCTCTATAATCATTTCCTTAACACTACCACGGAAGGTGGAGAGGTTGAGGAGGCTTATGGGGAGGAAGGAGGGTAGGGGGAGGAGGGAGGGGAGGTGGAGGAGAAGGGGAGGCAGAGGGAAGGGAGTACAATGACCTAACTCCCTCTTTGAAGGCGACCAGAGGTCGGAATACTCCCCAAATTGTGTGTAGAAGACTCTGGCGCACATAGGAGTTTCCTGTAATTCGTGACATTCCAACGTCGGAGTCTGTGGTGGTTCGAGGGAGGAGGGGTCGGGAGGGGGGGAGCTGTTTGAGTGGTGTTTGGTTTACACCAAATGGTGCACCGTATGTCTTTAACCTTTCACCAGTGGTAAACGAAATTATCCGACGAAAGCTTAACAAAACTTTTGAAGAGATGAATTTGTCCGCTTAGATCATAAAAGGCTAATCAAAATATATAAATCGAGATGGTTTTATAACTCTTTGCTGATCAAAGGCTCCTGTAGGCTAAAAATATAATAAAATATAAAAAGTAAATAAATAAATTCTCTGATATTTGCCAGATAAATATCTTATTGGTATACCACGATGTTGATATTTAAAAGATATATATATATATATATATATATATATATATATATATATATATATATATACATATATATATATATAAACAGAAATGTAGTAGCACATTTGTAAATAAAATACAAGAAACCCGCAGCCCTGAAGAGGGCTACAGTTGGTAGCCGAAATATAGAATCTTCTTTCATTCGAAGTTTATTTTCTCCGACTGAGGGTTTCTTGTGTGATATATATGTATGTATATATATATATATATATATAATATATATATATATATATATATATATATATATATGTGTGTGTGTGTGTGTGTGTGTGTGTGTGTGTGTGTGTGTGTGTGTGTGTGTGTGAGAGAGAGAGAGAGAGAGAGAGAGAGAGAGGGAGAGAGAGAGTATATGAAGATAGATAAAGCAAGAGATATAGATTTCAGTCCATCGCTCTGATATTCACCTTTCAACTACATGTGGCCACCTGGTGACAGTTTAAACAAATTCCATTAGTAAATTAAACCACCAAGTCAAAGGGATGATGAAGATAGCAAACGCACTAAAAAGGACTTCATGGTTGATACCGAGACACGCACGCTTAGGTCAGCCCTGGAACTGTGACGTGTATCCAATACTGCAGAGTTTCATAAGAACATAAGAATGAAGGAGACTGCAAGAGACCATAAGGCCTACACTAGACAGCTCCATATCCATCACCACCTGTCATCCCAATCCATAAAGTTGTCTAACCGTTTCTTAAAACGACTGATAGTTTCAGCGCTCACTACATGGTTACTAAATCTATTCCATTCGTTGACCACCCTATTAGTAAACCAATTATTGCCTATTTCCTTCTTAAATCTATATTTGTCCAGTTTAATTCCATTACTGCGGGTCCTGCCCTGTTGTTTTGATATGATGACCTTATCTGCATCACCCTTGTTAAAACTTTTGATCCACTTGAACACCTCTATTAGATCACCCCGCACTCTGCGTCTTTCGAGAGAGTTTAAGTCTCGGATCTTTACACGTGTAAGTGGAGAAATATATTTGACACTGTGCTCGGGGTGTTCCGTCGGTAAATTAGCTGGTAAAGGTTAGGTTTAAGGAAAGTTTTAGAACGAAGAGATGGTGGAAGTTAAAAGTGATCAGCAGTTTTCTGTTTGTTTGTTTATTTATCTTTTATTTGGTTGTTTTCTAGTAGATATCACTGTGCTTATTCGTTTGCTCTTACGTTCCCCTTTAAGATTTCAAAGTTCTTGTGAATACTAATATATATTTTCTACGATTTCTTAAACAGTGATTTATGTAGAAAACATGGCAATGGCTAAAAGGGACATTTAGTTTCTTCATTATGAATGAATGGATTTGACAGATGAGTGTGAGAGTAAAGGAAGACCAAGCGAAGGTGAACTGGAATTCCTCTATCCGTTTCGACCGACTCAGTTCTCTTCAGTAAGTTTCAGCTTACTAAAGAAGACCGAGTTGGTCGTCGAAACGTATAAGCAATAGAAGAGTTCTAGTCTACCTTCGCTTGTTCTTCTCTCCACCCACATTCATCATACATCTTCCTCCACCTACATTCATTATACTGTACATCTTCCTCCACCCACTTCATTATGCAACTTTGTATTTTGTATTGTATTCATATCATGAGACTCTTGTCGATTTTCTCACACTCAAACAGGACATTCCAATACTGAAAGGACCCTCACTTCCCTAACAACACCTAATCAAGTGTTTTCCTGAACATAGAGCTGATACTTAGTGTTGACGTTATTATCTATATCACGTAATTATTGAGAGACTTTAGTGCGATTAAGGCGTATGCATCCGCCACAGCAAGACCTCAAATGTTTTGTTGACTTTAGTTAGCACATTTTAACCTCCTAACTTGTAGTCCAACACGGATACATTAGCCATTGTTCCTGCTTCAGAGAATTACCCCTAACACGGTTTCATTTGCGCTCAGCTGGAAGAACACGTAGGAGATGGGACTACCCAGGGACAAACACACAACCACTCGTTACCCCCTTCGACGCGTTGATGTCATTTGTGTATTTTATTCTGATGAGAAATAAGCGATTTGATGCGGATGAGTAGACGGACCCTGAACTAGAAAGAGATCGAAATCCCCTCTTAGCCCTAAAAATTTTGTTTCAGTTGCGTCAGATGGATTATTACACAAAAATAAACATGAGCGCGCACACACACACACATACACGTGTGTACGCAAGTGTGTGTGTGTGTGTGTGTGTGTGTGTGTGTGTGTGTGTGTGTGTGTGTGTGTGTGTGTGTGTGTGCATGTGGGTGTATACTTGAGTGTGCTTGTGCTTGAGCGTGCATGGAAGTATCGATTCCCGCATGCATAATGAAGATCGCGAAACGTCGCAAGGCAAGAAAATCGACGCCGGCCACATGAAATGGACAAAATATTCATGAACCAATAAGGATGACGAGGCCGCAAGTGCCGCAAGAAGTTGGCGCTACTGAGTTTGCGGACTGACGCGAATGACAAAGGTCGCATCAACAACGTAATCATTCAAGTCGAGGTCGTAATAATTCACCCAAAACTAGAGAACTTCTGGTCAAAGGCACCATAATCCTGGAACAGGATGACGATGCCCATCGCTTTTCAATATTGGAAGACCTTTATATAAAAGGTTTATTACCCCAATCAACATCAGGACAGTGGTGATCTCCTGACCTTTCCTTCCAGTAGAGATATCTCGTCACGTCACTCTTCACCCAAGACGAGAGAACTTCTGGTTAAAGGCACCAGAATCCTGGAACAGGATGACGATGCCCATCGCTTTTCAATATTGAAAGACCTTTATATAAAAGGTTTATCACCCCAATCAACATCCGGACAGTGGTGATCTCCTGACTCTTCCTTCCAGTAGAGATATCTCGTCACTCGTCCGTTAAGGCTCCCCACGGAGCGCCACATACTTTGTTGATCATTATTATTGTATTGAAATTTCCCAGTGTTTGTTTTTTGTGGTTATAACCCTTGTAACAAAAACCGTTGTAGTCAGTTGAAAATGTAACAAGAGCTACGAAAGGTCCTGCTAGTAAATCATAGAATCCTTTTTATTCGTCTCCATGCCCTATATTTTCGGAGAATTCCTGTATTTCTTAAGTAAGGATGAGAAACGCCTCTTTAGAAGAACTGAAAGTCTTCAGGAAGAGATCATCAAAGCGGAGATTTCCGTCGCATTTAATACTACATACATTAAAGAAAAATTGCTGCCGAAATACACACACACACACACACACACACACACACACACACACACACACACACACACACACACACACACACACACACACATATATATATATATATATATATACATGTATATGTATATATATATATATATATATGTATATGTATATATATATATATATATGTTATATATATGTATATATATATGTATATATACATATATACATATATGCAATAAATTTTACAATGAACGCGTGAATAAAGTTTTTGCAGAAACCACGGGAAATTATATATGTATATATATATATATATATATATATATATATATATATATAATATATATATATATATATATATATTAAACGTTTTCGTCTATTCAGACGTCTTCAGGGTAAACAAAAAATCAGTACAGTTAACATATATACAGAAATGAGAAAGAGACTAGGAAAAGTCACATCAATTATGCATTCCGTGGGGTGTTACACAAATGAAATTACAAATTATACACATCTACTAAAAATGCATAAATACATACAAAACTACGCATATACATGCCAATAGGAATAAAGAGTGAATAAATAGATAGATGTATTACAAGGTTTGTATACTCTACAGACGTCTTAATGGATGAAAACGTTTAGTATACCGTTCTTTTGATTTACCAGTGGTTTCTGATATATATATATATATATATATATATATATATATATATTATATATATATATATATATATATATATATATATATATATATATATATATATATATATACACATGTTGAAACGTTCTGACAGGTTGGCGTAAGTGGGAATAGGAAACACAGTAGTCATAGTCTGAGTTTATTCCTGATTAGTTTCGCAGGAATGCTTTTTCCTTTGGAAAAAAAAAACATACCTGCGAAACTAGTTAGGACTAAACTCAAACTAAGACTCTTGTGTTTCTTACTCCCACTTACGTCATATATGTATATATATACAGTATATATATATATATATACACGAGGGGGCTTCAAAAAGTTCGTGGAAAAAGGACAGTATGTTGAAATGGTTTCGGTTATGATGTTTATTTTTCAATATATGCTCCATTAAGGCCTTTAAGTCCGTCTGAGTAGAACTGAGGATCATGTGATCTGAACCATGTCAGAGCAGTTCTTTTTACATCTTCAGCTGATGGAAAATTGGTACCTTTCCGTTATTTTCTTAAGTTTGGAAACAAAGAAGTCGAATGGAACTAAATCGGGGGATGTCGGATGATTTCCCATCGAAATTCATGCAGCACAGATCTTGTCTGCCGAGCACTGTGAGCGCGTGCATTGTCGTGGTGAAGAGGACGCGTTGATGTTGGTTTCCAGGGCATTTATCCGAGACTTTTTTTGGACAGTTTTCTCAAAACGCATTCATAATAAGTAGATGTGATTGTTTTCTTATTCTCGAGGAAGTCAATCAGCAAAATCTCTTCTACTTCCCAGAAGACAGTGGCCATGACCGTTCCTCTTGAACGCTCAGATTTTGCTTTGACTGGTCCACTTCCACCCCGGGGCAGCCACTGCTTTGATTGAATTTTGTCCTCGGTATCGTGCTGGTAAAGCCATGTTTCATCATCTGTCACAATTCTCTGTAGAAAAGCTTCAGTGTTCATCCCACTTGATCAAAATTTCCTTTGAAAGATCTGACTTTGTTTGCTGCTGATCTGGGCGCAACAACCTAGGGACCCATCGAGGGAAAAGCTTGCTTAGCCCCAAACTCTACGCCAGAATCGTGTGTGCAGAAACCTCGGAGATGTTGAGTGTATCTGCTACTAATTCAGTGGTTATTCGTCTATTCTTTTCGATCATGTCGCGGACAGCATCACTGTTTTTTTTTTCACAAACTGACGTTGATGGCCTGCCACTGCGGGGCTCATCTTCAATTTCGTTTCTTCCACATTTGAACAGACTTATCCATTTGTAGGTTGTTGATTTCTTTGGGGCATTGTCACCATAAACTTGTTTCAGAGCGTCAATGATTTGCATATTCTCCGAACCGACTTTCACCATGAATTTAATGTTAGTCCTGGTCTCGATATTGGTGGATTCCATGTTGCTTAAATGGTGTCAGATTTCCAACTGGCGGCGATGCGCCATTACCTGCATTTATGGGTTCATGTTTGAACTTGTTATAACACGTTGGTACAAGAATGTCCAGGTGTGATAAAATCAAATTCCTTCCATACAATTTTTAGTTATGGACTTTGTCCACGAACTTTTTGAAGCTCCCTCATATACATATATATACATATATATATATATATATATATCTATATATATATATATATATATATAAAATATATATATATATGTATATATATATATATATGATATATAACAATTTCAGTAACAATTATAGTAAGATTTGGCCAATTTAAGTGAGGGGTAAAGGGAACTTCTCCACTCCCACCTGCACACAAAACAAGTCTCGAAAGTCAATGTGCACCACTGCAGCATGCAACAGTTGCCATGCCTCCCCACATCACCCCTCCCCTCTGCAACGCTCAGGTTATTTGTGCAACGTGCATCGGAATCGTCAGATATTACTTTCATCGTGGGCGTTGCTCGCAGACTCGCCGCTTGCTGCAATCGGTAATCTCGCGTTGTCGGATTTCTCCTGTTTCCTGTAATGGTGATCTTTCTGCGTGGTTGATAAATCTTAAGGGTTGGAATTTTCAGCGTCTGTTGTAATTTTCTTATTCACTTATTATGTTTTTATGATGTTATTATTCGTAGTTGTCATGTTGAATTATGATTATATTGTTATTTCCATTATCACTAAACTGTAATGATATTAATGACAGTCTAACAATGATACCAGAAAGAAAGATATGGAAAAGAATAAAGAGGATGATGATTATAATAACCATAATAGTTATATTAATGATTATAACAATGGTAAAATATAATGATAATAATAATAATAATAATAATAATAATAATAATAATAATGATAATAATAATAATAATAATAATAATGATTATCATCATCATTTTAATCCACCATAATTATTTTACTACTACTACTACTACTACTACTACTACTACTACTACTACTTCTACTTCTACTTCCACCACTACAATGTTAAAAAAAAAAAAAAATGGCGACCTCCATTCTTGTGGAACTGTGAGATGAAAGCAGTCAGGATCTGTCTTCCACAAACACAATATCTGATTGACCTCGCTCTCGCTAATGACTGTGGGCGACAGCCCTTTTATATCTTTATTGCCTTCCATTTAACACAATTTCTCATTTAGCCAACTACTATTACTACTACTACTTCTACTTCTACTGTTATTACTGCTGCTAATACTATTACTACTAATTTTGTTACTACTGTAACTAATTTCCTATCACCGGTGCTAATACAAACTACAAAAAAGTCTGATTTTTTGCAAATATCTGTTGTGCAAAAATAATCACAATGAACGCCTAAATATAAAATTTGCAGAAACCACAGACAAATCAAAAGAACGGAATACTAAATGTTTTCGTATAATAATATATGTTCAGAGTACAAAAAAAAACAATGGAAGTTAACATAAATATAAAAATAAAAAAGAAACTAGGAAAGATCATATCAACACCTATGCATCCCGATAGACGCCTGAGATGATATGACGCTTTACTTGTGCTGTCTTATTCTTATATTCAATTCTTTGCCAGTTTGACCAATATAGTAAGAAATACAGTGCAGGGGATGCCGTAGGCGTATCCTACATTATCACATGGGGACTTTTTATTGAAGAGTTCTTAAATATAAAATTGATGTTGAACTCGCTGAAGACACGAGGAAGTCTTATAAGGTTTTCGTGAAATGGAAGAATTAATAGATTCTTCTTACAAAATCTACCTTTTTGAGTAATGTTATAGTATGATTACCTGGCCCTGTATTGGGATTCGTCTACAACATGTTTTGGATATCTTAGGTTTGATGCAATTTCATATATCCTTTTTATCTCATATAAGAATTCTGGACTGCAAACCCTATATACTCTGAGAAACATGGAAGAAAAATCGGAAATCTTAGTATTAAGGTAATGAGCAGAATAGAAATGAACGTTCAACAAAATATTGGTGTTTGTGACGATGGTAATCAAATACATTTCCAGGATCTATCAATTTAACATTTGATAGCCGAGAATATCCCCTCAGCTGAATAAAATCGTCTAGCGATAGTGGCAAGATTTACACACGATCACAATTGTTCAAACAATAATAGTCGTTGTTTAAGGATTAGATATTGTAGAATTTGCCTCAAGTAAATTGAATGATCAGGCGTGTATCACATGATGCACACGAGTAGTCAAGGCACTATTGTTTAGAAACTATCGCGAGTGTTTCAGATTTAATGGTAATTAATGTTTTCATGCGAAGTATTGGAATGGATGCCATGTTGCTTTTTGGAGTAGATGACGAGGGCTGTTGTATCTTTGTTATGTTTTCTCTCTCTCTTTTTCTCTCTGTCTCTCTCCCTCTCTCTCTCACCTGCTAATACTCCTTATTTAGATGACCTTTTTTAAGACTGGAAAGATAGTGATTGTGAATGTGTTTATTGTAGTGGCGAGATCTTCGGAGCTGAATGCCGTGCCAACAAAGGTGGGAGGAATAATAAAGTTGCGTGTCTTTATTTTTATGTAGCTGTCGTGTCAGCTGCAGTGGGTTGTTCCATGTCACGGAGGCGGCACGTGACACATGCGCGGTACGGTCATCCATTGGGCAAGGGCTTCTGCTCGTTGGTTTCCTTGGCAATATTGACGTTGATCATGAGCTCCAAAATGTCGGTTTGTCTTCTGACGTCATGTCGCTGCGTGGAGTATTGGCGCGAATCGAAATCGTGTTGCCATCTGATGTATCCTTGTATCCCTGTGTTTTCAATTTCATTCATGTCATGAGACTCACGAGTGTCTTTTCACATTCAGACGGGACATTCCAGTATCGAAATTACTCTCACTACCTAAGCATCACCTGAGGCATCACCAATTATTAGTTCAGGATCTTTGAACAAAAACGCTTGGTGTTTGATCATCCAAAAAATTAATTTCAAACTTATCATTGCTTCTTGTTAACTTACTTCTTATATAAAATATAATGAATGAGAATATTCTGAATGTCGTCAGGCGATTTTATGCAACAGAGGGAAACACTGCACGGTGAAAGAGTGAGGACAGTGGTAATGGTAATGAAGGTGGTATAGTTGTGGTGGTGGTAGAGGAGGTGGTTGTGGTAGTGGAGGTGGTGGTTGTCGTCATTCCTGCTGGTGGTGGTTGTGGTGGTGGTGTTAGCAGTGGTGGTGGATGTGATGACACAACTTACATAAGCAACGGCCAATGTGATGTATCATCAGTATGATGATTTTGTGATTCTAAGACGCATATGGATCTCTAGTTCGATTCCTGACCTCGAAATCGCCTTCAGGTTGTACTAGTGGTTAGACCGGTGGTCTAGTAATGGACCACCAACGCTACACTTTTTCACCTTCGCATGTTTAGTTTTGGTAAGGATGAAGTAGCGTTTTAATCATTTGACGTCAATAGAGGTTTACCATACATTAATAAATTTTCATGATGGAAGTTAGAATATATGTAAGTCAAATATCGAGACCAAGAAGTTAATCCTCATTCGTTTAACCCTTGGAGCCTGTGAAGGGGTTTACTTAAACTTACTAGAATCCCCTGGTATGATCGATAGTAAGCATAAGAATAGAATATAGATTCCAATAGGCTAGGAAGAAATTTCCGTACCTTATTTTTCCTATTCAACTTAGAATAGTCTTATTCCAGTACCTTAAAATATCAAGTAGCTACATTGAAGTTTGGATTGTGGTCTAGATTATTTGATACGTCAACGAGAAATTTATTCAATTAAGAATTAGTTAGGAATACTAGATGGTTTTCCTGCTATAGTCTGTGCGTTCTAAGAGGTCCGTTCAGGATGTGGCCTACGTCGTAATTTACTATTAGCCATTCTCTCTCTTTCTCTCTCTCTCTCTCTCTCTCTCTCTCTCTCTCTCTCTCTCTCTCTCTCTCTCTCTCTCTCTCTCTCTCTCTCTCTCTCTCTCTCTCTCTCTTATTTCCAAGATATGTGCTATTTGATATTTTTATTCTGTGTATAGTAAAGGAAGCTGTACAGTATCACTTTTTAGGATCATAACAACGGTTTGAATACAATCTATGACACGTGGCACCATCGCTTTTTCTCCCCGCCATGTTGCCACGTCGAGGTGTCACAGTCGAGACACGTGGGATGTGTGATAGGTAATAGTTGTTATAATCTTAAAATAGTTATACTTATTATACTAAACAGCTTTCTTTACTATTTATAGAATAAAAAAAAATCAAATAGCACATAGATAGGAAACAAGAGAGAGAGAGGGATGCACTTCGGTTGATCTGGCAGAGTGGTGAAGAAGTGTAGCGTT
>NC_134813.1:38103090-38115590 GCF_046742065.1 Oratosquilla oratoria | reverse complement strand
GCATGTATACATATAGATATACATATGTATAGATTATATATATTATATATATGTATAAATATATATATGTATATATATATATATATATATATTATATATTATATATATATGTATGTATGTATTATATATATATATATATATGTATAATATATAAATATATACATTATACCAAATATATATGTATGTGTATATATATATATATATATATATATATATATTATATACATATGTATATATATATATAGTATATATATATATATATATTTATTATATTATATATAATTATATTTAATATATTAATATATATGTATATATATATATAATGAAATATATATAATATATAGTATATATATGTGTGTGTTGTGTGTGTATATATATATGTGTGTGTATATATATATATGTACATATAGATACATGTGTATGTATATATATATATATATATATATATATATATATATATATATATATATATGATCTTGTGTGTATATGTGTGTGTGTGTGCATATACTAATATATATTATATATATTTGTATTTTCGTCCGTATATCTACGTGTACACGAATATGTATGCACATGTGCATATACATGTGTGTATACGTCTACACATGTACATGGACATACGCACCCACTCTCTTACAGACACAAACCCAATCCTTCATTCAATAGAAGGAGAACATAACCCAGTGTTGACTTGGTCGGTATGCTTCATTTGATATTGACTGATTGCATTATAGGGAGTTAGGGGTGCAGGGGATGTAGAAGCCTAGAGAGGTCGTTCGCTCGTTGACCTGTGTGAGAGAACTTCCCAGTCTGATTCGAATTTTGGGCTTGTCGATAGACCGATTCCTTAAAACCCAGTTTCAGTTTTATCGAAAGTGTTATTGGAAGGAGAGTCCCCCTTCAGCTGAATGAAGTCTTCAGGCATCGTTTCCGCTTTCACGGAATTCTAAGGAGTGACTCGGTCATTTCGTCCCCAATTGACGAAAGTGACTTGTCTCTTCTTCAAATATTCTTGAAGGAGTCTTACCTTTAGCTGTATAAAATCGCCTTTTGTTAACGACCTCACCTGGTCCTCACCTATCCTATTTCTTCTACCCCTCCTCCTCCTCCTCCTCCTCCTCCTCCTCCTCCTTCTTCTCTTCCTTCCTACCTTCTTCATTTCTACCCCTCCTCCTCCTCTTTCTTCTTCTTCTTCTTCTTCTTCTTCTTCTCCTTCTTCTACTTTTCTTCTTCTTCTTCTTCTTTGCTTCTTTTTCTTCTTCTTGTTTTTCTTTTTTCTTTCTTCTTTCTTCTTCTTTTTCTTTTTCTTCTTTTTCTTCTTCTTCTTTCTCTTCTTCTTCTTCTTCTTCTTCTTCTTCTTCTTCTTCTTCTTCTTCTTCTTCTTCTTCTTCTTCTTACTTCTTCTTCTTCTTTTTCTTCTAATTCTACTACTAATTCTTCTTATTATTCTTCTTCTTCTTCTTCTTCTTCTTCTTCTTTTCTTTTTCCTCTTCTCTTTCTCTTTTCTTTTCTTCCTCTTCTTCTCTTCTTCTTTTTTCTTCTTCTCTTCCTCTCTTCTTTTCTTCTTCTTCTCTTCTTTTTCTTCTTTTTCTTCTTCTTCTTCTCCTTCTCCTCCTCCTCCTCCTCCTCCTTCTTCTCCTTCTCCCCACCTTCTTTATTCTCACGTCCTCATCCTCCTCATCTTCCTATTCCTCTTCCTCATCCTCCTTCCCCCCCCCCAGATGAGCCCCATAACCTTCACGCCACACCGGGGTTATGACTTCTTTTAGAAAACTGGCTGAATCTAATAATACGGATTTTTAGGGGGCACAACCTTATTCCCGACTCCTTCTTCCGCCCTCCCCTTTCTCCTCCTAATGCTCCTTTTCCTACTCTCTCTCTCTCTCTCTCTCTCTCTCTCTCTCTCTCTCTCTCTCTCTCTCTCTCTCTCTCTCTCTCTCTCTCTCTCTCTCTCTCTCTCTCTCTCTCTCTCTCTCTCTCTCTCTCTCTTTCTCTATCTATCTATCTTTCTCTCTTTGTCTGTCTGCCTGTCTGTCTGTTCCCAACCCTTGTCCCTCGATCTTATGGGCACTTTGGACAGTTGCCATACGCTTCCATGCAAATAATAAGTTGGTCTTTTCCGTAGCGAGTGATATTTTATTCTTCAGGGCCGTGGAGGGAGTGGGAGCGGACTTGAAGGGGTGAGGGGGAAACAGGTTGGAAGAGATGTGTGGAAAGAGGAAGAACGGAAGAGGAAAATGAAGAAAACGGAAGAACCAGGAAAAACTCTTTAATGAATTTGTACCCGTCTCGTGTTACGTTTTTTTTTTTTTTTTTTGAGAAGCTTTTTGGAATATATTGCTATAAAAAGCCAAAGGGTGATTAAAGAATATTTTTTAACTTCTGGAGTCCATGACCAATTGTGATACGAGTAATGACCTCACGCCTCAGCCAAAGGATGACCTTGAAGTGACCTTGAAGTGACCTTATTTTTTTGTCTGGGAATTGAGACTTGACCGAATGAAATGACCTGGCTTTACCAAGGACCCAAAGGTCACCAAATTATCTTTAGTCTACTTTGGTTCATTACAGAATTATTCGATGTTTGACGTTTATGTATGAAACAAAAGTACACAAAAGTAATATTTTTTTTTTCAATGAAAATTCAAATTTTTGGACTTGGATAAGAGAAGTCTTCCTCAGTTGAATTAATTCTCTTCCCCTTTCTTTTCCTCTTCCTTTTCCTCTTCCTCCTCCTCCTCCTCCTCCTCTTCCTCCTCTTCTCTTTTTCTTCCTCTTTCTTTTTCTCTTCCTCTTATTTACCCTTATTTTTTCCTCCTTTTCCTCTTTCTCTTCCTCTCTACTTTCCTCTTTCTTTTCTTCTCCCTCTTAATCCTCTCCTTTCTTCTCCTCCTCCCATCCCCTTTCCTCTCCTCCTCCCATCCCCTTTCCTCTCCTCCTCCCATCCCCTTTCCTCTCCTCCTCCCATCCCCTTTCCTCTCCTCTCCTCTCCTCTCCTCTCCTCTCCTCTCCTCTCCTCTCCTCTCCTCTCCTCTCCTCTCCTCTCCTCTCCTCTCCTCTCCTATTCTCTCCTCTCCTCTCCTCTCCTCTCCTCTCCTCTCCTCTCCTCTCCTCTCCTCTTCTCTCCTCTCCTCTCCTCTCCTCTCCTCTCCTTCCCTCCCCTCTCCTCTCCCCTTCTCTCCTTTCCTCCCTTCTCCTCTCCTCTCCTCTCCTCTTCTCTCCTCTCCTCTCCTCTCCTCTCCTTCCCTCCCTCTCCTCTCCCCTTCTCTCCTTTCCTCCCTTCTCCTCTCCTCTCCTCTCCTCTCCTCTCTCCTCTCCTCTCCTCTTCCTCCCACTCCTCTCCCCTCCTCTCTCCTCCTCTCCTCTACCTCTCCTTTCCTCTCCTCTCTACTCTTCTCTCCTCTCATCTCCTGTCCTCTCCTATTCTCTTCTCTCCTCTCCTTTCCGCTCCTCTCCTCTCCTCTCCTCGTCTCTCCTCTCCTCTCCTCTCCTCTTCTCTCCTCTCCTCTCCCCTTCTCTCCTTTCCTCCCTTCTCCTCTCCTCTCCTCTCCTCTTCTCTCCTCTCCTCTCCTCTCCTCTCCTCTCCTCTCTTCACTTATCTCTTCTCCCCTCCTCTCCTCTTCTCTCCTCTCCTCTCCCTCACTTTAGTTCACTCTTTTTATTCTCCCTCTTCCTCTTTATTCGTCTTCCTTTCCAATCCTCAGGTTTTCTCTGTTCTTCTTCATTCCTCTTCTTCTTCTTCTCCATCACTCCAATTCCATCTCGTTTCATTCATCTTTCACCTTCTACCCCGCTTCCTTCGTCTTCCTCCTTCAATTCCTCTTCCTCCTCTTCTTTCTCCTTCTCTTCCTCGTTCTTATCCTCATCCATCTCCTCTCTTACTCCTCCTACTCCTCCTCTTCCTTCCCCTCCTCCTCCTCATACTTATCCTCCTCCATCTCCTCCTCTTTTACTCCTCCTCCTCCTCTCTTACTCCTCCACCTCCTACTCCTCCTCCTCCTCTCTCCTCCTCCTCCTCCTCTTTCTCCTCCTTTTTCTACTCCATTTCCTCTTCCTCCTCTTTTCTTTTCCTGTCATTCCTCCTATTTCTATCCTCCTCCTCCTACTCCTCCTCCTCCTCCTCCTTCTCCTCCCCTCCTCCTCCTCCTATTCCTCCTCCTCCTCCTCTTTCCATTCCATTTCCTCTTCCTCCTCTTCTCTTTTCCTGTCATTCCTCCTATTTCTCTTACCCTCCGTCCATTTTTCCTCCTCTCTCTCCTCCACTCAACCCTTCCAGCAATCACTCCATGTCTGGCGCTGTGCTTACGAGCAGTGCAATCGAGAAATCCGATTAGACGTGATCAGAGAGCGACGAGGGTTGTGTTTGTCCTTCATTATCCAGTTGTCCAACCCCCCACCCAACCCCCCAACACCCCCCCAACACCCCAACCCCCCACCTTCACTCTAAGAGGGCGCTGAAGCATCCTGGAAGGACGTTGGAGAGGAGCTGCCGCCCCGTCGCGTCCCGAAAAACCTCCCGGTAAAACACACAACACCCACACACACATACACACACACACACACACACACACACACACACACACACACACACACACACACACACACACACACACACACTCACACACACACACACACACACATACACACACACACATACACGCACACACACCACACACACACACACACACACACACACACACACACACACACACATCACAGGGGACACACACACACACACACACACACACACACACACACACACACACATCAGCTCCCCCTCTCCCTCTCTCTCCCGTCCACATCTCCCCCCTCTCCCCTCTACCCCTTTTCCCCCTTCCTCCATCTCCCCCTCCCCCTATCCCCCCTCCACCTCTCCCCCTTCCCCCTGTCTTCCTCTCCCCCTCACCCCCTCCCCCTCTCCCCTTCCCCCTTCTCTCCTGTCTTCCTCTCCCCCTTCTACCCCCCTTCCCCTCTCCCCTGCCCCTATCCCTTCCCCCATCTACCCCTCCCCCTCCCCCTCCCTCTCTCCCTCCTCCCTCCTCTCCCCCTCCCTCTCCCTCCTCCCTCCTCTCCCCTTCTCCCGCTCCCCCTCTCCCTCCTCCCTCCTCCCCCTCTCTCCCCCTGTCCCCCCTCCCCGCTCCCCCTCTCTCCCCTAATGTTTCAGGTGGCACTCTGAGATTCCCCTATTCTCCCACAATCGTGAGATTCTCCTTCGCCATTATCTTTCGTACCCCAAGTTTTGTCGTCCAAGGAAATAAACTCATCTGCTGGGATTCGAACCCTCAGGATGACGTGATGGTACGGTCTTCATCTTGTAAGACGCAAGCCGCTCAGGTGAGGGTTCGAATCCCAGCAGATGAGTTTATTTCCAAAAATGTCAATTGACACAAACACTTGTCCAAGGAACCACATCTCTCCCCGTTACTTCTCAGTGACACCCTGGGGCTCTGAACTCAGAGAAATACAACGGAAGAGAAACGAAGAGGATTTATTTGCTTATTTATTTTCACTAATTTATTCATCTACTTATCTATCTATTTATTCATCTACTTATTCGTCTACTTGTTTGTTAAGTTACTTATCTCCCTATTTATTTGATTATATATTTATCTACGTTCTTGTCTCATATGTTGTTCTTTACGAAGTCAGGTAGGAAATTCACAAACAACTGAATATTTTGATGAATACGCAGGAATTTTTCATGAACATGATAATAAAGGTCAACACAATAAAAAGGATGTCGAGGTAGCCTCCCCCCCCTAGCCCCCCCCAGGGTATCCTGATTACACCTGTGTTGCCTCATTTGCACCATCTCTTCCCACCCCCTTCCCACCTCTCCCCTTCTTCCCCTCCCCTTTCCCCACTCTCTCCCTTCCCCCTGTCTTCCTCTTCCCTTCACCCCCTCCCCCTCTCCCCCTCCCCCTTCTCTCCTGTCTTCCTCTCCCCCCTCCCCCTCTCCCCCTGCCCCTCTCCCTTCCCCCATCTCCCCCCTCTCTCCCTCTCCCCCTCCCTCTCCCCCTCCCCCTCTCCCGCCCAGAACAGCACTTTCCGGTCAAGACTCCTCCGGATGTATTGACCCGGACTTCGTGTAAGTGAGCATCTGAATGTCTTTCCCCAGAGGATGGGGGGGAAGTGGGGGAGGCGTGGAGACCTTTGCTCTCACCCTCTCCCTCCCCCCTCTCTCCCACACACACTCTCAAACTCATTCTCACTGTTACCCTCACTGCCATCTTGTCATCATCGTTATTGCTATAGTTTGGTCCCCCTGTCGTTTTCATTCTCTCGCTCTTACTCCCATCTTCTTTGTTACTGGCAACTTATCAGTCTCACTCAAAATCTTCTTTTTGTTCGTTCTTATTCTCATTCTCATTTTCATTCTCGTTCTCATTCTCATTCTCAATCTCATTCTCATTCCCATTCCCATTCCCATTCTCATATTCATCATCATTGTCATTCTCATTTTCATTCTCATTCTCATTCTCGTTCTCATTCTCACTCTCACTCTCACTCTCACTCTCATTTTCACTCATTCTCACTCTCATTCTCATTCTCATTCTCATTCTCAGTCTCATTCTCATTCTCACTCTCACTCTCATTCTCACTGTCACTCTCACTAAGACACTCTTACATTCACCTTTGTCGTCATTATTGTTTCCCTCTCATCCTCCTTGCCGCTGTCACTCTCAAACACACTCAATTTCACTAACTCATTCTCACTCTTATACTCGTTTTACTCATCACTCTTACTTTCACAGTTATTCTCCTTCTCATCCTTACACTCCATTTCACTCACTCGTTCTCGCTCTCACTCTAATTCTCATTCTCACTCTCACACTCCTTTTCATTCACTCGTTCTCACTCTTACTCTAATTCTCATTCTCACTCTCACGATTACTTTCACTCACTCGTTCTCACTCTCACTCTCACTCTAATTCTCATTCTCACTCTTACACTCCTTTTCACTCACTCGTTTTCACTCTCACGCTTCTTTTCGCTCACTCATTCTCACTCTCACTTTCATTCTCACTACCACGCACACATACTAACCCCCATTCATCTCCTTATTTTAAGCATCCTCTCTTTTGTCACCTCTTTATTTAATTCTATCTCGGCCTCCTCCTCTTCATTCTGTACTTCCTCTGACACGTTCCTGTTAATGAACAGCATCTTTCAAGACACTTCTTCCTAAGACCCTCCCTTCAAATAAACACAGCTGGTAATCATTTACCACAACATAATCTTAAGTGTGTGTGTGTGTGTGTGTGTGTGTGATTCACCATGGTCTTGGATCATGTGTTGGACTCACGATCGACAGCTATCTCATTTCCGGAAGAGAGCTCAGAGCTCATATGTGACCGATCTATAGGTGATGCTGTGACCTTACACGTACACGCACACACACACACACACACACACACACACACACACACACACACACACACACACACACACACACACACACACACACACACATACTCACAAAACTTGCCCACGAGAGCTGGAGTGTGTGTGTGTGTGTGTGTGTGTGTGTGTGTGTGTGTGTGTGTGTGTGTGTGTGTGTGTGTGTGTATTCACTTGGTCTTTTGGATCACGTGTTCGACTCGTGATCGACAGCTATTTCCCTCCTGGAAGAGAGCTCAGAGCTCGTAGGTCCGATCTATGGGTAATGCTGACCTTTCACACACACACACCCCCAACTCCCCGCCCACGAGAGTCAGAGTAACGACCCGAAGCGCAGCTGTACCGAAATTAATTTCGGCCCTGGGCAGGATTCGAACCAAGCACTACGCGCACCACCATGCTAGTAGTTCATCGTTCTACCAACTGCGCCATCGAGTGTGTGTGTGTGTGTGTGTGTGTGTGTGTGCGTGTGTATGTATGTGTGTGTGTGTGTGTGTGTGTGTGTGTGTGTGTGTGTGTGTGTCTGTCTGTGTGTGCGTGTGTGTGTGTGTGTGTGTGTGTGTGTGTGTGTGTGTGTGTGTGTGTGTGTGTGTGTGTGCGTGTGTATGTATGTGTGTGTGTGTGTGTGTGTGTGTGTGTGTGTGTGTGCGTGTGTGTGTGTGTGTGCGTGTATGTGTGCGTGTGTACTGTATGTATATAATTTATACATATAGATATAAAGACATATAGACATACGTATAGTAATAGCATTCTCTGACGTGTTGCTGAATACAACGTAGTCTATGTGGTTTCAATGTTAATCGTACAACTATAATTACAAATTTTGAACTGACAACAATATTTACGATCAAAAATATATTTGGTAAACTTGAACACGTACAGAAATGCTTGAACCATTTGCCGCAAAACACTTCACTTTTTTCCAAGAAATAATAAGAAAGTAAAAGATAACAATAGCGTGGTATGTTTGATAGACTGGCTGTAATTTCCCTTCAGGGTGTCCCTGTTGCTGGCATGCAGAGACTTGAGACCTTAATGAACTCATCAACCAGTTCGACGAAACATAAACACGTCAAAGAGTCTTCCTGTTGGATCCAACGCCCCCACGGTCATTCCAGACAATCTACCCCAACCATCTCCGTTTTCGCCTCAGTCCACCGTCGGCCGATCTCTACGCTGCAATGTCCACGAACCCGCAATGCAGGATGGCAGAGCGTTCACCCGAAACATGTACGAGGACTGGACCAATGCGATCCAGGAACTAGCACCACCAGCATCCGGGAATATTTACTCTAAAAAGAGTGGGTCTTAACGTATTTCAGTCCCCGAACCCCTTGACTATCTCAGAAAAAAATTCTCGTACCCCCATCCAATACAAATACCATGCAAACACATGAAAAGGATTAGTGATACAAACCTTGCTTTGCTTTCTTATTGTAAATATACAGTACCATTGCACTGGGTATCACGTCTCGTACCCCCAGTGTTAAGGTTTCGTACCCCGTTGGTCCGGCCAAGTAGGTACCTGAGTTGTATAGACACGGTAAAGGAAACATGGACTGGAGGTGAAGCTTTTATTCCTGACGTTTCGTCTATCGACTTTCTCAAAGGAAACGTCAGGAATAAAACTTTCACCTCCAGTCCATGTTTCCTTTACCGTGTCTATACAACTTGTTCACATGGATTTTCAGGTACCTGAGTCTTATTGCTGGTTTCATCCATCATGTCCGCCCTTGCTATGGAGAGATTGTGTCAAGCTGCAATGGCTTTGATTCGAACAGGAATGACATCTCGTCCACGAGGTAATTACGTGGGAGGAACGATATATGGGCTTTGGCGTGAATGTAGTGTGTGTGTATTTGGTTCAGTCAACCCCATATAAGAGGGAATGCCTTTGGTATGTGTCTGTCTTAGGTTTTTGTCACATAAGAAAACCCGAAAATTTCTTTTTATCTTACCAATGAAAAAAATATATTCTCGTCTTGTAAAAGATTTTCATCTTGCTCTCTAAATGTAGAACACAGAAGAAATACCCACTCACTAAAAAAAAATCCCTTTTCCTTTCTATTCTATTTTCCTTCCAGAATTAAAAAAAAAAAAAAATCCAAATACGAAAAAAAAAATCTTGCTCCTTTTCTCTTATTTTTTCATTTTTATACTTCTCTCCTTTTTCTCTCTCTTTTTCTTTCTTTTCCTTACCTTTCCTCTTTTTCTATATAATTTTTTTAGGAGAGCTTCGTTCCGTTTCTAGGGCATTAGCTCGCCCTCTGAGGAAGCATGTCGTCACCAGACAAAGGGGGTAGACGAGGAGGCCCAAGGGGAACAAGTCACTCTCAGGATCTCTCCTGCAGACGCTGTTATCGTGGAATGTCTTGTCATTTCGTGTTGCCATCAGTATCCGAAGAGCAAAGTAGCCAGCTGGAAGATATGTAACATGTTCGATTATATCGCAGGGACTCGGCATCGGTGATTTCTCTTCTTCTCCTTCTCTCTTTCTTTCTTCTTCTTCTTCTGTTTTTCCTCCTCCTCCCTCTTCTTCTTCTTATTCTTCTTCTTCTCCTTGTCTCTTTCTTTCTTCTTCTGCCTTTCCTTCTTCTTCTTCTTCTTCTCCTTGTCTCTTTCTTCCTTTTTCTTCCTTTTTCTTCTTCTTCTTCTTCTTCTTCTTCTTCTTCTTCTTCTTCTTCTTCTTCTTCTTCTTCTTCTTCTTCTTCTTCTTCTTCTTCTTCTTCTTCTTCTTCTTCTTCTTCTTCTTCTTCTTCTTCTTCTTCTTCTTCTTCTTCTTCTTCTTCTTCTTCTTCGCCTCCGCCTCCGCCTCCGCCTCCGCCTCCGCCTCCGCCTGCCTTTTCTCCTCCTTGTCTTTCTTCTTCTTCTTCTTCTTCTTCTTCTTCTTCTTCTTCTTCTTCTTCTTCTTCTTCTTCTTCTTCTTCTTCTTCTTCTTCCTCTTCTTGTTCTTCTTGTTCTTCTTCCTCTTCTTCTCCTTCTTCTTTTTCCCCTTCTGCATTTTTTCTTCTTATTTTTCTTCATACCTCAATTTTCTCTATAATCCTTCTCTTCTTCATCGTATTTTCTTTTTATTTTCGTTTGGATCAAGTCTCACCATATTTTCTTTGAGCGAATACGTATTACAGTTGAGCAAAAGAAAAAGAAAATGTGATTCCTTTTCAGAGTCTACAGTCCAGCTTCGTCTATCCTTCTTCCGTGACAAAACCTCCTCCTACACAATCCTCCTCGCACACACGCACACGCACACACACACACACACACACACACACACACACACACACACACACACACACACACACACACACACACACACACACACACACACACACACACCTACTACCTACCTCTTCTCACTCCCTTATAGACTTAATCTACCTACACAAATAAAATATTTGATAACGCTTCTTTGAGTGTCTTAGATTCTGTCTTATGGTCTGTTGACTTGAACATGGCGAAGATGTATCAGAGTACAAAAAAAAAAAATGTCGTGAAATCAAGAATGTTGATGATATGTCTATTAACACGAAAGGATTATTTCGAAAATGCATTTCAGCGTAATGAGAGAACTAATTAGGTTTCATATCGTCAATATTTTAGTGATGTCACCTACTGACCATAGATGCGCATTGTTCTTTAGTGAAACGAAGAAAAAAGAATTGACTTCTGCCTTTCCTCTGTACTGCAACACTCCTTAAATATCTGCTCACTGTCTGAGTGGTTTAGGGCGTCGTTACTTGCGGCGAAGGTGGAGGGGATGGCGGCTCGAACCCTGCCACCGGCGAAGTTGAACCAAGGGTATGGTTCATTAAACTCCACGATACAAAGTCCTCTGTGAGGGGCACCGTCCTGGCCTCCCGATAGGAAGGGGGGGAGTTTGTGACGTTAAACCTTATCATCATCACCACATAGATAATTCCGCCTGTTCGGTGTGATATTGGCCATAAGGAGAGAAGCGCTGGTTATTTCCGAGAAAATTAATAAGACGAATGAAATTGCTTTTTGCGTAATCGGAAGCGTGCTGGTCCCTCACTCGCTTATTTGTGGGTTCGAGTCCCGCACGCTTCTTCGATTTCCAGAAGTGACAAAGGTGACAGCTTCCGCCGCAGGTACTAACGGTGATATTCTTAAAAATATATATTTCTTTATATATATCTTATATACATCCTTGGAAGGGAAAGATTTATATAAGGAAATATTTTTTTTTAAGAATACCGCTGTAAGGATCTTACGATGGTATCCTTAAAGAATATTTTGCCTTATATAAATCTTTACCTTCCAAAGATGTATATAATATATATATATATATATATATATATATATATGTTTTTTTTTTTTTTTTTTTTTTTTGTTTTTTTTTTAAGAATATCACCGAAAGTTCCCACTGTCGTAGGTTTCCTCACCTTGGTAGCCATGGTAGGAACAAACGTCATCTGGCACGAACGAAGATCTCTTGACCTTGAAGACAGAAACCTTAAGAAAAAAAAATACTATCAGTCAACCCAATCATATCTAATGTTTATTTTTCCATAACCACAAATTTACATGACATGGAGTATCACATCTCGTATACGGAAATATTGGACTAAATGTTGATATAGAAGGATTTGAAATACGAGGTTTTGATCAAACTTTTTCATCGTAAACAAATTGCTGACTTCATTTCCATGATATGGCTAAAATTCTTAATTTTCGTAATATCCAAAATGGTCTCTATGACAAGTATTTACTTGCAATAGAAATTTGATTATGCGCTACCCATTAAGAATGGTATAGACTTCGAGAGCCCATAAGGTCTGCACTAGGCAGTTCCATGTCCGTTACCACCTGTCATCCTTATCCATAAAGTTATCTAATCTTCTCTTAAAATAATCAGTATTTTCACCATTCACTACATGGTTACCAAGTCTATTCCATTCCTTGTCCACTCTATTGCTAAACCAGTTTTTACTTATTACCTTCTTAAATATATATTTTTGTCCAATATCAATCCATTACTACGAGTCTTAACATGATGCATCATTCCGATAATTCTATGACAGTCGCATGCAGGATTCGAACCCACTGCTCTCGGCCACTCGTAAGATACCTTCATAGAG
>NC_134813.1:38088090-38093090 GCF_046742065.1 Oratosquilla oratoria | reverse complement strand
ACTTATTTCTTCCTTTCTTTCTTTTCTTTCTTTCTTTCTTTTCCTTTCTTTTACTTTTTTACTTTCTTATTTTTTCGTACATATACATGTACATCTACTGACCCCATTTCTTCACCCGCGCTATATCAGATCCATGCATGTTCAACTTCGGGACAGATCAAAAGAGAGTTTTATACATTACGAGGCGGCCTCTGAACTCTACATTATTATATTTGAAAACTTGTTTAGGCTAGTGTGTATGTGTGTGTGTGTGTGTGTGTGTGTGTGTGTGTGTGTGTGTGTGTGTGTGTGCGTGTGTGAGTGCGCGGGTGTGTTTGTGTTTGTATCAATAAATCCATGTGCATGTAAATGAGCTCATGCAGACGCATACACATAGACGCGTACACACACACACATACACACACACACACACACACACACACACACACACACACACACACACACACACACACACACACACATGCAACGTACGGTGATGTCACTTGTGCTTAGGTGCCGAGGGAGTGAAGGAAACTCAGGTGAGTTTCATTGGTTTTATTCTGGTTAGAGCGAGAGTCGACCGAGGCTGGGTCGGCGGGTCGGGGCTGAGAGCCCCGCCCCTAAACCGCAAGAGTAACCGCGCGCTCGGCCGAGGGTACAAGTGGTTACAAGGACAAGAACTGAACTGGGCGCGACCTGACCCCGGCACCCCTTAAGTACTCTTTGTGAGTACCGAAAAGTAGCGTGCCTCTGGCTGGCACAGGGTTGCCGGGCGTAGGCCTGAAGTGTGTTTCTATGAGGATACAAATACATGAAATACAGGAGTACTAAAGACTTATTCTACACACAACTAATATAAGGCCGAGGGCCAACTATTTGTACACAGTCCCTCAACTCTTGGTTCCTCTAACTCCTGAGGCTGCGATGCTATAAGCCGACATAGCACATGTGGGGGCTTGTCCGCCACACACACACAGGGCTGAAATAATTTCAGTATCGCTGCGCTGCGGGTTGTTACTCAAACTCTCGTGGGCGGGGAGTTGGGTGTTTGTGTGCGTGTGTCACAGCATTACCCATAGATCGGTCATACGAGCTCTGAGCTCTCATCCGGGAGGTTAATAACAATCAATCACGAGTCCAACACGTGATCCAAGGCCATGGTGAATCACACACACACACACGCACATACACACACGCGCGCGCGCGCACACACACGCACACACACACACACACACACACACACACACACACACACACACACACACACACACACACACACACACACACACACACACACACACACACACACATACACACACACACATACACACACACACATACATACAACCTACTTTCTTCGCCTCCATCCTTCCCCTCCCCGCCTCCCCGTCCAGCAGCCTCCTCGCTCTGCGTCGTCGTCCCGCAATCAATGTGGGCCAAGGTCGTCTCCGGCGCCGCTCAGCTCGACCAAGAAGGCGCGGCCTTGCGGTAGGTCGGAGGGTGGAGGGAGGAGGGTGGAGGGAGGAGGGAGGAAGGAGGAGGGAGGAAGGAGGATGGAGGAGGGAGGAGGACGGAGGGAGGAGGACGGAGGGGGGAGGGGGAGGGATGAGGATAGAGAAATGAGGAGGGAGGAGAGAGGAGGGAGGAGGGAGAAGGGAAGAGAGAGGAAAGGGAGACAGCAGAGGAAAGAGAGGAGGGAGGAGTGTGGAGGATAGAGGGAGGAGGGAGGAGAATAGAGGAGGGAGGGTGGAGAATAGAGCGAGGAGGGTGGAGGATAGAGGGTGGAGGGAGAAGGGAGGAAAGAGGAGGGAGGAAGGAAGAGGGAGGAGGGCGGATAGAGGAGGGAGGAGGGAGGAGGGAGGATTCCAGAGGCCGGAAGAACAAGAATATGTACTGAATTCTCTTGACAAGCGAATGGAACTGCCTGGCTTTGTCTATGAAAACATGTGCAGCTTACTTCACCATGATGGATAAATAGTTGATTGTCTCGTGAGAGAAAGAGTAGACAATGGAGAAGTTGGTTTTCTTACGATATCGTAATCTGTGATCGTAGTATTTACATTTGATCATGTCGAATCAAATCTATCAGTTATCTCTTACGTACCATAATTATTTATTTCCCATAATGCCTTCAAACGTTGCTGACGTAATCGTTAGCGTGCTGGCCTCTCACTCTCTTATGTGTGTGGGTTCGAGTCTCATACTTCTTTCCCAGTTCCCAGCAGTGACTGTCACCTGCCCCAGCAGTCCAAGTGTATAGGTCAAACGAGGTGACAGCTTCGGCCGCAGCTACTCAGCGCCTCATGTCGTAGTCTCCTCACTACCACCTACTTAGGTAGATCGACACTACTTCGGGAATCGTCAGAGAGAGTCGGGGACAGTGTCGGTGACCAGACCAGCTCGCGTTCATCGGGACTTGGAGAAGTTAGATAATCTCCGTTTCCGGCCGTTCTCCGTGAATGGCCGTGAGAACCAGCTGGCTCCGAAAGTCAGAACCAACCACACGAGTGGTTCTCAATCTAGGGTTCGTGAACCCACATAGAACCACAGTTTCAAAAGTGAGGCTACACGCTAAAAAAAAATAGTGGTGTTTAGAGAATAGCTACTGATTCTATTCAGTGATGAAGTGATCTCCGGGAGATTAATGAACAGCAATACATAAAAGTATGGGGTACATGGGAAAAGAGGGTTGAAAACCACTGAACTACACTATTGACATGGGTAACTGAAACTTCCCCCAAACGTATACCATAGACCACCGAAATAAAACGAACAAGAACTCTCCCTCTCTCAGATCATTGACCAGAAACAAGAAATTCTCAAAATAGAGGAAATAGGTCTTAGTCATTGTACCTCTGTTAGGTGCTTGAGGGTACAACATAAGGACGATCCTGTGTAATCGGTGTTGGTACTGAGCACTCGCATCGTGATGGTCCATGCAGTCTGTAGACTTGCTTGAGACAACGTCAGCGGGTAATGTGGTTTCTATAGCATTATTTAGAATCCCGAATGTGTAGGGGAGATTTGATGATCGGAAAAGTTTGGTGGGGTATGAATGAAACGGGCTGACATATAACAGATCTTTTTGTTTATTTATAATTATTATTATTATCTATCTTATTTGTTTGTTTGTTTGCTTATTTACTAATTTATTCATTTATATATTTATCTATCTATTTATCTATCGATCTATTTATTTACTTATCTATATCTATTTATTATCTATTCATCTATTCATCTATTTATCTATTTATCGTTTTATCTATTTATCTATCTATTTATCTAATCTATTTATCTATCTATTTATTTATTTATTCATCTATTTATCCATTTATCTATATATCTACTTACCTATTTGTCTATTTTCTATTTATCTATCATTCTATTTATATATCTTTTTTCTATTTATGTATTTATTTATTCATTCATTTACCTATTTGTTCTTGTAAGTCTTTATATTCTTTGCGAGGCGTATAGGAACTTTAGTTAAAAGCGTAAGAGTTTAAACCCCTTACTTTTATTGATGTCACGCGCAGATTCGTAGGGTTTCGAACCACCTTCCTCTGGCATCTCGCATCCAGACGCTGGCGCCCTAGTCCGTCCTCTCATCAGTCAGAATAAAATCTATAAAGTATGTGAAAATGTTGACAAATTATTCTTTCAGGTCTGGACATTCTGTGGAGAGTTGACTGCATAAGTTTTATACAGATGATGTTCCAGGGAACTGAATGAGTCCCCCTTCGGACCAAGGTCACGCATGCATATATATATATATATATATATATATATATATATATATATATATATATATATATATATATGTATGTATATCTGTACATATATATATATGTATATATATACATATAATATATGTATATATATACATATATATATACATATATATATATATTAGAGACTGATTTTCACTCAAAGAAAAAAGCCGGACTCCACCTCTTCATCACAATGCCATTCTTAAGGTAGAATCGTTGGTTAATCATCGGCGACGATGTGTACTTCAGGTTCGAGCTGTTCTCCAGCTGGATGAAGGTGTTACATGTCAACCAGAAGAACATTGTAAGACGATCGCATCGTATCGAAAGGGTAGACTCTGAAGGGTACTCGAGACATGTCCTCTACCCGTCCCATGTGACGAAAATGGCACAAGTCAACCCGGAACCGATCTTTCCTTGAGGAATAGCGTAGGCTCGCTTGCGCGTGAAGGGCATCAAAGACCCGGAAATCGCGAAGAGTCTCGGCGAGGATCCGGGAGGGATTGCGGGAGACTTCAATTCTCTTCATGAGTGATGGGACGCAAGTGGTTGTCACCGACAGGAGATGGAAGGGCGTAACGCAGACGTCAATCTGTCTCTCGCAATCACGTATCAGCGGAACAGGAGGCGTATATCTCTACTGCCAATTACCAGTGCCTTTGCCTTGTGTGTTTGGATAGCCATGGGAAGTGGCAGCCACTGGTAAGGTCTGGGTCCTAATACAAACGTGTATAACTGTAAGTCTCGATCAGAACTCAGCACTTCACAGTAACACATAACAAAGGATTCTCTACGGTCTTGGATCACGTGCTGTACTCGTGATCGACAACTGCTATCCTCCCGAATGAGAGATCATTGCTCATATACCCCGAACTATGTGTAATGTTGTGACCTTATGCAGACACGCACACACCATTCTATTGCTTAAAGGGGATAGTAACGATTAAATTAAGGTATCATAAGACCCCTGCAATATTGAAAGAACTAGTTAAGATATATATATACATATATATATATATATATACATATATATTTTTTTTTTTTTTTTTTTTTTTTTTCAGAAAGCTGTCTGAGAGTTTATGTAAGAAAGCACTATAAAGACCATTTTTGTCTCCTTTAGCCTATCATCGAGGCACTTAAGGCTTTTTCTTCTTCTATTCTTCTGTCTCATTTCTTTCTCTCTTTGTCTTTCTCTTCTTCCTTTGTTTCTTTCTTCGTATTTTATGAGTTGGAGGTTCTTGGCTGCAATTG
>NC_134813.1:38080590-38085590 GCF_046742065.1 Oratosquilla oratoria | reverse complement strand
ATTGTTATTATTGTTATTATTATCATCATTATCATCATTATCATCATTATCATCATCATTATCATTATTATCATTATTATTATTATCATTGTGATCATTGTTATTATTTAATTAATTAATTTATATATTTATCTATTTTATCATATTTTTAATAGATGTGGAATGGCTTTATGCTTGACTGGAAGGGTTGTAAAACTGATTCCATTGATTACAAAGGCGCCAAAAGGCGACATGACGTCATGAGCATGAGGATATTTGAAAGGTTTCTGGAAAATTTGTCACGCAATCTATTGAATACAAAAGCGTGACAAGACGACATTACGTCAAATATACACGTCGCTATCAATCACGATTTATTCTTTATCTATTTGTTTATCTTTATTTGTTTATTTATCTATTTATCTGTTTGTTTATTTATCAATCATCTTATCTATTTTATTTTATTATTATTATTATTGTTATCATCATCATCATCATCATCATCATTATTATTACTATTATCATTATTATCATCATTATTTTTTCAGTTGATGTATACGTTGATTAGATCGTTATTACGCGATATAACATAATCCATTTACGTCACCCGTCTTGTAATTGATATCCTAAAGTTCCTAAAAAATGTGTAACAATCACATGAATTTTACAAGAAGCCTTTGTGATAACAGTAACATAAAAATACAAATCAACAAACGAGCGGTTGTAAAAAAGCTGCGACGAAATTCGAAAAATTGTAACGGAATTTACTGACCACGAAAACTAAACGAAGCGACATGACGTCACGTTTCCACAGCATTCAGCGTCCAGCCACAAGTAACATGACGAAGATGGAACATCTTGGTCTTGCGGACTTGATTACATCAATTGAGGTTTCCAGCTACGTGAGGATCATGCAGACTTGACCTTACTTGCAGCAATAAGACAGTGGCTGTTTATATTGATCCAAGGAAGTTCCTATTGCTGTTTGTTTTTGTGTTTGCGTGCTTGTGAATACAATGATAATTCAAACGTTTCAAAGCTTATGATTATGTATGTCAATCATAGACAATGTGGACCACGCCAACTGTTTTCTATTTCTAAATCTAACGGCTAACATATGTTTATGGAAATGGTATTCGTAATGATTATATTTTGCTTTTACATTGATTTTGAAGAATTTAAGGAGGTATGTGATTTGTATATATATATTTAGTCAAATTAAAATTTTACTTGAAAAAGATCTAATTTTTTGTTAATATTAGGCAGTTATATCTAGCTTTATCATCATTATCAAATCATTATCAATATAATTAATTACAACTGATAGCAATATTATTAATTGTTCAGTACCATCATATGATAATTATTATTGTTATTAGTGTTATTATTGTTGTTATTATTTCTGTTATCATTTTTCTTATTACTACTATTATAATCATTATCATCATTATCGTTATCATTATCATTATCATAATTACGTCTAGTATTACCTGTTAATATATCTTACAATGGGATGTACCATTAAAGATAGAATTTATTTTCCAGATTCACCCGCACCTAACATCTCCCAGTAAAATCCAAGGTAAGAAAAAAACAAAAATTTACTTTTCCAACGAAAAATCTTGATGGTTTCATGAACGACTTTATTCAACCAAGAAGGGGCCCCAAAGTGAGCATAATTGCACAGTTTCAGCTAATTCGAGTCTGCACAAAAATAAAGTCATTTAATTACTGTCGGGTCCTTTCTTGTGCTGAATAGAATCGTACATTGTGAAGAGAAACTAAGTAAAATATGTAATAGCTTAGTATCTCTTGAAATTGCTGGAACATAACATTACGAATAAAAGTCTATTCGAGTGCTGATAGCTGTGTACTGAAGAATTGTAAGAAAGAAAGAAAAGAAGAAAGAAAATAAGAAGAGAGAGAGAGAGAGAGAGAGAGAGAGAGAGAGAGAGAGAGAGAGAGAGAGAGAGAGAGAGAGAGAGAGAGAGAGAGAGAGAGAGAGAGAGAGAGAGAGAGCAACGACCCAGAAAGCTCTGATCTTAGGAAGGGTTACTGTTGGTCCAGATATTGGGTCACAAAACAAAAATACAATAACATCACAACCTCCCCTTTTTCTAGTACTATCACCACCATCATCACTATCACCATCATCATCACTATCACCATCATCATCACTATCACCATCATCATCACTATCACCATCATCATCACTATCACCATCATCATCACTATCACCATCATCATCACTATCACCATCATCACTATCACCATCATCATGACTATCACCATCATCATCACTATCACCATCATCATTACTAGCATCATCATCACTATCACCATCATCACTATCACCATCATCATCACTATCACCATCATCATCACTATCACCATCATCATCACTATCACCATCATCATCACTATCACCATCATCATCACTATCACCATCATCATCACTATCACCATCATCATCACTATCACCATCATCATCACTATCACCATCATCATCACTATCACCATCATCATCACTATCATCATCATCACTATCACCATCATCATCATCACTATCACCATCATCATCACTATCACCATCATCATCATCACTATCACCATCATCATCACTATCACCATCATCATCACTATCACCATCATCATCACTATCACCATCATCATCATCATTATCACCATCATCATCACTATCACCACCATCATCATCACTATCACCACCATCATCATCACTATCACCACCACCAGTACAACCTCCATAATGCTACCAACACCTGTGACGGTGGAACTCGACAGTCAACGAGATTAGCTTTTTTCTCATTTTTAGGATAGAATCGCCGGTGAACTACATCTCATGACAGTCGTTCTTCCCCTTTCCCTCTACATGTGAACCTCATTCGGATTTGCTCGGTCGAGTCGCCACAAGAATAACTTAAGCCTTCAACACTCACGAAATTTCGTTCAGAGTAAAGAAAAACGTTCTTAACACCACTCAGGAATCGAACTCGGCCACCAAAAAGGAAGTTACAATCCCACAGCTGATTAAATTCTCCTGTCCTTCGCCTCCATAAAATCCATACAGTGTGTCACAGTGGAGAAATGGTTTAAGCGGTTATCTTAGTCACCCCAGCCGTGACCTCAGGTGACATGGATCGTGCACGCGATAATGTCGTCTTCTGCGTCCTTGACTTGAGATCGTGCGTGTATATTTACCTAGTTGTATTTACTTAGTTGTATTATACGGAAAGGGGATCTATGGTCGTTGTGACCCGTCTTTGTATCTCGCAACATCTAGTTTGTTCTTGAATTCATGTATGGTGTTTGTACACACTATTATTTCGTCCAATTTGTTCCAGACATCCACCACTCTGTGTGTGTGTGTGTGTGTGTGTGTGTGTGTGTGTGTGTGTGTGTGTGTGTGTGTGTGTGTGTGTGTGTGTGTGTGTATGTGTGTGTGTGTTTGTCCGTCTGTCTGTCTGTATGTGTGTGTGTGTGTACACGTACGTGTGTGCGTGTGTACGTGCCTGTGTGTTTTCTTTGACAAGAACTCCAAAATAACATCGCCTTTTCTTCATGTCCATAATCACGACATTGCTCACCTCAACTTCTCGTCTTTGTCGTAATAACCTCGCTTTTCCCTTACCTCTGTTATTTTATTTATTTGTTCATTTACTGAAAAAACCGACTGACCTGAAGCATAATTTCTATCATCGTCCTTTTCTTTAATTTTTTGCACCTTTTGATCTTTATTTCTTATTCTCCCGTAAATATTGTTATGTGTAACGCGGTTGTCAATTCATCCACACGCAAGTTTCACCACAGAAACAGTCTTAACCCACAAATACAAACACCAGCGCCACCTGGACCCCTCTATAACGTCCTCCGTCACACCTGGACCCCGTTTAAAAGAACCCGAGGGTAGAGCCAGCAATGCGGCAAAGGAGTGAGTGAAGGGGAACGGAGAGTAGGAGAGAAGGTTGTGGAGGGGAGTAGAGGGGAGTGGAGGGGTTTATGGAGGGTAGAGAAGGAGTGGATGAGGGAGAGAGGGCAGGGAGGTTGTTTGAGATAGTTGGGGAAGCACTTGGAATGGGAAAAAAATCTTTAGTTTCAGGAATTAGTATAATATATGGTCGTTTCCTCGTCTGCTCGCTTGAACACGGGAAAGATTTATTTGGAAAAAAAAAATCTCGACCGTAAAATTAAAAAGAACTTTGGTGGAATGTATACATTAGAATAAAATAGAAAAAATGGTCGTGTTGGAAAGGGAATGTAATTCAGCGAGACGGAAGTATCGTTATTGAAGAGATCGTCGGAAGGAAAAAGATAAAATAATAATAATAAAAAAAGGCATGGCGGAAGGTATGGCGGGTTCCGCATAAGGACGCATACAACGGTGACGTCATAACTACGTTTCCTCGTCCATGACATCCGCTGGCGACCGACGGACGAAATTGGATTTTCGAGACCAGCGAATTCAGTTTCCTCTATGATTCACTGCAGGACCACTTGTCTAGCACCCGAAAATACTTCCAGATAGACACCATATCGCATAATTTACAAATAAAAATTGGTATCAAATGAAATGATATAGCAGATGTGATCTTTAAACTTAAATGTCAATGTGATCAAAATTATGCGACAAAACCCCTCAACTCTCCAATTCATATTTGGACTTGAGGGGTTTGTCATAGGAGGGAAAATGTTTGAATGGATTAGAGCGTGGATCAGTGACAGAATACAGTGGGTCACCATAAGCAGAGTAAAATCCAAATGGGGAAGTGTTTATGGTGGAGTTCCCCAGGGCTCGTTTTTAGGTCCTTCAATGTTAATTTTATATTGTATATACATATATATATATATATATATATATATATTAATATAATTATATATATATGTGTGTGTGTGTGTGTGTATGTGTGTGTGTGTATGTGTTGAGTCAGTGTGACAAGTTGAAAAGGTGGAAAAAAGAATCACGGGTCTCGTTCCGAGTTTATTCCTGACCGGTTTCGCTTGTA
>NC_134813.1:38070590-38075590 GCF_046742065.1 Oratosquilla oratoria | reverse complement strand
CTTTAACGACATCTCTGCCCACCCGTCTTGCTCATCACAAATCCAATAAAGCTCACAAATACGCATGGATAATTTTCTGCATGCGAAAATACTTCTGTTGTTAGAGATGTCAGCAAGACTGGCAGTTCAATGAATGAATTTGCACATTTAGAATATCATTAAGGTTTCACCTACTTCGTAAGAGGTTTATTACTTTAGAGAACGTTACCATTTACTCTAGTATATTGTAGTACAGGAGACAAATTGATGAATAAATACATGTGATTTTAATTATTTTATGTAAATCATGTATGCAAGTAGTTAAATGTGTGTGTGCCTGCGTGCATGTATGTGTGTGTGTGTGTGTGTGTGTGTGTGTGTGTGTGTGTGTGTGTGTTTCACCATGGTCTTTGAATCTCGTGTTGCACTCGTGATCGACAGTTATTTCCCTCCCTCAAGAGAGCTCAGAGCTCGTATATGACCGATTCATGGGTAATGCTGTGACCTTACACGCACACACACACCCAACTCCCCGCCCACGAGAGTTGGAGTAACAACCCGCAGCGCAGCGATACAGAAGTTATTTCAGGCCTGGGCGGGATTCGAACCCGGACCTCCGTAGTTACAGCCGGGAACTCTACCGGCTGCGCCACGACCCAAGACTTAATAATCTGAGATAAAACAAGAAATCCGTCATAAGGGAAAAAGAAAGTCAATAAAGAGACAAGGGGTACTGCACTGGGAGAGAGAGAGAGAGAGAGAGAGAGAGAGAGAGAGAGAGAGAGAGAGAGAGAGAGAGAGAGAGAGAGAGAGAGAGAGAGAGAGAGAGAGAGAGAGAGAGAGAGATAACGAGAGCAAGATAGAGAAAGAGATGGAGATAGCGATATCATTTTCGGAAGCCCAATATCTTGAGATTTTCTTTCATCGTAACACTCTGGATATTGACTAGCTTACCAACCTCTTCAACAAAGTGATAAACTTCACATATTCTATCGATTCCAACAATTATAATCAACGCAAAAGAAAATAAAAACTCGGAACAAAACGAACAAAGTCTCAAGCCATTAAGATCAAGACCGGGTCTTATCCAAAACTGATTAAAGAAAACTATAAATTACATTACTGTCTTGACGGTGCTGATACTGTGCTGGAATATTACGTTTGGTTCTGAAAACGAACGTAATATAAATAAATATGATTAAACGAGCTTAAATAAATATGAACACGATACTCTGCAGACACGGCCAGCGCGCCGCATCGCGGATAGTTTCTGCAGAAAGGGTAATTCATCGACCGGAAGCGTTCTCAGTTACGAACCACAAAACTTGCCCCCCCCCCCCCACGTGTCGTCACGCGAAGATTCATTAATTCATTGCAACGCAAAGCAGAGCACGAGAGCTCACGATGCACAGCCCATTTTCAAAGCCGGCTTGCTGGTGTAGTGGTACAGCGCTTGACCTCTAAATCGGTGATCTGTGTTCAAGTCCCCGCGCAGGGCTAAAGAGCATCACGACACTGCAATCCGGTACTCCAGTTCTGGTGAATAAGGAATTGTGTGTGTGTGTGTGTGTGTGTGTGTGTGTGTGTGTGTGTGTGTGTGTGTGTGTGTGTGTGTGTGTGTGTGTGTGTGTGTGTGTGTGTGTGTGTGTGTGTGTGTGCGTGTGAGTGTGTGAGTGTGCACATGCACGCTTCCTGTTAACCTGTTTGTCTTTTTTATCTCATCCCTTCTCTTCTTTTCTTTTTCCTCCCCCCCCCCCTCTCTCTCTCTCTCTCTCTCTCTCTCTCTCTCTCTCTCTCTCTCTCTCTCTCTCTCTCTCTCTCTCTCTCTCTCTCTCTCTCTCTCTCTCTCTCTCTCTCTCTCTCTTTTCTTTCTTGACTCGACTTTCGCAGAATCTTCAGTGATGTAAGACTTTCCTCTCCATTGCTCGCAAAAGCAGCACTAATTTCTCATCACTTTTTCTTTGACGCCCGTAATCCCACTTTATTATCTAGCTTGCTCGTTCCTTTACCTCCCTCACTTCCTCTCTCTCCTCTTTCATCTCTACTATCTCCTCCATTCCTCTCTTTTCCTCCTCCTTCTCTTCCTCGTCCTCCTTTTCTTCCTCCTTCGTCTTCTTAGTCACTGATTTTTTTCCTCCCGTCCTTCCCTGCATAAATATTTTTTTTTTATCACGATCGTGTTTAGCACTAAATAAAACCCATATGGTTATTCCAGGTCACTTGTAAAAGAGTCCAGAGATGCTTGAATTCCAGCGCTTCTATGTTAGATGTTGAAGATGTGTAGTCGTAGAGACGGTAAAGGAATGATATAAGGAGGGTAACATTAGAACGAGAAGCTAAAAACCAAGCATGATCAGCATTTTTTTTATCGTTTCCTTTTTTATGTAACTTAATATCTATTCATAAAAGAATACTAGGGGACTCTGGTCCATAGGGGTTTTGCTAATGTCCCTAAAACATTAAATGTATGAAATGAGAAGTAAGTACCTCGTACGTGGTTCACAAAGTAGAAGACTTGGTACCACCCGTCTTATGAAAACCTATTGACTCTGGTTATGTTTGTCTGTGTGTTTGTTTGTTTGTTAACAACATTCTGACTAACCAGATGGATTAATTGATATCAAACTTTAGGAAGGGTGAATAATGGTTCCTATGTAATCCTATTAACTTCAAGCCAGGATATGTATACTATTTCTTAATCATAATCCTCTTCCTTGGTATTTGTGAAAAATGCGGTTTTAAAGATCGGTAGAGTGAATTTTTATATGATGAAAGTCGCTGGTCAGGATTACACATTATTTGGTACAAAAAAAGTTGCAGATAGAGATATGTTTTCCATAAGTATATTGAAAGACATGTATGGACCTTGGCTGAAAGGTCTTTACCGTGACCTTAATTAGAAAACGGTAGCAGGCACACATTTTCTTTTATCAAGAAGAAAACGAAGATGGTAAGAAACAGAGTCGAGCGCGTTACCGCCGTCAATGCGTTACCGTCAATGCGTTACCCCCAATGCATTACCGATTTTGATTTCCTTTGGAATGATTTTGACGAAAAAAATGAAATGGAGAAGTATTTACTTTTTAAGTATATTCTCAATAAAATAACACCTAAAACTACAACATTAATATTCCCTACTCTAAAACATAAGATAACTAGGGCTGGGCACTTGCGTTACTGCGTTAGTAACGCACTACCTGTCCGGTGGTAACGCGCCCAGTTCTGTCACAGAGAAGCCTACGGTGTAAGTGAGGTCGAAGCTGTCACCTTTGCCCTATGAGCTAGGACTGCTGGGACAGGTAACAAACAGTCACTGCCGGGAATTGGAGAGGAGTGCGGGACTCGAACCCACATCTAAGCAAATGCGAGACCAGCACGCTTCTGTTCACGCTTCTGTTCACAAGCAATTGAACATGCAACAGAATAACAACTGCTGTGCGAGGATTTTCGTAGATGGCATTTCTTGTGCAAGATTCAGTCTGTCCGTTCATTCTTCCACTAGATGGCATTGCTGTTCCTTGCATCTTCCCCTTTGAAGAAGAAAGGCGACTGCAGAAAAACATGCCAGGAAAAACACTATGTGAGGACAAAGTCTTTATTGGTACATCGTTTCATTCAATCGAGTTTTATCAAGTACTTGATAACCTCGAAGGAGCAAAACATTGTACTAATAAGAATAGGAGACGGGGGGGGGGTGCCATTTTTGTTTGTGACACATGCCTATTCCATAGTGTAGTGGCTTGAGGGACCCTTCCCAAGCCTTTCAGAAGTCTCCGGCACCCTTATTAGAAAATCTAAATTCTAGTTTGTCAGTATTTTGTTGATTCAACATCAGTGTAACAAAATTTTGTCCCTGGATAATATGAAAATACTCATCTTTACACTGATGCTGCTTTAATGAACAAAAATGGATGACAGAGAGAATCGGTAATACGAAAATAATTTTTGCTCTGAATTTTGGCGGCACCCTCAGTTGATCTCACGGCATCCTTTGGTGCCGCGGCACACAGTTTGGGAACCACTGACATAGTGCCTGGCACTGGCGGTGCCAAGATCACCTCTGATGTCCTGCATCCTCTCAAGTGTCACAGTGTCACTCTTGATGCCAGGAAAGGTGTCAATCATCAATGCTCATAGTGTCTGTGGGGGAGTCTTGTGACTTGGTATCCTCTACAGTACCAGGATGCGATGCTATCCACGCGCCGAAGACCCTTTGGTACCTTTGACGGTGCCAGATCACCATCTCATTCAAGATCTTCTGTGGCACCCATTCCACCATCTCGCATATTTGTGGGATCCACCACGTGTTTATCAGCCTTTTCCAAGGGCGTTTGGGGGAAATTGTGTTATCCCTCCTACCTCGTGTTGTCCGTATAATGAAGGAGGCTAAAATACATAAAAATGATTGGTCTGCGACAAGAAAATAAGCTTGAGGTTTGTTATGAGGAGACTTCGGGTAAAAATTAGAATGAATCGTAACGTTCAACTTTAAAGTAGATGACGGTGTGAATTTGCCAAATTTCTATTACTAAACCTACGTGTGATTCGTGTCGTGTGTGTGTGTGTGTGTGTGTGTGTGTGTGTGTGTGTGTGTGTGTGTGTGTGTGTGTGTGTGTGTGTGTGTGTGTGTGTGTGTGTGTGTGTGTGTGTGTGTGTGTGTGTATGTGCGTGTGTGTTTGCGTGTGTCTATATATATTTACATAATTATATACGAGAGTGTGTATATTTACACGCACTTTCTCCTCTGCCTGTTCTCTCCAATGACCTAACCTTCTCGTAATGGGTCACAAAAGAAAAGAGACCAAGAAAGACGACGACGACGACGAAGAATAACAGAAGCACATAAACGTGGAGGATTCTGTCGGGTGACTGTACTCTTGTTGTTGCCCCATAAAGACGTCCCATGCCTTAGACGGATGAGGTCGTGGTACCAGAGCAACGGCTCGGTGCCGCATTATGGCACTGTTCCCAGTCGAATCACGTCTCGCCCTGCCATCATCCGGGCCCGAGGCACGTTCCTC
>NC_134813.1:38055590-38060590 GCF_046742065.1 Oratosquilla oratoria | reverse complement strand
CCTCACCTACTCCCCTTCGACCCGCTCCCTTATCCCCCCCCACTCCCTCTCACTCTCATTTTCCATCTTCGTCCCTCTTTTCCTTCTTACTCCCTGTACTCCCCTAGATCACTCCCTCTCTCCCTCCCATAATTCCTCTCCCATTCTCTCTCTTCCTTCTCCCCTTTCTTCTTCTCTTCTTTCTCCCCTCCCTTCTTCTCTCCCCCCTTCTCTTCATCCCTTCCTCTCTCCACTCTTTTTTCTCTCTTTCTCTCCCTCCTTTCTCCCCTCCCCTCTTCTCTTCCTCCTTCACTGCATCCCTTCCTCTCTCCACCCTTCTCTCCCTCATTCTCTGTCCCTCCCTCCCTCTCCTCCTTTCTCCCTCCGTCCCTTTTTCTCTCCCTCTCTCCCTCCCTCCCTCCCCTCTTCCCAAACATCCTCGTCCTTCTTCTACTGTATATGCTCACCAGTCCTCTGTCCTACTTAGGTCTTTCCTTCGCCTCCCTTCCGATCCTCCCTACCATTCTCTTCCCTTTCCTTGTTTACCTATACCTCTCCCTCACCCCAACAACCTCTCTAATTCTCCTCCTCTTTTTCTTGCTTTTCCTCCTTCCCCTCCCCAGCCTCCTCGTCTATTGTCCCTCTTCATACCTCTTTTTATTTTATTTTGAACTCTTTCCTCTCGTCCTTCATGTCGTTTTGTCCACTCATTTTGATCCAATACTCCTCTTTCGTCTCCTCTTTTTCAAATCTATGCCTATCTCTTTCTGACTCGCACTCCCTCAGTCACTAACTCATTCACTCTTGCTCACGCTCATTCACTCACTTTCTCGTTGTTTCAGTTCTTTGGTCACTCTTGTTTGCTCACTCACTCGCTGTCTCACTCACTCACTCGCTCACTCACTGACTCACTCATTCACTCATGCAATCCTTGTCTCATTCGTTCACTCACACACTCACTCGCTGTATCACTCACTCAACTCACTCACTCACTCAATCACTCACTCGATGTATCATTCAACTCACTCACTCACTCACCCACTCACTCACTCACTCACTCACTCACTCACTCACTCACTCACTCACTCACTCACTCACTCACTCACTCACTCACTCACTCACTCACTCACTCACTCACTCACTCACTTACTCACTCACTCTCACGTACTACCTCCTATTCTACCATGCCATCGTCCCGTCTCGCCTTTCGTTCCTTCCTCGCCTCTTCCTCGCGACGTTCTCTAAACATCTTTCTCTTCTAAGTTCATAAGATGATGTCCTCTCCTCAACAAAGATTGTGGTTGGGGTGGTGGTGGTTGGGGGTGGGGGTGCTAGGGGGTAAGGGGGGGTGGCGCCCCCTAAACGCCCCTTGACCCCACTCAGTTGATTAATTATCATCTCCTGCCAGCAACCAATACAAAGGTCCGAAGGCGTGAAGGAAAACGATCTTCTTCGTTGCAGAGTGACACGTCTCTTTTCATTTCGTCCATCGTGGAACCGTAGATCATTCTCTTTACCGAGTGCCCTCGATGATACAAGGTGCCAATTTGCTTAATTGAAATAGAATAAATCCTTTCGTTGCACAGGGGGGGGGGAGACTCCCCTCCTCAGTTGAATGGAATTGACTGGCTCCAGCCAAAGCAAATGTATAAATGTCCAATAACAGTGAAAAGGTAAACAGTTCCAGATTTCACTGTTCACTCTTTCACTATATATCGTTCACAAGCGGATCTCGTATAATTTCGGATGAGCAAACGGTTTGCAGTTGTTTTATTATATATATATATATATATATATATATATATATATATATATATATATATATATATATATATATGTACAGTATATATATATGTATACTAATAAGAACACGGGTACGTGTGTTCACTTATGCAAAGTAGACCACTTGGAAAAAAGAAACTAACGAAGCAGAGCGCTTTCGTATATTACATCTTCAGTGCAACAAGTGAAGATGTAATATACGAAAGCGCTCTGCTTCGTTAGTTTCTTTTTTCCAAGTGGTCTACTTTGCATATATATATATATATATATATATATATATATATATATATATATATATATATATACATATATATCTATATATACATATATATATATATTTACTACCTTCATTCAAGGGATTAATCCAAAAGTAGGCAAAGTCGCTTGATATCAGAACAAATAACTTCAAGGTCTTTCAGTCTCATTGACCAATCGAGATCCCCTTTTGGCCGGACCATAAGCCAGCATCCCTCCAGCACCAACCCACCCATCCACCCCCCGCCACCTCTCCTCCCTGAGGCTAAAACTAGATGGTTTACGTAACCAACTGAGCTATCTCACTCACCACCTTGACCTCAGCCTTAATCCTCTTGTTGCGTTTCAAATTATGCCTCTTACATTTTGTGGCGTAAGATTTGGTATTGCGCTAAATGTTGTTGTCGTTGTCTCTGCATTTGTTGTTGATTCTATAATCTGTTTATCCAGGTATTTCTTTATGAGTATCTTGTGCTTTTTGTAATTTATTTTTGTTTGTTTTCTCTCAGTGGGACAGGTATTACAGTCAGTTTCTCTTGGTACTTTTCTTTTCTTTTTCTTAAACATATTGTTCTTCATGTACTTCTTCTCTCTCTTTCTTTCTCTCTCTCTCTTTCTCTCTCTCACTCACTCTCTCTCTCCCTCTCTTTAATCTTGTTTCCCTGGGAGAGGTATGAATGTGATCTCCACTCCGTATCTTCAGTTCGAAAATGACAAAGAATCCATATGAGTTCGGGAAATTTTGTCGAAGTGAGTTCGAGTAACCTTGTCATTCCTCCACGGAAGAAAGAAAACGGAGTTTTCGACCAACAAGGACCTACGATATTAGACAGAATTTTCGACACGATTTGGGGTGGCTACCCCTCACGCAAATCGCAGTAAGAACCATTTATATTTTACATCACACAAAATGGGATCAAAATTGTTCTTTTTTGAGTGAAAACTTAGATAACTTGTGTCGGATTATTTTCACGCGCAGCTGGACTCAAAAGAAATTAATAACCCTTTCGGCTTTCCTCAATTAAATAAGATTGCCGTGAATAGCAGGCATAGGATTAATAAAACAAATATTTTCCCCAAATGGGTTTTTCTTCATTCAGAACAAGCCTTACACTGTAATGCAAATACTGAATATAAAAACATATGACCAACAATTAGAATTATGTTTACGCAGTGGAATACCAAGACTTGACCTAACACCGACATTTGATATTTATTTGAAATTATTCCGACTATTTTTTATTTCTAAAGTGGAACTCTGCTGGTAGTTTTTATTTCTATTTTTTATTGCAGAACTTCAAAAAAGGTACATATATTCAATTGGGATTTAAGAACATTTCACCCAGACTAATCTACAGATTTTGTTCACTCCATCTAAACCCTTTTGGCTACCTCTCTTATTAGGGGGAAAACCAGGGGTTCCTAAACTTTTTAGCTCATCGACCCCCTAATAAAGTTTAAGAGTTTCTATAGACTCCCAAACTATTAATTCACGAATTGTCAGTTTATTGTTATTATTGTAGTTGTTATTGTTATTAATGCTAGTAATATTATTATCATTATTATTATAATTATTATTATTATTATTATTGTTATTATTATTGTTATTATTATTATTATTATTATTATTATCATTATTATTATCATTATTATTATCATTATTATTATCATTATTTTATTGTTATTATTATTATTATTATTTTATTATTATTATTACTATAATTATAATCATCATTATTATTATTATTATTATTGTTATTGTAATTATTGTTATTATTATTATTGTTATTATTATTATTATCATTATTATTATTACTATTATTATCATTATTTTAATATTGTTACTATCATTACAATTTCAGTTATCAAAAGTGTTATTATCATCATCATGATTGTTATAATTTTTGTGTTGATACTGTTGTTCTAATTCTTTACTGTAGTTCTTGTTTGGTCTCATAAATCACTTATGGTAATTCTAAAGTACCATAGTCACAGTTTTCGTGTTTGTGAATTTTACTTATTCTATTCGTTTATTTTTATTTATTCATTTTTATTTTTATCCGTTATAAAAGGGCCACATGGCAACGTTCATCAAGGCGACGGTGTTTCAATAATGATACAGACATTTTCACATGTACATAAACATGTTTTAAAATAGATATTTAGAATTTACCAATAGCTTTAATAATGATATTATATATTCTTTATTATATTACTATAAGTAATATTCAAGCCAATAATATTATACAAGCTCGTCATCTTGATGTTCATTCACGATGTGGTTGTGTGTATGTGAGATTCTCCCTACATGCACAGAATGGGGAAGATTTTTGTCTCAGAGCGAACTGACATAGTTTTTCTTTAAGTTTATATATTGGTTGATTATTCTCACTCTTCCAGTACGGGAAGAGAACAGGATTATTTCATGCTAACCATTTAATTTAAAAGACTGCCTTTCGACCCCATAGTAATTTACTGACCCCTTTTGACCCCCGAGCAATCTACTGACCCCCTTTCGACCCCTTGGGTAGTCTTATCGACCTCTAGGGGGTCGATATCGACCCTCTAGCAATCTACTGACCCCCTTTCGACCCTTGGCTATTTGTCGACCCATTGGATGGTCTCATCGACCTCTGGGGGTCGATATCGACCACTTTGGGAACTCCTGAACCAAACCATTCTGCTCATCTGTACTCTGAGGTCACCTTGTGATAAACTGGATCGATAACGTATTTTTTAACCTCAATTTTAGTTTAACTCCCTTCGTATATCATGTTTTTTAGTTAAATACGTAATGGAAGTCCTCTTACATGAAAGGATTAAGTTAAAATAACGTCCTTCGTCGCTTCCTTTGATAGGGGAGCGTAATTTAATTTCAACTTTGTTATCAAATTATCCCTTATCATTAGCGATCACTGATTAATTTATTCATTTCTTTTGTTCTTTATTTGTGTGCGTTTTCGCCTATGAGAAGTGCAAAGTAC
>NC_134813.1:38043090-38050590 GCF_046742065.1 Oratosquilla oratoria | reverse complement strand
GCAGGAAAGGAAGGAGTGGAGGTGGAGGTAGAATGTAGATTGAGATAAGCGAGTAAATGCCTTAGTGGATTAAATAGTGTAATGAGGAATAGACATTTGGAAAGGGATGTTAAGAGGAGATTGTATGAAGGAGTGATTGTACCAACAGCACTGTATGGGGCAGAAATATAGAACATGAGAGAGGAAGAGAGGAGTTTGATTTTTTTGAGATGAGGTGTCTGAGAAGTATGATAGGTGTTGCTAGACTGGATAGAGTGAGAAATGAGGTGAGGAGGAGAACGGTGGTGGAAAAGTAGTCGGGAGATGAAAGAATAATGGGATGGTTTGGACACATGGAAAGAATGAGTGAAAAAAGACTAGTAAAAGAGGTATGGAAGGCAGATGTGGAGGAAGTGAACATGAGGGGGCGACCTAGGATGAGATGGATGGATGGTGTAAAAGGGGTTTTGGGAAAGAGGGGAATGTCTGTTGAGGAAGGACGGGAGAGGACAGAAGATGGAGTGAATGGAGAATAGTTGTATATGGATGATGTTGTGATGTATGAGGTGGAATGGATGAGGGATGGGGTGTGAGGGAGTATGTGTGAGAAAAATTTGACGCAGCCTGAAGGGGTTTCTCCCCGTCTTTTCGTTTTCTACATAAGAGGACGGAGAGGGGGGGGGCGCCGATTTAATGAAGCGGCCTTGCTGTGGATGTGCTGTGTCTTACGACACTGCTTCTGACCCAGGGCAGTGGACAAGATGCAGCGATGCCCCGTCATCCAGGAGGTGGAGGGGAATGGAGTCTGATGGGAATGGAATGGGTGGAAATGGCTTTTATACCTTCGTTTTTGGCTACCTCCCTTAGAAAGGTGAAATATTGGTGTACTAACCGTAGATTGATATCACCTCATTACGAAATATGGGTGTCTGCTTAAGTCGAAGGTGTGTCTTGCTGCGTTTTTCTGACTCAGGCAGTGGATGGGGGAGTGGTTAGGTTAGGTTAGGATAGGTTAGGTTAGGTTAGGTTAGGTTAGGTTAGGTTAGGTTAGGTAAGGTAAGGTAAGGTTAGGTTAGGTAAGGTTAAGTTAGGTTAGGTTAGGTTAGTTGTCAACAAACAACTAAGATAAAAAGTTAAGGGATTAGATGTTGGATAGGGATGACATATATGGAGGATCTGTAACACTGTAACGCTGTGGGTAACATAAGAAGGGGGAGGGAGAGGGAGAGAGAATCAGCATATTCCTTCACAGCTACCATCCCTTTTCTCTCCATATATCCATCAACCAATCTCGCTCATCCTTCCTTGATCTCCCTGTGTGACTACGCTTTGTTTGAGAAGAAAAGATAAGAGAGAAAGTGATTAAGGTGCTTCCGGTAGAGCAGACCAGCCTTCTCTCAGCCCTAACACCCAAGAGTTTAGTCTGGGGTCTATAAATAGGCTTCAAAGGCCTGTGAGGGTCGTAAGGAAATGGGATATCTTCCTATTTTCATTATATCATATCTTTATATATATATATATATATATATATATATATATATATATATATGTATATATATAATATATATATATATATATATGTATATATATAATATATATATATATATGTATATATATAATATATATATGTATATGTGTGTGTGTGTGTGTGTGTGTGTGTGTGTGTGTGTGTGTGTGTGTGTGTGTGTGTGTGTGTGTGTGTGTGCGCGTGCGCGTTTCTCCATATTTTCAAAGCGGTGCGTGACTCAAAATTATAATAATAATAGTAATATTAATGATAGTAATAATAGTAACACCAGTGATAATAATGATAATAGTAATAATAACAGTATTAAAATTATGTTATGATAATAGCAATAATGATAGAAATAATAATAGCAATAATAAAAACAGCAGCAACATCATCACTAATAATAACAATAAGAAGAAATTGATAGAAAATAAGGACCTCTTCCAAAAACGCCTCTTCTCGTGAGTTAATCGTCTTGCGTGACGGAAGCCCAGGCGAGGCCGAGCCAAGTCATGCGAGGTCAGCGTGGACTCGCTTCTTGCCATGCCACGCAGGGGACTCGGGGACGTGATCCTAGTCCCCCTCTCACTCCCTGTCAACTTCCTCCATTCCTTCAACACCATATCAGGGTGTCATTTCCTACCTGGTATCAGAAGGCTTTATTCAGCTTAAGGGAGGACATGAGGTAGAACGATATCGCGGTCGATTAAGACCCCAGTTTTTGTTCTGAGTCATTAACTGAAGGAAATCGTGTCATCAGAAGAAACAAAAAAAGAAAAGGGGTAATACATGTTACTGTAAAGGGGCATTTAGACGGTCAAACGGTTTGACAAACCCGGTTTGTCAAACAAGTGTTTGAAGTGATGTTTGACCGTGTGAATAAGGTATTTGGTTGTCAAACACGTTCGACAAACGTGTTTGACGACCAAATACCCCATTCACACGGTCAAACATCACTTCAAACACTTGCCTGACAAACCGGGTTTGTCAAACTGTTCGACCGTGTAAATGGCCCTTAAGACTTGTCTCCCACTATCGGAAAATAAGATTAGAAATAAATATATCTGTATATTTCGACCATTTTTTATTTCTGATCTTATTTTTCGATAGTGGGAGGCGAGTCTTGTTTTACTAATGTGCTACGAAATTACTCTTCTCTGGTATGTCACTATATTCAAAGCAATGAATATTTCCATCTCAATTTCATAGCTCCCAATACCACGTTGGTATCTGTCCATAACTAGTTTGTGTGAATAATCCAAACCATAATACGGTGTTGAATATCTTAACAAGATTTGGATTTAATGGAAAAAGAATTAATCTATTTGCCTGTAGAATGGTATATACTGTTGCAATATCCGTATGTGTGTGTGTGTGTGTGTGTGTGTGTGTGTGTGTGTGTGTGTGTGTGTGTGTGTGTGTGTGTGTGTGTGTGTGTGTGTGTGTGTGTGTGTGTGTGTGTCTGTGTGTGTGTGTATTCACCTTGGTCTTTGGTCTTTTGGATAACGTGTTGGACTCGTGATCGACAGCTATTTCCCTCCCGGAAGAGAGCTCAGAGCTCGTATGACCGATCTATGGGTAATGCTATGACCTTAGACACACACACACACCCAACTCCCCGCCCACGAGAGTCGGAGTAACGACCCGAAGCCCAGCGATACCGAAATAATTTCTGCCCTGGGCAGGATTCGAACCAGGTACTGCGGGCACCTCCGTACTGACAGTCCAGTATGTGTGTACTGAAACACTATGTCAACTCGCCAAATGTGGGTATAGGAAGACAATATGGCTTGGGTTAGGTAACATGGATTAAGACATGAAAACGTGGACGCAGATACAAGACAAAGTGTAGAGAAAATATATTATTTATTTCTGTGGATAATGGGCTTTTCAGGAGCGTCCTAGTTAAACACATAGGCCCCTTTTAAGCTGGATAATGTTTTAAGTAGACTTTATAAACCAGTGTTTGCGTTTAAAACCGCGCGAGATGTTATGATGGTTACAAAATAGATTATGATGTAGGATCATATGCACATAATTATAAATTCATAGGAGTAAAGCAGCTTGGGACAGGAGTGAGGAATAAAAATGGGACGCGTGTAACTGTAACATTAAAAAAAATCCTTGAGGGTGCGTGTGTGTATTTGTGTGTGTGTGTGTGTATGTGTGTGTGCATGTGTATGTGTGTGTGTGTGTGTGTGTGTGTGTGTGTGTGTGTGTGTGTGTGTGTGTGTGTGTGTGTGTGTGTGTGTGTGTGTGTGTGTGTGTGTGTGTTTGTGTTTGTGTGTGTGTGTGTGTGTTACATATCATGAACCAGTTAACGTTAATCGCTTTAGTTGTTTTCATATCCTCTATGTATTCTTTAAAAAAAAATTCTTCTGGTAACCTTCATATATGTTTGCTTTTATATTCTTTATATATCTTCTTAGAAACTAACCACTCAGCACTGTGCCAGGTTGTTTGCCTTTCCGCATTCACGAGTGGTAGTGAATACATTTTCACATATATAATCAGTCATGTTGAAATAATGTTAGTCTCTATGGATTAGTTATATATGTATTATCTGCGCATGTTTGTTTACTTTTTCATCGTTCAATGTACCTTTGCCTGTTTCTTTTTACATGATTCCGTTTGGGTGTGTACATCTGTGTGTTTGTGCGTGTGCGTTTGTGTGTATGTGTGCGTGTGTGTTTTTGTGTATTGGGTGTGTATACATTAGCATGTGTGTGTCAACGTTTTGTCATTTTAAGGTTATATCTTAGATTGGAAGTCTTATATCATCGGTAAATAAAGATGTAATGAATATATGTGATGGGATTGTGTTTGGTGACATACATGTTTAGAAATATGTAAGCCTCTTCATAGTCATGCATCCATTTATGAACTAATTCTATTCATTTTGTTGCGTTTCTGTTTGTTTATACTTATGTCCCTTCATAATTATTCTTTTTCTGTGATGAAGATTCACAAAAGAAAATAATTTCGCAGCCTCTGGATTTTGGGCATACCTGGGAGTGTTTAGGAGGGGATGCAAGAATGTGGTAGAGATAGGAGTGCATGATTCAATGTCTACTCCAACTAGAAATATTTTCCCTCTTATTTCCCTTTTTTCTGTCTCTTCCTCATCATAATTTTAACACGGTCAACCACACAATAGTTTTGTCAAAGTAGTAGTAAGGTCATACATGTTCGAAAACATTTCTCTGGTAATAGAGAATGGGCGAACACGCATGCGAGGTTTCTCTTGTTTTATTGACTACCACTCTGCAGTGGTCCGAGGAAGATCTCGGGTTGTCAATGACTCTACAAGCGCAGGGTCTTCGAATCTCCGTCAAGTGACACTCGCCACCTCTTCTACCCTGATAAAGGAACACCAGTGACCAAAAACACCCAGATTTTCCATCACCATGGAGGAGAGAAGTGAGCTATAACACACACTTCCAAAATAATACGCTGCCCTGGGTGGCGAACGCTGGCAACTCGGCCCGGGTGTGCATGCGCAGAGTATCTGGGGCCTAACTTGCTGCAACGTACTTCCCAAACGCGCTAGGTGTCGCCATCTTTGTTGTGAAGCGAACTCTTCTCCTTCCTGGAAGCTTCAGCTATGGAAGTTCGATAGTCGGTACACAGTGTCGTGAGATCGTAACGCTCCCCGTTGTGACGGTAGCGATGCCCAGAGATTCTGGCAGGCTGCTTGGGGGCATGAACCGCCTCTTCAACAACAACAACAATTCCGCCCGCAGCTCCTCCGGGCCATACGAATCCCGGTCGAGCAGTGACATACCTAATAGTGTTATTGACCTAAATGACATGTGCTCAGTGTGGTAAAGAATTTGGGTTCGAACTTACGGTTCTTTAGTCAGTTCGGGTAACGTCGAGGAAAAATTACTTCGTGTCTTATAACGTTATCACACACACACACACAAGAGGAAGAAAGAAAGAGTGCGCCTTTCTGTTCTTGCACGTCGGCTCCCCAAGAGTGTTGGTGAACCATTGATTCATGGCTTGTCCTCCCTTGTAACCTCATTACACCGCGAATAAGATCCTCACCCAAATAACCCCGCTGGTTGCAACTCAATCCCTCCTCTTTACCATTCCCTCGAACTCGCCCATTCCTCCCCGAAGTCGACTTCGGGCCTCCGCCCGCAGGACCCACCTCCCCCTCCCCCTCCCACTCACCACCCCCGCTCGAGTGTGACCACCCACCCATTCCCTCGGGAGGAAACAACAACAACAATCCACCATGACGGCGGAAAAGAGGATTTGCTGCGGCATTATGCTGTGCCAAATGACAGCCATCCTGTCGGCTGTGGCCTTGCTGTACCTAGCTGTGATCGTAGTGATTCCGTCGAAGAAAGAGCTCGAGATGGACTTCAACGACATCCCTGTAATGTGCACGACGACGAAGGCCAAAGACATCCTGGCTCAGGGAAACAAGCTGGCCTGTAACTGGACGACGTGTGGTGAGTGGTGTCTCTCGAAAGCCTCAGGAATCTGTATGCAGATTGACGTCATGGTTAGGAACAACGGCTCGAGAGTAAACTTCAGGAACTGTGTGGACATATCGGACCAGCCGTGTTCAGCACTGGACGTCAACGTAACCCACTCCATGAAATGCAAGAAGGGCGGATGCAAGGAACTCACGGGCACCTTCTACTGTACCCGTGATGACGACAACGAGTGCAAGGACATCAGTCCGGCCTATGTCTGCGGCGGGGAAATTAACCTCATCAATACCATTGTCTGCAACGAAGAGAAGTGTGAAGATCCCCTCCACGGGGTCTACGCCTGCCAGAACGGCAAGTGCAACAAATACAGCTCCATCAAAACGTACAAAGACTGCCAGAGACTCTGCAGTGACTGGAAGATGCAAGACAGAAACGTAGTGATCTTCAGCCAGGAGCGGCTGGTGACCACAACCTGCACGGAGGTCGACTCTCCGGACAACAACACAATCTCCGCCGTCAATGCCTCCGACGAGTGGCGGAACAAGAACGAAGTCCTCTTCATCTTCTGCACGTACCTAAGCAAGGACAAGAGCCAGAGGTACTACGACATCTTCGCTCACGACTGTTTCAACGCCTCCATGAGCCGACGCATCGACGTGGAGAACTTGACAGAGTTCAGGACTCTTTTGAGCCACCATGTCCAGTTCGGCGGGACCCCGGAGTGGAACATCCTTCCCGAGAGCTCCCTCCGGATCATGAACAACACCCATCTACGGATAAACTCGGAGGGCTGTGTCAACACGCTACGGAAAGAGTGCAAGGCCTTCTTCCTGGACCACGCCCATGACGGATCTGACGGCATCACACCAGACCGCTTCCCCTGCTACTATACAGACAGCTGCAGCGACTTTGTCATCGCCAAGTACAACCCGTCGATGACGAGGTTGTACCTGATGTTGACCGCGACGCTGCCGAGCTGCCTGTTCGTCGTGGCCTGTTTTTGCCTCTTCGCCTGCTCGAAGTCGGTGGGCGTGGACGATGACGGTCACCTGCGGGTAACACTACTGCAAGGCGGGGGCGCTGGAGGTAACGCAAGCGAGCTGTGAGCCAGCTGTGAGCCCTCAGCTGTCCCCTCGTGTCACTAGAGCCTCCTTCAGTAGTAGGTTTAGATGCCATCCATCCGTCCGTCTGTCTGTCCGATATCCTTCTCTTTTGTCACCTCCGCACCCCCCGCACCAAGCGCACCTCCGCGAGCTTGGCGGTGCCGCAGCCGCACCTGCCGCCGCAGTAGCAGTAGCATGTTTCTGTCTGCGACAGGCTGTAGCGGAGCGGGACAGAGCCGTCCTTGGGTCGGCCCTCCTGTCGCGGCTACACTGGGCCCCTCCAGTTCAATTTTGCATTTGTCGGTACATTGATACATAGTGACTCTAAGTCTAAAGTCTCTTGATATTCACTGACAACGGTGTGATTGATCACTCGTGGCAACGCACGAACACCGTTGCGACGAATGCGCGAAAACAATAACACTGATCACTGAGAACAACATGACAATGAACGTTATGC
>NC_134813.1:38028090-38038090 GCF_046742065.1 Oratosquilla oratoria | reverse complement strand
CCTTCACCTCCACCTTTTCCCTCTCCTCCTCATACTTGCTTGTGCCGCCGCTGCCGTAGGAATCCTAAGCCGAATTTGCTTGCTTGCAGCTCTCTCTCTCTCTCTCTCTCTCTCTCTCTCTCTCTCTCTCTCTCTCTCTCTCTCTCTCTCTCTCTCTCTCTCTCTCTCTCTCTCTCTCTCTCTCTCTCTCTCTTTCCTTTCTTCCTCCCCTTCTTTCTCTTTTCTTTAACTCTCTTGGCCACTTGTTTTCTCGCGCTCTTTTTCTCCTCCAATTTCTACTCATCGGCTTTCTCCGTCTCCTCTCTTACTTCGTATTCTCCTCCTCCTCTTCCTCCTCCTCCTCCTCCTCCTTCTCCTCCTCCTCCTCTTCCTCGACTTCCTTCTGATTTATTTTCCTTTCATTCTTCAGTGATTTCTCTTGATATTTCCATATTTCTTTTCTCTTTTCTGGACTTCATCTTTTTCGTCTACTTTTTCACTGCCATCTTCATTTTTCATTTTTCCTTATCTCTACCTCAGTCATATCTTAATTGGCATAAAAAAATTGTGCGTGTGTGTGTGTGTGTGTGTGTGTGTGTGTGTGTGTGTGTGTGTGTGTGTGTGTGTGTGTGTGTGTGTGTGTGTGTGTGTGTTGCAATCCATATCTAGTTTCCTTTCCTCCCCAACTGTTCTATTTTTCTTTCTCCATTTATTTTTTCTTTTCTTTTTTCTTAAACTAAAATGTGGTCCCATTCATTCTCTATTTTTTTTTTTTTTTTTTTTTTTTTTTTTCTTCTGAGAGTGTTGACCTCATTTTGATATCATTACTCATGTCTTTCCTTCTTGCCCTGGTCATTATCACCACTCTATCTGTTATTACCTCCACTACTCTCTCCATTGTCTCTTTCACCATCTCTGCTATCACCATCACTATCCACCAGCGGTAGCATAACATCTCCACCATCACCACTACTCTTTATCACCATTTTCTCCACCGGTTCCGTTCCTACTATCACCAGATTCATCACATTTGCAACCACCAGCATAATGACCATCTACATTGACATAAGTTTCATCATCATTGATTATACTAACATCACATTTCCCATTCCCACTCTCTTCTTCCCTCTCTTTCTCTTTCGTATTTCTCACTCTCTTCTCTCTTTTATTCTCATTACTCCTCTCTTTCTTCTCCTTTCTTCTTCTTTATCTCTTTTCATCCCCAGAGAACAGAAGTCTGTATTTCTCCATCCTTTCTTCTCATCGTTTTGAGAAAACGAGTCTTTTATCAGGTGTATATACACAAATCATCTTCATTCAAATCTCATCACTGATGGTACTGTCTCCTACAGTACTTCCTCTCTCTCTCTCTCTCTCTCTCTCTCTCTCTCTCTCTCTCTCTCTCTCTCTCTCTCTCTCTCTCTCTCTCTCTCTCTCTCTCTCTCTCTCTCTCTCTCTCTCTCTCTCTCTCTCTCTCTCTCTCTCTCTCTCTCTCTCTCTCTCTCTCTCTCTCTCTCTCTTTCTGTGTCAGTGACGGAGGATTGAAGTAGCATAGCTGTAGCTTACAATTTTTCGTGATGGATATAGCAGCTCATAACGCTGAGATGTACATAGTAATTTAGATGTCTGTAGCTGAAATCAGTGTTGAGAAAGTAGCATTGTGCCAATCTACGCCTACATTGCAGATCTGTGGTGCTATAGTGAATGATAATGTAGTCTGTGCTGCATTTTACGAGGAAATGTGACGGTATTGTTTGTATCCTGTTACGTGGCATGGTCTGTGTCCTAGTCTGTGTGTGTCTGTGTGTGTGTGTGTGTGTGTGTGTGTGTGTGTGTGTGTGTGTGTGTGTGTGTGTGTGTGTGTGTGTGTGTGTGTGTGTGTGTGTGTGTGTGTGTGTGTGTGTGTAAGAGTGTGTTTGTTTCACAATATATACATGATAAAAATAAATGTATAATTGCAATTTGGAGTTTGTATTGTTGTTTTTATAATGGCTGAGATGGATGTATGGCCACTGCACCGACTGGTAGTCATTTTGTGGTATAGTAGTACTGTGTGGTATGCTGATGTATGTTGGTGGATATGTGGTATAGTGATAATGACCAATAGCATAGTGATACTGTAGTATGGTAGTGATGGGTAGTATTGTAGAGGAGCCATGGTAAAATAGTCCTTATGCACTAAGACAGTAGCTTGCTTATTGCCTAACTGCTTTCTCGTCTCTACCAAACACAGCACCAAACACGCATGCCCACTTGCTGGTAACAGAAAAAAATATACTTTATTTGCTTGCCAAATAATCAGGATTTCAGTATTTTTGTAGTTACGTATCTAGAAACTAATTAAAAACAATTTTGCTTGATCTTTTTCTAAAAAATAACGAGTAGAGTCTCTTAATAGAAACAAATTCATGGTACAGTCTTCTTAAGAGTGAATGCATAATTTTTTTAATGGCTTTCATTATTACTGTCGTCAGTTTTTTTTTTTTAAGATTAAAGAGTTTCATATTCTTCATCCGTTGTTGAAATTACCTCCGCCTTAAGGAACGAACGTTCGTTTTGATTCGTGATTGATGCCTCTGCGGCTCATTTAGGTGGTTCGCAATCCAGGTGCTCCGACAAGTAGAATGTTCTTTTCGCAATCAAAGATGATCATTATCTAAGCCCCCCCACCCACCACTCACCCCAACCCGCTTTTGTGCCTTTAGCTCATCATAATAAAATAATTACGCCCTCTATTTTCCTTCCGAGGCATGTGATTGGTCAGTAGGAGGGTGTAGAGAGCTGTGATAGGTCCATGGTTCTCCCCGCCCCCACTATTGACCAATAGCAAGCTTCGCGGAGGTGGTGGTGGGCGTGGCCAATTTCATTCAGGCTTATGCGAATGGGATGAGCAGGGGTCTGTCTATGAGGACGCCGGTCCCTATGTGCCTTAGAAAAAAAGAAAATCTAGATTCCCCATTCCCCCTGTGTCTAGATAATTGTACCCTCATTTTAGAACCTGATCACTCCCCCCCCCAGAATTCCTCCTAGTGTAAAATAGATTTATATCTGTGTTTGTCATATATGTATCCCGTCCCTTTGTACGAAGCTCCCCTTACCGCTTAAGTATTAAGGCTCTGTGTGTATATACACAGATGTCCTTAGTGTGGATATTGGGAGTTGTAAGTAGCTTGTCTGTGTTTAGTGACTATTCGATTAGCTAAGAAGTATTTTTTGTCTAGAACGTTTTTTGTCTAGGAAGTTCCAAAGTACCTAGTCACCTCCCCATTGACGTTAAATGTGGCTTTTCTAGATACCTAAATGTTGATGTTAGAGAATATGTTAGATGTTAGAGAAGGAGGCTAATATTGTTTACCCTGTACAGTGTAGTAATGAAGATTGATTTACAATGTTACAAAGTAAATGTTATGTGTTTTTGAAATAATCAACAATGACCAGTATCTTCTAGTTTATTTGTCATGAGGTAAGCCCTAACTAGTTAGTGTTTTAAGAGGCCATTAGTAAGCCGATAGTTAACTGGCACTCTGTTGCAAAATAAGGATACTTCCATTTTTTTCAGAGCAACCTTTAGTTAAGTACTTTATCATAATACTTAAATAATTAGAGGTAAGAAAGGTTCGTTTTTTATTACACTTAAACCACTGAAATTGTTCGTAATATTATGAAAAAATCAACTCTATTCTGACCATTGATGCTGAAGTATATAGGGACTTTTATGGCGGCGGTAGTATTAGTGGTTATAATGATTATGATGATGACACTGATGATGGTCGTGGTGGTAGCAAACAACTGCAGTAGATAATTACTAGTGTATGCAATTTCTATTTGACCTCTTTTTCGCTCTCACGCACACTAAGTTATTCACTTAACTTTGCTTGTTCTGAGTGCTCTCACCACAGTAGCAATCACTCGTAGTTTGGTCTCTATTGATACTAATTTAGATAAGTAGTAGCACTTCACACAGTCTTAAAGTGTTTGGGCAAATATTTCAATACACATACATGCACGTGTGTAATGTCATACACATGCACATACACACACGCACACACACACACACACACACACACACACACACACACACACACACACACACACACACACACACACACACACACACACACACACATAATATATATATATATATATATATATATTTATATATATATATATGTATATATATATATATATATATATATATATATATATATATATATATATATACAGCTAAAAGAATGTCGAAGGCAAGGGCAAGGGCCATCCAGGTGACCACACCTCTTATTAATAAAGAGGGATCAAGTGTTCGTATGCTTCCCTGCCACTACTTACCTTCGGCTTCGACTTCGTTCTAGCCAGAAGTGAAAAGAAATTCAATTGATAACTTGCTGTGGACTATAATATGTATAGAAAACACTATCCATTCCAGTGCTTATGTCTGAACACTTCAGACAGTTGTTGTTGTTGTTTTATTATTATTCAATCACAAGTTTGTGATACATTCTGGTGACACAAAGATGCCAACATATCATCTATGACCACACACTCAATCAATTCCCACAAACCCCAAAACCGCCCGAGCAGTTTAAGCAAATAGGTGTAAGAACGTCTACGTCTCGCTCTGAATGCAAACGAACTAATCCCTTTGCTTTTATCCACAGCGACCAAGGAGCCAGTGGTGTTCGACCAGCTGTTGTGACGGTGCACGCGTGCGCGAGATTACACTCTCATCCCCAACCAGTGAACACCCGCGGCCCACCCACACACCCACCTGCTCTCCAGGTCCTGCCGCTACCGTCACCACCACAGCTGCTGTCCGCACCACTATCACCACCACCACCGCCGCCGCCATATCCTTCTTCGGCACATAAGTCAGCCGACGCATCTACGCCGTCAGAAGCAACACTCGCCTCTTCCTGGGCAGTGACGTCACAGTCGTCTCTACGACCACAACCGTTGCAACCTCCTTCGCCGAAGTCGACGCCTAGGTCTCCTTGGCTTCAGTCGACACCCTTTCCTCCCTGTTCGACTTCGTGGTCGATCTCTCTTACCAGTTCCTTGCTCGTCGCCGTCGGAACCCTGTCCGTTGTTCGTCCCAGTCTTGTAGACTTCCTCATCCTCATCCTCATCCTCATCCTCCACCTGTCCCTCTTCGACCATACCACCAGAATCCAAGGTCGCCGCGAACTTCCCGAGTCACGACCTCCCTCTCCACGATCTCAGTACCTCCCTTCAAAGCCAGTTCACAACCCACCCCCGTCAAGTAGTGTCTCCAGTTCCCTTAAGGTCCCTAGCAAGAATTCTCTCCCTCTGTCTCCTCCTCCTCCCCTTGCCATCTTAAATCAGGAGGATCATTTAGTTATTTCCCTTAGAGTCCTCAACATAGAGAGCTTGTAACAAAGCACAAAGTGATCACTCCCTCTTCATCATCTCCATGAAGACGGAGGCAATATACAAACATCGAACTTCAGCGCATGAAAGCTGAAGTGACCCTTCTAGTTCACTTCGCACTTGCCCCCCATCTGCTGTGTCCTACTCAACTGGATCGGGAGGACGCATCAAGGCTTGACCACGACTTCTGCTCGTCTTGTTTAGTCTACAAGCTTCTGCCTCGGGCCCGTCCCGCCATTCCCTGTGCAGTTCATTCCTCCTTAGTCAAAAAGAAAAAAACCTCTACCCCATCCCCGTCCCCCACTCCCTGTGCAGTCTACCCCGCCTGCTCCTTCTCGTTACATGGTCCTACTTCGACGAAATAGTCTTCTTCGTCTCCCGAACACACACACACGCACACAGACTCCTTCCTCTCCAAGAACCTTGATAGTCAACTCCAGACTTCTTTTCCTTCCCCAGCGTCCAGCCCAGTCCAGTCCAGTCCCAATCCCGGCAACCCCACCTGGGACGGGTCAGAAGAGCTTCCTCTCCTTCTGCCATCTTCGTCTGGACTGAATCCTCCATCTCTCCCAGTTTCCCAGACCACAAGACGTCAAACTTCCATCCATCCTCTCCAGCAGAAGGACGGACCCGCCACTGACAATTACTAACCTGACAGTTCTTGTTGAGTATGAAGGTTCACGTCCTCTGCTGGACATCTGCCTTCTCCCTCGAAGCTTCCTCCGATTCCTCTTCCTCTTTCACCCCCTCGACCACACGTAGGTCACACTGAAAGGTGACGCCACACAGCGACTGTGTGTATTCAGTCCGAGGGTAGAATCCCCCATCCATTTACATGACCTTGTCTCAACACTTCCCTGTCACAAGTGGTGTGTTAGCCCTTCCTACGCTGGGGGTCATAGGTCACCTGCGTTGGCGTGCAGTCCCCCCCCACCACGACTTTAACCGTAGATACCCCAGCAGCAGGGAACCTCACATTCCCTAGTGTATAGCTCTGCCCTTACACGCCACGTATAGTCACCCTATCCCAGTCCCCACTCGCCCACGTCAACCCTCCCTACGAACTCACCCGTTCTCCCACGTTTTTGCCCAGTCTCTTATCCCTAATAGAGACCATCCCACATAGTAATATCACATGTCTTGTAAATCTTCAAGATAAGCCCACGAGCAAAACGCCTCTACGTACTGAAAGAGAAAGTGCAACTCATAAGTCAGGTACCTTTACATTGGTACATTACGTCACAGGCCCCTCCCCCCTCTTCTAGACAAAGGTGTCATACTAATAGATGAGACTGTCTCACATTCGCTACAAAAATAAAGATAAGAATGAATACACAGTCAACATATTTTTGAAACTTGTTTCCCTCACCTTGTCACTGCCACAGTCCATGCCCTGTACCTTTTTCTCTACCCCTCGTCTTCGTTCTTGTCTCTACTCGGAAAACTCCCAGTGAGACCTGAGGATCAACGCCACATCTGTCCTCCTACTCGCTACCTAAATCTCCCCATTCCCTTTCCCTACGACCGTTCATAGACGTTCCTCGCCTTTGGGAGGAATTCATCTTGTGGACCGGGTCGTTCTCCCCGTCTTTCCCATAGGACCTTTCTTCCCCTTGTCTGCACATATTGAGTGGGGTCTATATTTCCTCTGTTCCTCTTCGCACAACACCCCCAACCCACTCCAACCACCTGTCTCTCTCTAGCTTTGCAACGACACAAAAAGGCTGCATGATAAAAACTAGAAAATCGTTTTGAAAGTGCCTAGTTGATTATAAAAAATCAGACTCGCTGCTAAGATTAGATTATAAGTACTATACATATATACATAGATATACAATATATATATAGATATCTAAATACTTTTTCGCTATAAATGCTACTGTAATTATGATACTTGAGTGAATTAACCTGTGACGCTGGCTTTTAGATCTAGCAACTGCAACTTCGACTGCAACTTTTACAACTGCATTTGGGACTGCAACAGACGGTGAAAAAAAAAAAAATCGAGGATGACGTGCAGGCTTGTCCTGGCCATTCATCCACCAGTGACTGTTTGAAGTGTTTACGATCTCGTTCTGTTCTCTGAGGCCAATTCTCGGCGAGACCCTCTACCACCATTTCGCCGAGCGCTGATGATGCAATCCTTTTAACATTCAAACCCCATTCGTGTGTGTGTGTGTGCGTGCGTGCGTGTGTGCGTGCGTGTGTGTGTGTGTATGTATGCATCCGTGCGTCGCTTGCCGACCCATAGGCTCGGATCCATACAGAGTTGCTATCTGTCGCCTGTGGCTGTTGGCCGAAAACTTCAGCGAAGCTTGACGTCGTCAATTTTAGCTTTGGGAGGCTTTTCTGCTGTGACGTTTCAAGTCCCTGTACTTGGAGGGTGACCTTCAGCTTCTTCTGCTACCTAGAGCCAATCGCCCTCCACCCCCCCCCACGCCTTCAATAGCTTGTGCTTAACGTCTCCTCCTTCGAATTTCTTACCTGTGTGTGTGCGCGCGTGCTTGCGTCAGAGTGCGAGGTTATATGCGCGCCTGCGAGTGCATGCTAAGTGCACGGCACCTGATCAGAGTCTGTACAGTCTGCAACAGCCGTCCTTGCACAGTTTAGCACCAAGAGGAGGAGGACTTAGACCACCTCGCTCCTCTTTCCCACCCCTCCTTTCCACCGATCGACCTTTGCAGAATCCAAGCTGGGGGAAGAAGGCGAAGAAGTAGTGGGAGAGGCAGCCGCCATGGAAGAACCGGTGCAGGAACCTCTCCCCGTGCGCATAAAATACTACATAACACTCACCCTCGGCGTCACATCCATCCTCTCTGTCTTCATTTTCCTCTTCCTCGTGCCGTTCGTCCTCGACCCTTCCATCTCGACCCTGATGGCCAACTTCGACCCCGAGCCAGTGGTGTGTAAGACGGTGCAGAGCGACCACCAGCTCGGCATGAAGAACTGTTCCTGGTCCTCGTGTAAGCACGGGTGCACGACAGACCAGTACGAGTGCGACCAGATCTACGTGAACTACATGCACGTGCCCTTTTCGACGTACGACGAGATCGAAGACGGTGACGAAGAGAGCAAGTGGATCGGAAGGGGAGTACCCGTGTTCGTCAACATCAAAGCCTGCGGGTACCCTCCTCACACGAACTGCACGGAGTTCGGCGAAATCTTCGGGCCCCTGGGGGCCATCTTCCCGTGCTACTACTCGAGGGCTGATCCGGACCTGGTCATCACCGAGTATTCGTGGGAGAGCGCCGTCAACCCGCTCATCATCGCTCTAATAGTACCCAACCTCATCACTGGTATTTCGCTGGCCGTCCTATCTTACTGGTACTACCCGGGATGTCAGAGACGTCCTAACCAGTACCAGTTACCGCCCGACCAGGAGGATGCCAGTAGCCAGCAGGGCGAGGATGACGAGGACGACGACGACGACGAGGACGAGGACGAGGACGAAGACGGAAGTCATGGGGACAAAGAGAGTCAAAGTGGCGGCGAGGGGGACAGTACCCTGAGCACCGCGAACTCCAACAACGAGGACGAGAGGGATAAGGACGAGGCGGAGAGCCGGCGAGGGGGTGGTCACGAGATCAGCAAAAAGAATAGACCCCAGGAGGAGGAGAAGGACCGCGACACTTGTATAACAATACCGGAAGAGTAAGTTCCTGCGCTTCTTTCCGTCCTTTCTTTCTCCTTCAGAGGCCAGAACAGCTTTACTGTGATATAATGTATATATATATATATATATACATATACATATATATGTATATATTTAGCCATATTTTTGTAAAGAAAAGTAAATCCTTTAGTAGTCTTAGATTATAATTATGCTGTCAAAAATTGCCATCCCTAGAAAGTATAGGTCACGTTTCTAGTGTTAACATTTGTGATTATGACCATACATAGATGCATATTCTAGGCATATGTAGCCAGGAGTCATTTCAGTAGCATACAAATCGAAGCCTTCAAAACACAGTGATAAGTATAATTTCGATACTTTTCATAAATACTTTGTCATCACAATGCTTCCTGGCTTTTCTTGACGATTGTTCCGATACGGAAGACATATCACGCTGTCACTCACATATATAAAGCTGCAGTCTTATTCTCCGCCCACGCTACACAACTGTGCTTGGCTCGTTAGCTCATGCCTTTGATGATCAAATCCCCTTACCGGAGAGGCAGACCTGTGGTTAAGGAGCGAATTCAGGACCTTCCAATCAACTTCTATATTCATTTAACACTGGGCTCATCCTCATCAAATGTTACGAGTTTTGAATCACTAGAAAAAAGACTTCGTTTACAAACGTCCCCCTAAGAACACTTCAAAAGCATGTCTGATATTTGTATGGGTTTGATTTCTCTTAGTTTGTCATTCAGTTCCCCAATATGTGACGCAAAGGTGACATTTCGAGATTCGAAAAAAAAAAAGTGTCACCGAAGTCGTTTCTAACCAAACGAACTCTGAACATTTGACGTGGATCGGCCCGTTTTTATTCCCGAATTCCCAAGCGGTTTAAGGTCACGATCTGTGTGGCCGTATACGTTCACTAATCCGAATGTAAATTTAGACACGATTCATCCCTGGGAACATTCCCTAACTCTATCAAGTCTCATCTGCTCTTGACTCCTGGGTTCGCCC
>NC_134813.1:38020590-38023090 GCF_046742065.1 Oratosquilla oratoria | reverse complement strand
TATGTACATATACATATGTACATATACATATATATGTACATATATATATATGTACATATGCACATATGTATATATATATGTATATATATGTGTATATATGTATATATATATGTACATATGTATATATATGTACATATGTATATATATATATGTACATATGTATATATATATATGTACATATGTATATATCTATATGTACATATGTATATATATATGTACATATGTATATATATATATGTACATGTGTATATATATATGTACATGTGTATATATATATGTACATATGTATATATATATATATATATATTCATATACATATGTACATGTATATATATATATATATATATATATACATATATATATATATATGTACATATGTATATATATATATGTACATATGTATATATATGTACATATGTATATATATATGTACATATTATATATATATATGTACATGTATATATATATAATGTGTATATATATATATGTACATATGTATATATATATATGTACATATGTATATATATGTACATATGTATATATATATGTACATATGTATATATATATATATATGTACATGTGTATATATATATATGTACATATGTATATGTACTTATATATATATGTATATATATATGTACATATGTATATATATATATATGTACATATGTATATATATATATGTACATATTGTATATATATACATATGTATATATATATGTATATATATATGTATATATATATATGTATATATGTATATATATATGTATATATATATGTATATATATATATGTATATATATATATGTAATGTATATATATATGTAATGTATATATATATGTACATATGTATATATATATGTAATATATATATATATGTACATATGTATATATATTATATATATATGTACATATACATATGTATATATATATATGTATATGTATATATGTATATATGTACATATGTATATATGTACATATGTATATATATGTACATATGTGTATATGTATATATATGTACATATGTATATATATGTGTATATGTATATATATGTACATATGCATATATATATATATGTACATATGTATATATATGTACACATATGCATATATATATGTATGTATATGCATATGTACATATATATATATGTACATATGCATATATATATATGTACATATGCATATATATATATGTACATATGCATATATATATATGTACATATGCATATATATATATGTACATATGCATATATATATATGTACATATGCATATATGTACTTATGTATATATATACATATGTACATATATATATATATACGTATGTACATATATATATATAAATACATATGTACATATATATATATGTACATATGTATATATATATATGTACATATATATATATATATATACATGTACATATGTATATATATATATATGTACATATACATGTATATATATATACATACACATGTACACATTCATATATATGTATATATATGTACATATGTACATATATAATACATATGTACATATATAATACATATGTACATATATATGTACATATATTTATGTATATATAATGTACATATATGTACATATACATATGAATAGGTACTTATATACATATGTACATATGTAACATATATATGTACATATATATACATATGTATATATATATATGTACATATGTATATATATATACATATGTACATATATATGTACATATATATATATGTACATATATATATATACATATGTACATATATATATATATATATGTACATATATATATATATATAATGTACATATGTATATATATGTACATATGTATATATATATGTATATATATGTACACATGTATATACTCGTACATATGTACAGTATATATACGTACATATGTATATATATATATATATGTACATATGTCTTATATATGTACATATGTATTATATATGTACATATGTACATATATATACATGTGTATATATGTGTACATATGTATATATGTGTACATATGTATATATATGTGTACATATGTATATATATGTACATATATATATATGTACATATTTATATATATGTACATACGTATATATATATATGTACATACGTATATATATGTACATATGTATATATATATGTACATATGTATATATATATATATATGTACATGTATATATATATATATATATGTACATATGTATATATATATGTACATATGTATATATATATGTACATATGTATATATATATGTACATATGTATATATATATATGTACATATGTATATATATGTACATATGTATATATATGTGTATATATATATGTACATATGTATATATATATGTACATATATATATATATGTACATATAGATATATGTACATATGTATATATGTATATGTACATATGTATATATATATATATATATATATATGTACATATGTATATGTAGATATGTATATATATATTAGATATGTATATATATATGTAGATATATATA
>NC_134813.1:37875590-38010590 GCF_046742065.1 Oratosquilla oratoria | reverse complement strand
TATATATAATTATATATATATATGTATAAAATATATATATAAAAATATATATATAAATATATATATATATATATATATATATATATATATACTGCACTGTATATGTGTGTGTATGTATATAGACATATGGTTTCTTTATAGTGCTTCTTTGATCAACAGACTTAATAAGTATATCCATATGGTGCAGTATCAGCACCATCATCTGATCTAACCTTTTCATTAACCTAAAGTGATGCAGTACACACAACATTATAGTACCAGTACCATCGCATTGTCCCCGTTACCCTAATTCAGACATTCTTCCCATCCCCTCACAGACATAAGCCAAACACACATACTGTTTTAGTTTTAAGTCCACATTTTTATCCCCATCTTCAATTCTGTCCTGTCCTGCCGTTCCACAAATGGACCCAATGACTACACACATTGAGAAATGGATAAAGTTTCCCTTCCTTTTACCTCTTTGTCACATAATCCTGGTGACTCTATTCGGCCTTTGACGCTGTTCGCCCCTTCGCCTTCGCACTCTCTAACACATCCGCTCCGCCCCCTCGCCCCGCCCCACCTGAGGGGCTGCGCTCTCCCGTCCATCATCTTCTTGATTCTTTTTTTATCTTAATTTTTTTTTTTTTTTTTAGAAATATTTTCCACTACAAAGTGTGGTCTGTCTCATGGGTCTTCTGCCAGGTCTCCGCAAGAGCAATGGGTAAGGCCTATGTGACTCAAGTCACAGGTTCCTTGCACTTCTCCAGACACTAGGCACCTTTGGGGTACTCACCACAATATCCTCTGGGCCTGCGGAGACCTTGTAGATGTGCCACACAACTCTAGTTTCATTAGCCATTTAAACCTGGAATGCAGGCGTTGAATTAAAATAGGCAAACTTTGATTACTTTGCTGTGGTCCCCTCCCCCCCCACGGGTGGTCCTGCGGGCGAAGTACTTGCACGCAGGGGCGTCGACGAGGTCATGGTATGCGGGGAAGGGATTGAATTAACCCATTCCAGCTGTAACAGTCCTGATAACATGAATGCAAAGGTTGTAGGTATACTATGCTGGCAAAGATTACACAGTATTATTATTATTACTATTGGAAGTAAAGATTATCTCTTTGACCCCACCTCCTACACCAGCAGATTTTCCTTCCTCCTTGCCCACCTTGTCTAGATCTTCTTCATCCACTCTGACACATCTTAGACACCCCCCTCACCTTCAGAGCTCCTACCAGAGGCACTATTTGTGTCTTGATGAACTTTGCTGTCCTGAGAACCTGGAGACCAGGTTATGGAGAAACATTCAAAGTATGTAGACAGCAGATCACACAACCTAAGACTTAGGCATCATGGTGTGTTCTGTAACAATACCACAGCCACCTTCACCAGAGTCATGAAATGAGGAATTCACAATTGGCAGAGATGCCAAAGAGAGGAAATTAGGTCAACATGGGGTGTCCTCTGATGGTGACAATGATGAAGATGCCTGGGGGTGGTCGCAGGGTGGGGACCAGATAGAGGCAAGCACATTGTGTATGGACTTCAGTGAAATGGAATGAGTTAACACCAAACTTGCTGCCACAGTTAGAGAGTCAATACAAAAGGAATAGGTACTTATTCTAGTTCTCCAAAACAAGGAGCTCTCTCCTTAGTGGAATAAGTTAGGCTTTCCTCAGCTCCACAAGACCTGATCCTTAATTTGGCCTCAGCTGCAGCAAGAGCTGCTACCTGTTGATTTGGTCCGGATGTAGTTCCTTCTACTCCAGTGCAGGGTACTATCAAAGTTGGTTAGTTCTTGCTCTTGTATTCCTTCCTCTTTCTCCTGCTGATGGCAGCACTGTAACCTCTAGTCCCTCACAACAGCCCAAGGCTGCAATCTTGTGTCAAGTCTTTGCACCATCAGCCACCACTTCCTGTTTATCACGAAAATTGTCCACTCTCCACTTGCCCCTTCCAGGAAGTAGGGTCTTCGTTGCCTTCTTCTTCAGCAGCCCCTGCGTGTGAGGGCCCCTGCTACAGCATGTGGGGGGAGGGGCTCTTACTAACGAGTATTATGCTGCCAGAGCCACACAATTACTGCAATTTTAAAACACTGGGGTTTTAAGCAAAAATGAAAAAAGTAATAATGAGTAAAAGTAATTACATGATCAAACCCGGCACAACGCGCCCTGCTAAGCCGCGACTCCTGCTGCGACTCCAGCAGGAGCCAAGAGGCCGGCGTGCGAGCGGGGATGAGCACGCTGCGTAGCAGGCAGACTCGACCAAGCCCTGACCGCATGCATGCACACACGTACGCACGCCGTGCATGCCCATATCAACACTGTACATAGAAATTGATGCTTATTCATACTCTGCTGTTATATAAATATATATATACATACACAATTCTTTTAATACTCATTGTTAAAAAAAGACAAAGGTTTTATATATATATACATGTGTCTATGTATATGTATATGCATTTATATATACACATTCATTCTTTTAATACTCATTGTTAATAACTAAAGTATATTATCCACGCTACTGTTACGAGTTTATTTCCTGAAGAATTTCGCACACATCACCTCTAATACCTCTTGGTGCTACAGTTCTTTAGCGATATCAATGAATCTACCAATTTCAAGCCTGCATATATATATATATATATATTGATTCGTTACTTGCCACAGTCCCAAAGCACATCTTTGTTTGAGTGTTCAGGCTACAAGATGGGAGTGGACCCTGCTCCTCTGTGGTCCTTTTGTTGAGAGTTGATGGAGCCACAAGGACATGGTAACTGCTGCCCCCTGTCCCCCATATTGCGTGTTCTTCAGGAGCAGCCCCTAATCCCTCATTGGTCCTTTGGTTGAGTGTATATGGGGCCAGGAAACAGCATCAAACTGATTCCTTGGTCTAAGGCATGAGTGTTCTTTGGACCACAGGGTGGGAGCAGCCTTCTGTCCCTTTGTGGCTCTTGGTTGAGTGCATCAGGGCTTCAAGCGAGGAGTTGTCACTGCTCTATTGATACCCTGGGTTTGAGTGTATTTTGGGCCACAGGGTGGGAGCAATCTTCTGATCCTTTGTGGTTCCTGGTTGAGTGTTTCAGGGCTTCAAGCAAAGAGCTGTCCTAGCTCCATTGTCACCCTGGGTTTGAGTGTTTTGGGGCTACAAGATGGGAGCGGTCCCCGCTCCTTTGTGATAACCTGTGGGGTTCTCCACTGCATTTGCTTCATCCCTCCGGTGCCGTCTCGCCTCATCTCCACATCGCTGCCTCTCTCTCATTCCTGTCCCTTGGTTTCTCCCTCCTGATTTGTCTCTTCATCACAAACTTGCATATTGTATTTGCACAATATTTGTGCTTGTTGAAGCTAAAAATTTCTACACAAGGTTTGCAATAAAGGTTGCTCAAATACTTAGGTTTCTCATTATCCTCTTGTTGACAAGATTAATGAAGCAGTGAAACAGTTACAACCATACATCTTACTATTGACCATATACATCTATCTACCGTATATGTATATATGAATATATTGATTTGTTACTTGCCACAGTCCTAAAGTGCATTTTTGAGTGTTCAGGATATACATTTATATATATATACATATACTTTTCAGCTGCAATAAAGGTGTGTAGGCTATATGCATGTATGTATGTATACATACTTACATATATATTATATCTATATACTGAGTGCCTCTTGCCCCTTATAAAGGAGGTAGCCAGTCAAGGCAAGCCTACTCCCATCCGCCACTCTTGTTCCCCTCTCATCTTAGCTCTTCATGGATGATGGGTCATCCCTGTCTCCTGCCCACTGCCTGGGTCAGATGCAATGCAGCAAGACACAGCACATCTACAACAAGGCTGTTTCACTTACATGGCACCTCTCCCTCCTCATCTCCTCACACAGAAAATAGAGAAGATGGGAAGAAATCCCTTTGGGCTGCATCAAAATACCTTCCATGCACAGCCACTTGTTCCTACCCCATTACCTTCTCCCTTGCTTAATAGACATTTCCTTCTTGGTCAAAGCCCCTTTCACCCTATCCATTCATCTCATCCTCAATCATCCCCTCAAATTCACTCCATCCACCTCTGCCTTCCATACTCTTTTTCACTCATTTTTTCTGTGCCCAAACCATCCCAATGCTCTTTCATCAGTCCTATCTGCCAGCTCCCTATACACCCCTACTCTCCTCCTCATTTCTCACTCTTTCTAACCTTGCAATCCTTACTGTACTTCTCAGACACTTCATTTTACATTTTTCTCCTTCCTCTCTTATATTCCAAGTCTCTGCCCCCTAGTGTTGTAGGCACAATCAACCCTTCATATGATTTTCTTTGCATCCATTCCCAGATGCTTATTTCTCATTACACTCTTTAATTCCCCACAACATTTATGTCTTTCTCTCAACCTACAATTTACCTCCACCCCCACTCCTCCATTTCCTGCCACATGTAAACCCAAATACTTAAAATTGTCCACTTCCTTCAGCCTCTTCCAAGAGTTACTTCCAACCTGCTGTCCTTCTCCCCCTCCCCTTGTATATCTCATCACCTTAATTTTATCCACATTTACCTTCAATTTCCTCCTACCACACACCTTCCAGACTCCATGACTAACTGCCTTAATCCCTCCTCTGACCCTGCCACAAGCGCAGTGTCATCCACAAATAACAACTGGCTCACCTCCCCCTTCTCTCCACTATCTCTAACCATCTCCAATCCCCTACCCAATTATCTCCCATACCAGCCCATCTATGTACAAACTGAACAGCCATCCAACATGACACAGCCCTGGTGCAGCCCTACTTTTACCTCAAACCACTCACTCTCTCCATTACAAAGGATTACAAAGGTGGAGCATACCGACAGGAGACCTTTTGATCCATATCTAGGTCGGATGCGAAAAAAAATCATATTAATAATAAAATAATAAATAAAAACTATAATAATGTACAGTATTGATAATACAGAAGTACAGTATTGATAATACAGAAAGCTTTGTAATCCTTCATGCATTGAGGTAAGTCATCACAAATGAAATGTGTAAATACAAAAGTGAACAAGTTCCTTGTATATTCAGCAGCTGCGTTAGACTTCTTGGGAGATTCTGAAAATGGTACAGAATTGCCAGCTTTATTGAAGATGTTCTAGCAACAGCAGAGATACAAATTTTTCTAGTATTCGTAAGTAAAGGACTACCCAAGAATGCCCCAAATGTATATGTACAACTTCAGCTTATGTAGATACCATTTCACATAATAAATTATTTTTCCATTTACAAATGTGTATCACTGCATCCAAGATCCTACAGCTATGTTCTTCATCATTCAGTTGACATACCTAGAAAACAGGGACCAATAATAGGTGCCTGCATATGGTGGTCCTGTGAATTGGAAGCAGAGTTGCCCATTTCCAAAACCCATCAACCTCACCTCCCATCAAGAAGTGCACCTCTAAGGGGCTGACACTGGGCTCAAAATTTTTCTTTCTCCTCTCCTACCCTTTCTCTTTCTCTCCCCCTTCCTCTCTCTCTCACTCTTACAAAGATGGGATCAGGGAAATTATCACAAATCAGAATACACACATTCTCACCATGGAAAACAAAGAGAAGACCATGCTAAGTTGCTGCCAGTGGCGGCACCAGGGGGGGGGGGCTTGGAAAAAAGTGGCCAGCCCCCCATTAGCCCCCCAACTGAAATGAGCAAATTGAAAATTTAAAACACTCATTGAAATAATTCTATTAAGTGGAATTTTTAATTACCAGGGCTAAAGATTTCTCAGCCATCAGTGCTAGCCCAACCATTAACCCCCTCCCCTTCTGAAATGAGGATAATATATGTGTATTATCATATTACTATTAGCCCCCCCAAAAATTTGCTCAGCCCCCCCTTAGCCTCCCCAACTAAAAATTCTTGGCACCGCCGCTGGTTGCTGCACACAAGCTTCACCTATAATTCCATCCACATCTCTATATCTTCAATACCTCCAACAGTGCCTTCCTGTCTACCCTGTCATAAGCCTTTTCCAAGTCCATAAAGGCCTAAAAAACCTCCTTACCTTCTAAGCTTTCTCACATATCTACCTTACCACAAAAATCTAATCCATGCAACTCCAACCTGTCCTAAACCCAGTGTTCTTCACCAATTACTCCCTCTGTTCCTCCCCTAATCCTCTCAATCAAAACCCTTCCCAACTACATTCAACAAACTGATTCCTCTCAAACTACTACACTCACACTTCTCCCCTTTTCCCTTGTAAAGTGGAACTATACAGGCACTCATCCAGTCCTCTGGCACTCTACCTTCTTTTAAACAAACATTAAACAACCTCACCAGCCAGTCCACCATCACTGTACCTTCCTTTTTCCGACACTTCACATGACACCCATCCAACCCAGGTGCCTTACCTGCTCTCATTATTACAACAACTACTTTCACCTTGTCTTTCCTTATTTCTCCACATTTAACAACTCCCTAAAGTACTCTGTCCATCTTCCTGTTACAACTGTCTCTTCCATCTGCATGTTTTACCTTTTCTTCTCTACTTGATTCACCTCTCCTTCCTTTCTCAATTTCCTTCCAAAACATCTTTTTATTACTTTCAGAATTGTCATACTCTTCTTCCATTTCACATCTGCCTCTTTGCCTCCTTATCTTTTCTTTGTACCTCTCATATGTTCCTCCAGTTCTATTTTGCATCCAATCTGTGAATGCTCTATTCTTCTCTTCTACAACCTTCTTTGCTTCATCATACCACCACTCACTATCCTTCCTTCTATTTCCTTTCATCTTCCTTGTTCCACACACTATCTTTGCACACCTTGTGACCCCCTCCTTGAATCATTCTCATCCCTCTTCCACTCCTAGTTCTATTCTATCTTTCACTCCCTCCCACTGTGGGAGGTTTTGCAGATATATGGGATAGGAGGAAAGCTCTTAGGAGCTGTCAGGAGTTTTTACGAGAGTAGTAGAGCATGTGTCAGGATTAGAAATGGAGAGAGTGAGTGGTTCGAGGTAAAGGTGGGACTTCGTCAGGGATGTGTTATGTTGCCCTGGCTGTTCAACTTATACATGGATGGGGTGGTGTGAGAGGTAAATGCAAGGGTAGTGGGTCAGGGATTGGAGATGGTTAAAGAAAATGGAGAAAAGTGGGAGGTGAGCCAGCTGTTGTTTGTGGTTGACACTGCGCTTGTAGCAGGATCAGAGGAGGGATTGAGGAAGTTGGTGACAGTTTGGGAGAGTGTGTGAAAGAAGAAAGTTGAAGATAAATGTGGGTAAAAGTAAAGTGATGAGATGTACAAGGGGTGAAAGTGGCAGCAGACTGGAAGTGAGCATTAAGGGAGAGCAAAAGGAGGAGGTGGATAGTTTTAGATACTTGGATGCAAATGTGGCAGGAAAGGGAGGAGTGGAGGTGGAGGTAGAATGTAGATTGAGAGAAGCGAGTAAATGCCTTGGTGTATTAAAAAGCGTAATGAGAAATAGACATTTGGGAATGGACATTAAGAGGAGATTGTATGAAAGAGTGATTATGCCAACAGAAATGTATGGGGGAGAAACATGGAACATAAGAGAGGAAGAGAGAAGGAGTTTGAATGTGTTTGAGATGAGGTGTCTGAGAAGTATGATAGGGGTTACTAGGCTGGATAGAGTGAGAAATGGGGAGGTGAGAAGGAGAATGGGAGTGGTAAGGGAGTTGGCAGATAGGGTGGATGAAAGAGTATTGGGATGGTTTGGACACAGGGAAAGAATGAGTGAAGAAAGACTAGTAAAAGAGGTATGGAAGGCAGATGTGGAGGGAGTGAACATGAGGGGGCAACCTAGGATGAGATGGATGGATGGGGTGAAAGGGGCTTTGGGGAAGAGGGGAGTGTCTGTTGAGGAAGGACGGGAGAGGACAGAAGATAGGGGTGAATGGAAAATGGTTGTACATGGATGATATTGTGATGCATGAGGTGGAATGGATGGCGGATGGGGGGTGAGGAAGTATGTGTGAAAAATATTTGATGCAGCCTGAAGGGATTTCTCCCCATCTCCTTTTCTGCATGAGGGGACGGAGTAGGGGGCCGCCGATTTAATGAAGTGGCCTTGCTGTGGATGTGCTGTGTCTTGCTACACTGCTTCTGACCTAGGGCAGTGGACAATATACAGGGATGAGCTGTCATCCAGGAGGTGCCAAGATAAAAGAGAGGGTAGAGGGTGGAGGGGAGTGGAGTGTATTGGGGATGGAATGGGTGGGAATGATTTTTATGCCTTTGTTTTTTTGGCTACTTCCTTTGTAAGGGGGAAAAAGCCCTTAGTATATGTAGGTATGTACTCTAAGCACCTCCCTACCTTCTGTCCTTCTCTTTCTTCATCTATCCTCCACTCTCAACTTACCTTCCACCAAAAAATGATCTGATATTCCCCCACTCTCTCCCCTAAGAACATGTACATCCAAAACTCTTCCTACTCTTCTCCTGGTTACCACTATATAGTCCATTAAAGCCCTATCTACCACCCTCTCCCATGTGTACTTATACATACATACATACATATACCAAGGCTTTTTCCCCCTTCCAAGGGAGGTAGCCAAAAAGGGAAAGGCACAAGAACACTCCCACCCATTTCATCCCTAAATACACTCCACACCCCTCCCACCCTTCCTCTCATCTGAGCACCTCCTGGATGACGGGTCATCCCTGAACCCTGCCCACCGCCCTGGGTCAGAAGCAGTGTCGCAAGACACAGTACATCCACAGCAAGGCCGCTTCATTTAATCGGTGACCCCCCCTCTCCGTCCCCCTTTGCATATAAGGAGAGGACGGGGAGAAATCCCTTCGGGCTGCGTCAAAATCTACTCACACACACTACCCCACCCCCCACCCCCCCGCCCATTCCTCCTCATGTGTACTTATGCTTGACTTTTTTCCTAAACACTGTTAGCTATCATGAACTCTCTAGACACATCTCCAACATTGACTTTCCACTATGATTTTTTTCCTGGAACTCCACACTTCCCAACCACTCTGTCTATTGGTTCGTCTCCTATCCTAGCACTGAGATCTAATAACATTACATTGACATTTCTCCCTAAACCCTCTATGCACTCACTTAAATACATCCAAAAAGCCTTCCTTTCCTCTACACCCTTCTCGCTACTAGATCCATATGCACTTACAAAGACCCACATCTCCCTTCCCAGTTTCACCTTCATCCACATTAACCTTGAAGAAACCTCCTTCCACTCCACCACATGTTTACTAATATAGCCACCCCTTCTCTCCCTCATCCTCTCTTCACTCATGACACCCTCCCCACTACATTCCCAAACTTAAACTTGCCCCTCCCTTTCAACTTAGTTTCACTCAATGCCAGCACATCCATCTTTTTTCTCATGAACATACTGCTTGGATTTTCCCATTTACTCTTATCTGTTCCACACCCAGGCACATTAGAAGACCCAAACTTGAGTTCTGGTTGGAAAACTCCTCCCAAACCTTCATATGCCTTTGCTTTTTTTTTGTTTTGTTTTGTTTTTAGAAATTTCCCATTTTACAGTAACAACATTAATTCCTCTTATACCTGAACTCATTGGGCCACAGGGTGTTTTTGCACTTGTGACATCAATGGTTGGGGGAATACTGTCCAAGGGGCAAAGAGGGGCCAGGAGGGCAGCAGGTTAGTTAACCTCTAGCCTGAAACTACGTTAATCCCTCCCATACCCAAACGGCCACAGGGTGTTCAGATAATGGTGGTTCAGATATGGAAGAGATTACTGTATTCTGCTATGATGATGCTTCCTAAGCCGAATGAAATCATCTGGTGTGATGGTGTGAACTACAATGAGGTGCATCTCAGCAAAGGTGTTAAAGATACTCTACTAATGATTTATTACTTTTTATTGCAAATGGCTCCATTCAGAGGCATGGCAATCAAAGGACATATTAACTCATTAGTACTAAATGTTCCTACATTAAATGAGTGGTTCTCAGTTGTGAAAAAAAAAACATACTAAAGACAATTTGGAAGAACAAATGAAAAAAAAAAAAAAAAAAAAAAAAAAAAAAAAAAAAAAAGTTTTATATATATATATATATACACAATGAATACATTCACTTGTACTCAACCAATCAATCTGTTGCCCCTACTCTCTCTTACAAAAGACCTGCTGCCTTCAGGTGGTAACCAGTGCTCAATTTGTCCTTGCAATCACACTCATGCAGACACATACCTTCATAAACAATGTGCTTCAAGACTTATCAAGAACAATATTTGAAGTAGTGATCCAAATCCATGGTCAATCTACGACAATAATAACCAGAATGCTTCTAAATTTTACATAATTTTAACCAGAAAACTACTTGGCTCAATTAGGTGAAAGGAACATCTGGAACATTTTAATATGATTGCAGGAGGGAAAGGGCCTGCCTGAACATGTCCTTGTCTGGGTATATAATGTGACCATCCCCAAACATGTCCTCTCCAGGATGTCCACACAACTGCCGCCTGAAAAAAATAAAATAAAAAAGTCACTAAGTTATACTTAAGATGCACTCGTTTTACAAAGGATTACAAAGGCGGAGCATGCCGACAGGAGACCTTTTGATCCATATCTAGGTCGGATGCAAAAAAAAATCATATTAATAATAAAACAATAAATAAAAAATATAATAATGTAAATAACAAATAAAATACATAAATAAATGCATTGGTACAGTTAAATAATAAATAAACAGGTAAGTAGTAAATAGTAATAAATTGACATATAGCTAATAATAAATAAAAATCACAGATAAATGATAACAAAACAAAAACAAATAATATAAGATAAATTATAATCATTACAGCATCTTACTTAGGTATTTATCTAACTGATTCTTAAAGCTTCGAACTGAACTACATTGCACTACCAGCAATGTAGTTCACTAGTTCACAAACACACACCTCTCATAGACCCTTCTTGCACAGGCAATCTACTTCCCTTCTTCATCTACAGGAGACTGGTGCTCAGCTAAGGGTGAATTATGAGAAAGTTGGTCAATTCGTCAATCAATCAATCAATCGATTATGGTCCTCCCTGAAGCCTAGTGTCGGTTACCTAATGGCTACAGGTCTTCTGCAAGAGAGATCAAGGGGAACGGATTGATTGATCACTCAATCTGTTGTCCCAGGTCTCTTGTAGGAGACTCAGAGCTCCAAGGTAATTGGCAATGGTTACTGGACAGCCCCATAGATCATGCATGGAAGAAATATTATGTTGCTGTCTAAGATTAGTTAGCGTGTGATTGTGTAAAATGAGTTGCTCAATGTTCTCTGTGTGATGGTTACATCTTAGGCAGCTTGATTTCTTTGCTGCATGGCCTAAGAGCCCACCCTGTGTGGCCAAGACTTGGGGCCCACTAATCTCCTACAAAAGAGAACCTAAGCAATGATTATTGTTGCTTCAAATTCCACTAACTGGAATCCCCCTGCTAGCCAGGGCTAACACTGGCTGGAGCCAGAGCTCAGGCTAAGACTGCCAACTAGCCAACCACCAGGCAATCCCAAATAGCCCCAGTCAGTGTGATCTGGCTGAGGTTGAGGCTAGGGGGCCTACCAGCCAAGTTCCAGCCCTAATTCAGTCAGTCAGCCAACCAGTAGGGTCACTGGCTGGCTGCAACAGCACAAACAAGTTCAGCCTCAGACTTTGGGTATCTGTGAACTGACTCTCCCATCCCCTTTATAAGATGGATAGTGTCTTTGGTACATACATACATGTACCAAAGGCTTTTTTCCCCCATATAAGGGAGGTAGCCAAAAAACAAAGGCATAAAAACCACTCCCACCCATTCCATCCCTATCACAGTCCACTCCCCTCCACCCTCTTATCTTGGCACCTCCTGGATGATGGGTCATCCCTGTATCTTGTCCACTGCCCTGGGTCAGAGGCAGTGTTGCAAGACCCAGCACATCCACAGCAAGGCCGCTTCATTAAATTGGCCCTCATGCAGAATAGGAGAAGACAGGGAGAAATCCCTTCAGCCTGCATCAAATTTTCCTCACACATACTCCCTCACCACCTCATGCATCACATCATCCATATACAACCATTCTCCATTCAGCCTTGTCTTCTGTCCTCTCCTGTCCTTATTGAACATATAATTCTTACCTGATCGCAATGTCCTGTCTGGCACAAAGGGCACGACGGCTAGGGCCTACACACTGTAGCAAATGCTTCTGTCTCTCTTGATGAGCTTGCTGAACTCTAGGTACTTCTCCTCCACTTGCAAGGACACAAGGAACCTCAAATTCCCCAACTGTAAGAAATGAATAGTATTTCATAACCACAAAATCAATCCCTTCTTGCAGGACTAAGACCACATTCACTCAAGATCTCCATAGTTCACCTGAATAGAGTTGTGTGATGATTCAGTTTAACCACTTCAGTATGACTCAAATTGTCGCATGCAGCATGGGCTGCCATATGTACAATTCATCACACTACTCACATTACAAAATGTAAAGTCATCACTGCATTACTCATTCTCTTTAACTCTGAGTAATAATAAACATGGATGGAATAGAATGGGAGTGGGATGGGTGGGAGTGGTTTTTGTGCCTTTGTTTTTTGGCTACCTCCCTTATAAGGGGGAAAAAGCCTTTGGTATATGTATGTACATACATATATTTACCAAGGCCTTTTCCCCCTTACAAGGGAGGTAGCCAAAAAGGAAAAGGCATAAAATCACTCCCACCCATTCCATCCCTGAATACACTCCACACCCCTCCACCCTGCCACCAAGTATTCCCACTTGGATCGTATGAGGCAAGAAGAAAGGGACGGGGATTGGGACTAGGCATCCTTCTCCTTGTAGCCCCACAGGGGACATTCCTAAAAGAAAAAGTATATGTATGTATGTAATAATAAACACAGAAAACATGATCAAACCAGTTCAAAGAACCTGGGGGTAACTCATGTACAACTACAAAAAAATATATATAATCAAGATGCCGATAACAAATTAGTAGTACATACATACATATACCAAAGGCTTTTTCCCCCTTACAATGGAGGTAGCCAAAAAAACAAAGGCATCCTTCCTTGTAAGGGGAAAAAAAGCCTTTGGTATATGTATGTACTACTAATTTGTTGTCAGTATCTTGATTATATATTTTTTCGAGTCGTACATGAGTTACCCCCAGATTCTGTGAACTGGTTTGATCAAGTTTTCTGTATTCATTATTACATACATATACCAAAGGCTTTTTCCCCCTTATAAGGGAGGTAGCCCCATGTAAGGGGGGAAAAGCCTTCGGTATATGTATGTATGTAAGATGCTGACACCAGCATCCTTATGTATCTACTCATGCCTCATAACATCTACATTGGTGTCACCCTACTGAAATGGTTAATGTCATGCACTTCCCCTTTATGAGGAGGCTGGCTTCCTTATGGGGTGCTTTATGAAGCATGGGATTTAATGTAGTATGCCCTTAATATCAACTCACTTGCCAAGGAAGGATTCAAACTGCCACGAGTAGCAACATTCTCACCTGGTTGGCCAGCGAACATCCCAATCATAAAAACCTTGCCCTGTTGCCTAAGTCGAAAGCAATGCAGCTTGTGATGAGATGAAATGGGGGGGAACTTCAGCCATACACAACTCAGTGTCAACATGCACAATGTTCCACATGCTGTAGTGTGTTTTAGTGTGTGACACTGACTCGTACATGTATATAGTTACCCCGCATTTCATTTTGCCATAAGCCACCACTGTATATAAATGCTAAAATAAAAAAGTCATTCCTTAATCAATGTTAATTATCCATCCAATTTTTTTTTATTATATTTTCTACTTCTGAAACAATAATAAAATGTCCAGTACATCCTGAAAACATGAAGAAACTGATGTCAACATCAACATGGCTAGAAGTTGCAGTGACAGTCTAGATTGTACCACATACTGGGTCTCCAAGGGTTGGTATGATATTCTGAAGTCACTAGGGATGTATTCACTTCTTGGAACATAAGGAGATTTTTTTTTTTTTCAAAACTGTGGAGTAAATTAGCTTTCCACAGTTGATTTGGTTTAACGTCACAAACTCCCCCCTTTCGGGAAGCTAGGAAGTGGACTTTGTAGTATGGAATTTAATCAACCATACCCTTGGTTCAACTCGCCCCGAGCAGGGGTTCAAATCGCCATCATCTAGACCTTCGCCGCAAATAACGACGCCCTAACCCACTCAACCAGCGAGAATCCTAAGAGATTTCCGCACTTAACAGTAATAAAATTTTGACTGGATATATCCGCATTCAGCAATGAAAGGGCTAAAGAATTATAATGTTTTACTGAAATTCTGTGACAAACCTGTAGTGTCTGTGTCTTTGTCTTGCCCCTTGGAGATCTTACAGGCTTGGTTAATGCGCTGAGTCACTTCTGGACGGCAGTACTTTGTAGACACTCCAATGCGCAGGAAAAGGGAGTGAGGCTTAAATCTCTTCAGTGCAGCTCCAGCCATCACTACATCTTGGGTCTGTGGTCTTGAGTCACCAATCAGGGATGCCCAGTTGATGTCAAGGGCATCAGCTACACCTATGTTAAAGGCATAATACATGAAAATATCAAAATTTTTATACATACAAACATATACCAGAGGCTTTTTTCCCCTTATAAGGGAGGTAGCCAAAAAACAGGCATAACCACTCCCACCCATTCCATCCCTATCACACTCCACTCCCCTCCACCCTCTCCCCTTGCTCTTATCTTGGCACCTCCTGGATGATGGGTCATCCTCCTGGATGACAGGTCATCCCTGCATCTTATCCACTGCCCTGGGTCAGAAGCAGTGCTGCAAGACACAGCATATCCACAGCAAGGCCACTTCATTAAATCAGCAACCTCCCTCTCCATCCCCTCGTGCAGAAAAGGAGAAGACAGGGAAAAATCCCTTCAGGCTGTATCAATTTATTTCTCATACATACTCCCTCACCCCCCATCCATTCCACCTCATGCATCACATCCATATACAACCATTCTCCATTCACCCCTGTCTTCTGTCCTCTCCCATCTTTCCTCAACAAACATTCCCCTCTTCCCCAAAGCCCCTTTCACCCCATCCATCCATCTCATCCTAGGTCGCCCCCTCATGTTCACTCCCTCCACATCTGCCTTCCATACCTCTTTTACTAGTCTTTCTTCACTCATTCTTTCCATGTGTCCAAACCATCCTAATACTCTTTCATCAACCCTATCTCCCAACTCCCTTACCACCCCGTTCTCCTCCTCACCTCATTTCTCACTCTATCCAGCCTAGTAACCCCTATCATACTTCTCAGACACCTCATCTCAAACACATTCAAACTCCTTCTCTCTTCCTCTCTTATGTTCCATGTTTCTGTCCCATACAGTGCTGTTGGTACAATCACTCCTTCATACAATCTCTTCTTAGCATCCATTCCCAAATGTCTATTTCTCATTACACTTTTTAATCCCCCAAGGCATTTACTTGCTTCTCTCAATCTACATTCTACCTCCACATCTACTCCTCCCTTTCCCGCCACAATCGCACTCAAGTATCTAAAACTATCCACTTCCTTCAGTTGCTCTCCCTTAATGCTCACTTTCAGTCTGCCGCCACTTTTTCCGTTTACATCTCATCACCTTACTTTTACCCACATTTATCTTCAACTTTCACATACTTTCCCAAACTCTCACTAGCTTCCTCAATCCCTCCTCTGATCCTGCAGTGTCATTCGCAAACAACAGCTGGCTTATCATCCACTTTTCTCCATTTTCTTTAACCATCTCCAATCCCTGACCCACCACCCTTGCATTTACCTCTCGCACCATCCCATCCATGTACACATTGAACAGCCAGGGCGACAAAACACATCTCTGATGAAGTCCCACCTTTACCTCGAATCACTCACTCTCTCCATTTCTAATCCTGGCACATGCTCTACTACTCTCGTCAATACTCTTGACAGCTCCTGGAAGTTTCCTCCTATCCGGTATATTTACAAAACCTCCCACATTGCCTTCCTGTCCACCCTATCATAAGCCTTTTCCAGATCTATAAAAGCCCAAATACATCCTTACCTTTTCCTTTAGCTTTCTCACATATCTGTCTTACCAAAAAAATCTGATCTACGCAACCTCTACCTGTCCTAAATCCACACTGTTCCTCGCCAATTACTCCCTCTGTTCCTCTCCTATTCCTCTCAATCAAGACCCTCCCATAAGCCTTCCCAACTACACTTAACAAGCTAATTCCTCTGAAACTACTACACTCACACTTGTCCCCTTTTCCCTTGTAAAGTGGAACTATACAGGCACTCCTCCAGCCCTCCGGCACTCTACCCTCTCTCCAGCAAACATTAAATAACCTCACCAGCCAGTCCACCATCACTGTACCTCCTTTTTTTTAGACATTCTTCAAGGCATCCATCCAGACCAGGTGCCTTACTTGCTCTCATCATCTTAATGACTGCCTTCACTTCATCCTTCCTTATTTCTCCTCCCTTTTCCTCACTCATTAGTCATTTTCTTAGCACTTCCCACTGCAACTATCTTTCCCTTCCTATCCTCCTCCACACTTAGCAACTCCCTAAAATACTCTGCCCATCTTCCCCTTACTGCCTTCTCTTCCATTATCATCTCTCCATCTGCACCTTTTACCTTTTCTTCTCTACTTGATTCGCCTTCTCTTCCTCTCTTAATTTCTTTCCAAAACATCTTTTTATTACTTTCAAAATTTTCTGTCATACTCTTACCCCACTTCACATCTGCTCTCCTTTTTGCCTCTTTTACCTTGTGTTTTACTTCTCTTTTCTTTGTACCTCTAATATTACTACCTCATCCTATTTTGTAACCAATCTGTGAAAGCTCGCTTCTTCTTTTCTACAACCTTCTTTGTTTCCTCATCCCACCATTCATTACCTTTCCTTCTATTTCCTCCAGTCCTTCTTGTTCCACACACCATCTTTGCACACTCTGTGACTCCCTCCTTGAACCATCCCCATTCCTCCTCCACTCCTAGCTCTACTCTCTCCTTCACTCCCTCCCACTCCTTTCTCAGCTTCTTCTTGTACTCCTTCTCCTTTTCCTTTTCATTTAAAGAGTTCACTCTAAGCACCTCCCTACCTTTTGTCCTTTTCCTCTTTCTCCATCTATCCTCCACTCTCAACTTACCTTCCACCAAAAAATTATCTGATATTCCCCTTCTCTCTCTCCTTAGCACATGTACATCCTTAACTCTTCCTATTATACTCCTATCTACCACTACATAGTCCATTAATGCTCTATCTACCACCCTTCCATCCACCACCCTCTCCCATGTGTACTTATGCTTGACTTTCTTCTGAAACACTGTATTTGCTATCATCAACTCTCTAGACACATCTCCACCATCAACTCTCCACTACAATTCTTTCCTGGAACTCCACATTTCCCAACCACTCCATCAATTGGTTCATTTCCTACCCTAGCATTAAGGTCTCCCAATACTACTACATTGACATTCTTCCCTAATCCCTCTATGCATTCATTTAAATCTATCCAAAAAGCCTCCCTTTCTTCTACACTCTTCTCACTACCAGGCCCATATGCACTTACAAAAACCCACATCTCCTTTCCCAGTTTCACCTTCATCCACATTATCCTTGAGGAAACCTCCTTCCACTCCACTACACATTTACCTATCTCTTCACTTACTAGTATAGCCACCCCTTCCCTCCCTCACCCTCTCTTCACTCCTGATAACATCCCATTTACACTCCCAAACTCACACTCGCCCTTCCCTAATAACTTAGTTTCACTCAAAGCCAACACATCCATCTTTTTCTCACAAGCATAATACCTATCACTTCCCTTTTACTCTCATCTTACCACATCCATGCACATTAAAAGACCCAAACCTTAGGGTGATGTTTGGAAAACTCCTAGACCCTCTTATGCCTTTACTTTTTTTAGGAATGTCCCCTGTGGGGTTACAGGGAGAAGGATGCCTGGTCCCAATCCCCATCCCGTTTTTCTCGCCTCTTACAATCCAAGTGGATACTTGGTGGTAGTATTCTTTTCCCCCCACCACAGGGTAAGAAGGCCTCTTCCCTCTTATAAGGGAGAGAGGCACCCAAGACATGCATCCACCCTTCACCCATCCCACACCCATTAGTTGTCCCTTTTATCTTTGCTCTTTGTGGATGAAGGGCCAGCCCTGTCTCCAGCCCATTGCCTGGATGAGAGGCACTGCAGTAAGACAGAGTACCTTCAAAACAAAGAGATGCTGTATATATCTATTTACATACATATACCAAGGCTTTTTCCCCTTACAAGGTAGGTAGCCAAAAAGGAAAAGGCATAAAATCATTCCCACCCATTCCATCCCTGAATACACTCCACACCCCTCCACCCTCCCTCTTATCTTAGCACCTCCTGTGGTGGTGGAAAAGAATACTGCCACCAAGTATTTCCACTTGGATCATAAGAGGCAAGAAAAAAGGGACTGGGATTGGGACCAGGCATCCTTCTCCCTGTAGCCCCACAGGGGACATTCCTAAAAAAGTAAAGTTCTATTTACATACCTAAAACTAACCTTGTAGAACTTTATATCTAATTAATACCTAGATGGTCATTTCTATTACAAAATCTTCATTACAATGACCTGAGAAGTAACATAGACAAACTAAGAGCAACACAGCATGCAGTATAATGAACAAAAGGCAAGTATGTGAATACAATACAGATGAAAACTTTTGTCAGGGTGGGACAGGGTTTCCTCTCCAATATGCCTGATGAGCATCAATGGGCAGAAGACCCAACTCTTCTACAAGGAAGACAAGGGGTAATGGATTGATTGATTGATTGATCATTGCAGGGTGAAATTCTGGTTAAAGGAGGTCTTGACTTTCATGATCCACTTCCCAGATGAAAAAGAAAAGAAAAAACAAAACAAAAACAAAATCTAGCATTAGCCAAAACACAATGAATAAAGAAATCCACTATGTAGCATAGTTGAATGGGAAAGAGAGAGATCATGTGAATATCAAGAAACCAGAATATTGAGAAAGAGATCATGTGCACATTAAGAAGCCAGGATATTTTGTAAAATTCAATACAGACAAAATGGGAAGAACTGAAATTTCAAACCCTAGATGAGGGTACAATTCTGATAATCCAGATTGAACATTTTGACTGAGTGAGAAAGAAACAAAAGCCCTTTGGTATGCATGTATGTCTCTATCTATATATGTACATATGTCCCATTACTATGGATGATGCTGTGATGCATGGAAGGGAGTGGGTTGGGGGAGGGGGGATATGTGAATGATATTTTGACGCAGCTCAAAGGGACTTCTCCTCGTCTTCACTTTTTCTGTATGAGGGGATGGGGTTGCCAATTAAATGAAGTGGCCTTGTGTGAATGTGCTATGTCATGCTGCATTGCCTCTGGTCTGGGGCAGTGGGCAAGATGCAGGGATGAGCCAAAAAAAAGAGGGAGAGAAGGGGTGAGTGGGAGTGGCGTATGTGGGGATGGAATGGGTGGGAGTAGATTTTATGCCTTTGCTTTTGGTTACCTCCCTTATAAGGGGGAAAAAGCCATTGGTATATGTATATGTATGTATGTGTATATATATATATATATATATATATATATATATATATATACACATATATATATATATGACTATATTATATATATATATATATATATATATATATATATATATATATATATATACACATATATATATATAATGTATGTACATGAACAATTTCTTAAGATCCTCCTGCAGAATCTCGGTGTCTTCTCTGGACCTAATTAGGCGTCCTATTTTAATATTGTCTAATATATTTTTCATCATCAGGTCTAGTACCACTCCAATATACAAATAGTTTATCTGTAATATGTGATGTAAATTTCCACTGGGAAAGGTATGCACACATACATATTAACCACTGTAGCACTATTCTTTTGAAAAAGCTTGTAATGAAACTAGTCAAGAATAAAAATCAGATTAAGACTCGTCTTTCCTCTTCCCACCTATTTTGGTATGTATGGTATTTGTATGTACAATAAAGACAACAGACACTAAACACATCATAAAATGCCCCACAATAACAATACATAGACAACATAGTAATTCTTCCTTGAGTGACTTAAGGGCCTTAACCAGTTACCTGGGAACAGTGGGTTTCTTACATAAGACCTGGGAAAACAGATTTATTGACTGATATGTATACACGTAAGAGGAAACAGTAACTCACTGAATCTTGGCTGCTTCTCTTCCTCTAAATCATCATCACTTATGGCTTCCAGTGGCATCTCCTCATCTTCCTCTAGCACTTCTGTTAATAAATTAGCAATTAATAGTATATAGTACAAAATATCCATCATCAGTTTAGAAATCTAAACAATCTAATTACTTATTACAACACATATCATCTAATACATTGCATGTAAACTAAAGTCTATGCAATAACTAGGAGAGGTCATGGGAACTGGTGCCAGCATGCAAATGAAATAATGTGTTCCCTGGAGTATGTTCCCGATGATGATGATATGGTTTAATGTCACATACTCCCCCCTATCGGTAGGCTAGGACGGTGCCCCTTACAGAGGACTTTGTAGCATAGAACTTAATGAACCATGCCCTTGGTTCAACTTCGCCGGTGGCAGGGTTCGAACCGCCATCCCCTCGACCTTTGCCACAAGTAACGATGCCCTAACCCGCTCAGCTAGCAAGCTTCACTATGATGATGACAGCTAGAAAATTACTATTATGTGTTCCTGTACAAATGTAAAAAATACCAAGAAATATCCTAGAAAATTTCTATCTCCTAAGGTTTTCCCCCCTTTATAAGGGGTAGTCAAGTCAAAGGTACACAACCATTCCAGTCCCATCCACCACCCTTTCCTCCCTCTCATCTTAACTCCTCTTGGATGAAAGGTCATCCCTGTCTCCTGCCCACTGTCCAGGTTAGAAGCAATGCAGCAAGACGAAGCACATCCACAGCGAGGCCACTTTACTTAATTGGTGACCCCCCTCTCCATCCCCTCATGCAGAAAATTGAGAGGACAGGGAGAAATCCCTGTCTTCTCTATTTTCCACAAGAGGGGATGGAGGGGGTAGGTCACTGGTAAGTGAAGCAGCCTTGCTGTGGATGTACTATGTCTTGCTGCATTGCTTCTAACCTGGACAGTGGACAGGAAACATGGATGACCCCTCATCCAAGAGGAGCTAAGATGAGAGGGAAATAGGGGTTGTGGATGGGAAAAGAATAGGTTATTTGTAAAATAAAAAAAATACTTACCGTCAAATGATGGTCCTGTTTCTTTGGTTAAACTTCTTGGATCCTACAAATTAATACAAAAGCCATGAATCATCACATATTTAGACCTCATATCATACACAAAATAACTGATGTCAAATCACCTCCTCTTGGATACTGATACTTTAGTCTCAAAGCAAGTTTTGAAACTTATTCTTTTAAGAAAACTTGTTGAGAGAGAATTGATTTATATATCACCTGCCTAAACTGATATGGTACTCCTTTAAAGATGAATAAATTTCTTTTGCCAAATGGTACTCACATCAGTTATCTGAGCTATTTCCACCTGTCGAATTTCGGGCTCAGATGGTACTTGATATAGGATATCATCATCATCACCATCACTGAAGTCACTGAAAGTGTCATCTTTCTTCTCCAGGACGTCTTCTGGTTCAGCAATAGGTTCTGGCTTCTTTTCTTCCTCCGTTTTCTCAGGAGTATCAGGTACCTTGGTTTCTTTAACTTCCACAGCTGAAAGATGAGGAAAATTGTGCCTTCGTATCAAGAACATTTGTAACCAAAATTTACACAGACCGTTTCACCCTAATTACAGAAATGGCAGTCAAAGCATACATCTACTCTTAACACATCCCCAATCGATAAAAAAAATTACATTTGCTGTCCTTTCCAGATTAGGGTACTTGCATTAATCTTGCAAGATGGACAAGAGAGCTACCCATTTTCAAAATCCATCAATAGGGAGAGGATAGCAACAAATTGGAAGTGATTATTAAGGAAGAGAGATTGGAGGAAGTGGATAGCTTTAGATATTTGGGGGTGAATGTGGTGGGAAAAGGAGGAGTGGAGGTGGAGGTAGAATACAGATTGAGAGAAGCAAGTAAATGCCTTGGGGGATTAAAGAGTGTAATGAGAAACACATTTGGGAATGGATGCTACGAGGAGATTGTATAATGGGGTGGTTGAGCCGACAGCACTATATTGGGGCAGAAACATGGAATGTAAGAGTTTAAGTGTGTTTGAGATGAAATGCCTAAGAAGTATGGTAGGGGTCACTAGGCTGGACTGTGTGATAAATGAGGAGGTGAAGAGGAGAGTGGGGTTGGAAAGTGAGTTGGGAGATAGGGTTGATGAAAGAGTATTGGGATGGTTTGGACACATGGAAAGAACGAATGAAGAAAGATTAGTAAAAGAGGTGTGGAAGGCAGAGGTGGAGGGAGTGAACAGGAGGGGGCAACCAAGGATGAGATGGATGGATGGGGTGAAAGGGGCTTTGGGGAAGAGGGGAATGTCTTTTGAGGAAGAAAGTTAGACAGAAGATAGGGGTGAGTGAAGAATGGTTATATATGGATGATGCTGTGATGCATGGAAAGGAATGGGTGGGGGATGGGGCTGAAGGAGTATGTGTAAATGATATTTTTGATGCAGCCTGAAGGGATTTCTCCCCATCTTTTCTTTTTCTGCATAACAGAATGAAGAGCAGGGGTCACTGATTAAATGATGCAGCCTTGCTGTGGATGTGCTGTGTCTTGCTACATTACTTCTGACCCAGGGTAGTGAGTGAGATGCAGGGATGACCCGTGTTATTATCTCATTCAATGTTCAGCATGTCTGTTATCATCTTCTTTGATGTTCAGAGTGTCTGTTATCATCTCCTTCAACGTTCAGCATGCACACATGCATACGCACACATATAGAGTGAGCGTGAATCTTGAAGCAACTCAAGATATCCCCTACTGTTCCAGATTTTCCTCCCAAGGGACATTGCCACTGTATCCAGACCTGAACAGTGACCAGAGCTGCCAAGTTTTCCAGCCAACACCTGAACTGAACAATGCCTTAGCCGATCTCAGGTCGGACACCCAAACATCTGCTTGAAACAGCTGCACCTCACACTTTCAGAGTACAATAGTCATGGTGCCTGTGATTCTCAATCCAATGCAACCAATCTTTCTTATATTTTTCCTAAATGTGAATATGGCAACAGCCTACTTATATAGTTGAAAATATATTTAATCTGACAATCCTCCAGATTACTCTGGAGGTTGCCTTGTATTTGTAGACCATAGAGTGGTCTAGAACATTAAAGTAAAGAACACTCCCAGACTTTAATTCACCAATGTAGAAGTAACCTACAACTCTACACCCATCATCCAGGAGGAACCAAGAAAAGACTTTGGCTACCTCCCTTGTAAGGTGGAGAAAGCCACTGGTATGTGTATAAGAGGGTAGTAGAAAATGGTTGGTTGGGATGACCAAGTGGTAGCAGCAGAGCCCTGAAAAGCCATGTGCACACTTGTTGCATTTCCACGTATCGTATCATCTTTGCATACCACCTAGTGATACAATACGGTGCAACAGGGTATTGTACCCACTTGTTGCACATCCATATACAACAGGCAGATACACAACAAGTGAGTACAATACCCTGTTGCACCGTATTGTATCACTAGGTGGTACGCAAAGATCATACAATAAATGGAAATGCAACAAGTGTGGACACGGCTTAAGAGGCTGGTAGAGAATAAGCAGAGAAGTGGGTAGAAAGCGGGGTAGATGGTAAGGGTTGCATTTTAATGAGTTGGGTGTTTGGTAAACAACAGTTCATAAGAGAGCACTTGTATAAGTTCACTCTCCCTTCCATGCACCACAGCATCATCCATACACAACCATTCTCAATTCACCCCTATTTTCTGTCTTCTCCCTCAACAGACATTCCCCTCTTTCCCAATGCCCCTTTTACCCCATCCATCCATCTCATCCTTGATTACCCCCTCATATTCACCTTCCACACTTCTTTTACTAATCTTTCTTCACTCATTCTTTCCATGTGTCCAAACCATCCCAATACTCTTTCATCAACACTATCTTCCAACTCTTTTTCCATCTCCTCTCTCTTCCTCACCTCCTCCTTTCTCACTCTATCCAGCCTAGTAACCTCTACCATACTTCTCAGGCATTTTATCTCAAACACATTTAAACTCTTCTTCTCTTATGTCCCATGTTTCTGCCCTATACAGCACTATTGCCACAAGCACTCTTCCCTACAATCTCCTCTTAACCACTTCACTGCAGGCCAAAATCTCGCGGGCAGCATTAGCTGCCAGACGTACGACATTGTGTCATAATATTCGCACCATAAAAAATAGTCACCGCTTATATCGATCGTTCTCTCATTTCACCTGTGAATTTTGATAACCATAGAAAATGTGATGAAGCCAGTTTAGGGAGTATGTCAGTTACACAGGGACAACTACAATAAATATAATCAAGACGCCGATATGGCAGCCTCGCGTATCCACTTGCTCCTCATGCCGCCTACGTAGGCGGCACCGTATGGAAGGGGTTAATATCCATTCCCAAATGTCTATTTCTCATTACACTTTTTAATCTCCCAAGGCATTTACTTCCTTCTCTTAATCTACATCCTAACACTGACTCAGCTCCTCCCTTTCCTGGCACATTTGCACCCAAATATCAACAACTATCCACTTCCTCCAGTCTCTCTCCCTTAATACTCACTTCCAATTTGCTGCCATCCTCTCCCCTTGTACATCTCATCATCTTACTTTTACCTACATTTATCTTCAACTTCCTTCTTTCACACACCTTCCCAAACTCTGTCACTAACTTCCTTAATCCCTCCTCTGATCCTGCTACAAGATCAGTGTTGTCAGCAAACAACAACTTGCTTATCTCCCAATTTTCCTTAACCATCTCCAATCCCCAGCCCATTACCATTGCATTTACCTCTCACACCATCCAATCCATGTATAAATTGAACAGCCATGGCGACATGACACATCCCTGGTGAAATCGCACCTTTACTTCAAACCATTCACTCTTTCCATTTCTAATTCTAACACAGGTTCTACTACTCTTGTACAAACTCTTGACTGCTCTTAACAGCTTTCCTCCTATCCCATATATCTGCAATACCTCCCACAATCCCTTCCTGTAATAAGCCTTTTCCAAATCTATAAAAGCCCAAAAAACATCCTTATCTTTTCTTAAAGCTATTTCACATATCTGCCTTACCACAAAAATCTGCTGCAACCCCTACCTTTCCTAAACCCACACTGTTTCTCTCCTAATCTCCACTTATGATACACACACACATATATATATATATATATATATATATATATATATATATATATATATATATATATATATATATATACATATATATATATATATATATATATATACATATATATATATATATACATATATCTATATATATATATATATATATATATATATTTCATCAACCATAATGCACTTTAATTCCAAGCCATCAACATCGGAAAAACCGTGGAGGCAACATGCAGAAATTGAAACATGGTATGCCCAAGGGCTCGAACCTACAGCCAGCACATGACCAGTGCTGTAGTGACTTAGACCAATGCACCATCAAGAGGTGCAATGGTCTAAGTCACTACAGCACTGGTCATGTGCTGGCCGTAGTTTCGAGTCTTCAGGCGTGCCACATTTCAATTTCTGCATGTTGCCTCCACGGTTCTTGCGATGTTGACGGCTTAGAATTAAAGTGCATTGTGGTAGATGAAAATGTATCTCTAGTCACTGGGACCTATTCAGTGTTGTACATATATACATATATATGTATATATATATATATATATATATATATATATATATATATATATATGTGTGTGTATGTATATATATATTTATATATATATATTTGTATATATATACTCACATATTTGTAATTACTGCAATGGGGAATGTATGTTTAACTATGATCCCTACTGAGAGGTAAAATACAAAAGTAGTTCTAGTTTGCTTACTTTCTGAAAGAAGGTCCTTGATGTCCAACTTGTTATTATGCACTGGTTCCTCCTCCTCTTTGGTGGTGCTCTTGACAACAGGAGGCTTGACCACTTCTTCTTCACCAGGGTGCCCTGCTCCTTCAGAAGCTGCCTTTTTAACCCATGCTCCTCTGCCAGGATCATATTCCCATAGTTCTCCTGAGCCTAAGAAAGATAGGGGGAAGTTCATGGCTGAGAGGAAACAAATTGCTTGATTGTTAAAGCAAAAAAATGATCAGCGAGTTCCTTTATTTTATTTTCTATCTATATACCAAAAGCCTTCTTCACCCTAAGGGAGGTAGCCTCCCAAGGCACACACCGACTCCTTTCCTTCCTACTCCCATGTGCCTTTTCTTTTTTACTATACAAAATACATACATACATACATATACCAAGGCTTTTTCCCCCTTCCAAGGGAGGTAGCCAAAAAGGGGAAGGCATAAAAACACTCCCACCCATTTCATCCCTAAATACACTCCACACCCCTCCCACCCTCCCTCTCATCTGAGCACCTCCTGGATGACGGGTCATCCCTGCACCCTGCCCACCGCCCTGGGTACTATACAAAATAACTGTGATAAACTTGCCAACATTACAGTGATATCTTTTCATCACCTAAAACATCACATTACTGACCCACTTCATATCACATGTTACTTTTATTCTGGCTACTGTCAGGGCGGGGGGATGGGGGTGAGGTAGTATGTGTGAGCAAAATTTGACGCAGCCCAAAGGGATTTCTCCCCATCTTCTCCTTTTATGCATGGGGGGACGGAGAGGGGGGGTCACCGATTTAATGAAGCGGCCTTGCTGTGGATGTGCTGTGTCTTGCGACACTGCTTCTGACCCAGGGCAGTGGACAAGGTGCAGGGATGACCTGTCATCCAGGAGGTGCTAAGATAAGAGGGGGGTGGAGTGTATTCAGGGATGGAATGGGTGGGAATGATTTTATGCCATTTCCTTTTTGGCTACCTCCCTTGTAAGGGGGAAAAAGCCTTGGTATATGTATGTACTGTCAGGGTACTTCATTCACCTCCAAGAAATTCACTTGGGATGAGGAGAGGACTAGCATCCTACTCTCTGTAGACCCAAAGGGGACATCCCTAAAAAAAGCAAAGGCATAAGAGGGTCTAGGAGTTTTCCACCCAGAACCCTTAGAATGTGGTACAGATGAGAGTAAAAGGGAAGAGATAGGCAGTATGTTTGTGAAAAGAAAGATGAATGTGTTGGCATTGAGTGAAACTAAGTTGAAAGGGAGGGGCGAGTTTGAGTTTGGCAGTGTAGTTGGGAGGGTCAGGAGTGAAAAGAGGATGAGGGAGAGAAGGGGTGGCTATACTAGTAAGTGATAAGATTGGTAAACGTGTAGTGGAGTGCAAGGATGTTTCAAGGTTAATGTGGATGAAAGTGAAACTGGGAAGGGAGATGTGGGTTTTTGTCAGTGCATATGGGTCTGGTGGTGAGAAAAGTGTGGAGGAAAGGGGGGCTTTTTGGATAGATTTAAATGAGCGCATAGAGTGTTTAGGTTGAAATGTCAATGTAGTGGTATTGGGAGATCTTAATGCTAGGTTAGGAAATGAATCAATGGGTGGAGTGGTAGGTAAGTGTGGAGTTCCAGGAAAAAATTGCAGAGTTGATTGTGGAAATGTACCTAGAAAGTTGATGATAACAAATACAGTGTTTAGGATGAAAGTCAAGCATAAGTACACATGGGAGAGAGTGGTAGATAGGGCTTTAATGAACTATAGTGGTAACCAGGAGAAGAGTAGGAAGGCTTATTGATGTGCATTTTCTAAGGGGGAGAAAGGGGGAATATCAGATCATTTTAGTGGAAGGTAAGTTGAGAGTGGAGGATCGACAAAGAAAGGAAAAGGACAGAAGGTAGGGAGAGGCTTAGAGTAAACTGCTTAAATGAGAAAGAAATGGAGGAGTACAAGAAGAAGCAGAGAGAGGAGTAGGAGGGAGTGAAGGATGGAGTAGAACTAGGAGTGAAGGAGGAATGGAGATGGTTCAATGAGGAAGTCATTAGGTGTGCAAAGTTGATGTGTGGAATGAGAAGGATGGGAGAAAATAGAAGGAAGGGTAGTGAGTGGTGGGATGATGAAGCAAAGAAGGTTGTTGAAAAGAAGTGAGCATTCAAAACTTGGTTACAAAATAGGATGAGAGAAGCATATGAGAGGTACAAAGAATAGAGAAGTCAAGCATAAGATAAAGGAGGCAAAGACAAGAGCAGATGTACAAGGGGAGAGGATGGGAGCAAATTGGAAATGAGTATTAACCCCTTCCATATGGTGCCGCATACGTAGGCGGCATGAGGAGCAAGTGGATACGCGAGGCTGCCATATCGGCGTCTTGATTATATTTATTGTAGTTGCCCCTGCGTAATGACATACTCTCTAAACTGTCTTCATCACATTTTCTATGGTTATCAAAATTCACGGGTGAAAGAGAGAACGATTGATATAAGCGGTGACTATATCTTATGATGCGAGTATTATTACGACACATCGTACGTCTGGCAGCTAATGCTGCCCGCAAGATTTTGGCCCGTACTGAAGAGGTTAACCCCTTCTATACGGTGCCGCACACGTAGGCGTCATGAGGAGCAAGTGGATTCGCGACGCTGCCATATCGGCGTCTTGATTATATTTATTGTAGTCGCCCCTGTGTTTTTACATTCTCTCTAATCTGCTCTTAATCCCATTCTCTGTGGTTTTCAAAATTCACGGGTGAAAGAGAGAACGATCGATATAAGCCGTGGCTATATTTTATGATGCGAGTATTATTACGACAAGTCGTACGGCTGGCATTGGCTGCTGCCCGCGAGATTTAAGTCCCGTAGTGAAGTGGTTAAGGGAAAGAGACTGGAGAAAGTGGACAGCTTTAGATACTTGGGGGCAAATGTGGCAGAAAAGGGAGGAGTGGAGGTGGAGAAAGAATGTAGATTGAGAGAAGTAAATGCCTTGGGGGATTAAAAAGTGTAATAAGAAACAAATATTTGGGAATGGATGCTAAGAGGAGACTGTATGAAGGGTTGATTGTACCAACGGCACTGTATGGGGCAGAAACATGGGACATAAGAGAGGAAGAGAGGAAGAGTTCAAATGTGTTTGAGATGAAATGTCTGAGAAGTATGGTAGGAGCTGGGTGGATAGAGTGAGAAATGAGGTGAGTATGATAGCAGGGTGGAAAAGGAATTAGGAGATAGGGATGATGAAAGAGTATTGGGATGGTTTAGACACGTGGAAAAAATGAGTGCAGAAAGATTGGTAAAAGAAGTGTGGAAGGCAGAGGTGGAGGGAGTGAACAGGAAGGGTGTATACGCCTCATATACAAGACGAGTAATATAACCCCAGTCATATAACCCACTTCCTCACTCACTGTCCACCACAAGCATCAAACGCCGACTCAGCATCACGAGGTCCAATGCAACACACATCTCGCTGACCCATCAATCTCTAGCAGCACGACCACCAGGCAACACACACACACACACACGAATGCACACTTATAAGTGCAGTCGACCACCAACTCACAGCATTGTTGAACAACCCAATAACAACGAGCTTTTCCCCCTTGGAAATATTATATAATAAATAAATGGGATGTAATTAATAATTAAGATAAGAACATTGGTTGTGGGAGACCAAATACTCCCACTGAAAACAGTGTAAATATAATTGCTGAGACCTGGAAATTTTGCATATCCAGCGTTTCCGCTGAATCACACTGAGACGCACCGGGCAGGACCGCCAGTTGGTGCGATAACAAGTATTGTGCAAAAAGGGTAGTGATATAGACAATTAACTGTGTAAAATAGAAAAGACATGTAGTTAATACCAGTGTATTGTGAAAGAAGACAATCCTTTGAATAAAGGAAAGGAACTTTGTACGAGTTTGGATTAACCATCCCGACTTCTGTAAAATGTATGCTTTCAACACCAGTTGAGGATACAATCTGGTGGCAGCTAGTGGCACCACACCCACGTCTCCAATGAAGAAAACCAATTGATTCGCCACACCTACCAGAAGAAAGAATATCGAGGACTCCTCACACGCGCCCCTCTACACCAACTCCAAACTCCGCAGTCTAGTATCGATGGTGAAAATTACACTTCTCACCACCTGGTGGCAGCCAAATACTACAAGATATTCCCTACAAAGAATAATAAGTCTTAACCCCCTTCAAGCAAATATCACACCTTGCACAATACCAAGGTTATCGCCACCGACTCCACATCATCTAACCGCCTCTAACCAAGGTAAACTAAACACCAACCTTTCAAAATACTTGATATTATCAATACCAGTATTAACCAACCCATCCATCCCCCCCTCTGATACTGCCTTTCTCCTTTGTTTTTACGAGAACACCAATGAGGCACACACACCCCCGGAAGCCTTACCACGAAATAATGATCGCATGATGAGATGGATGGATGGGTTGAAAGGGGTGTTGGGAAAGAGGGGGATGTCTATTGAGGGAGGGAGAAGACAGAAGATATGAGTGAGTGGAGAAAGGTTGTGTGATGCTGTGATGCATGGGAGTAGGTGGGGGATGGGGGAGGGGGGTTAGGGAGTATGTAAGAATGATATTTTGACACAGCCTGAAGGGATTTCTCCATTTCTTCTCTTTTTTCTGCATGAGGGGATGGGGAGATGGGGTCAGTGATTAAATGAAGCTGCCTTGCTGTGGATGCACTGTGTCTTGCTGCATTACTTCTGACTCAGGGCAGTGTGCAAGATGCAGGGATGACCCAGCATCCATGAGGAGCCAAGAAAAGGGGAAGGGAGGGGTGGTAAATGGGAGTGGAGTATGTGGGGATAAAATGGGCGGGAGTGGATTTATAAAGTACTTTAGACTTTTGCTACCTCCCTTGTAAGAGGGAAAAAGCCTTTGTTGTATATATATTTAAACTTAGAACCCACTGTTGGTGGAAAAAGATGAAAAGTGAGATGATTGTTCCTGAACAGGAACAATCATCTCACTTTTTATCTTTTTCCACCGACAATGGGTTCTAAGTTTAGATTTTACCAATGTATTACGACATTAGTGCAATCTTGTATATATATATATATATATATATATATATATATATATATATATATATATATATATATATAAAAATATATATATATATATATATATATATTGAAGAATGGAAGACAAATGAGTGGAAGGGTGGTGAGTTAAACACAGAGAACAGTTGGAGTTTTATTCACTGAAAACCCATAAACCAAACGTCCCGATGAGACCCATCACCTCTGGTATCGGGAGCGCCCCGCACAGACTAGCCAAGTGCTTAGCCAAACCACTATCACAGAGGCTAGGCTCGATAAGTAATGCCCATTTAAAAAACTCTGGAGATCTGATCACGAGGTTAAAGAATGTGGATCTTTCAGAAAAAGTGATGGCTAGCTATGATGTAACTGCGCTCTTTACGAATGTCGAGGTAGAAGGAGCGTTGGCAGCGGCCAAGAAGGTGGTAGACAGTTTGGATGAGGCTGATTTACCAGTGGGGAAAAGTGATTACTTGAAATTAGTGTCACTATGTGTGAAGTTTGGTCCTTTCATGTTCAACGGGAAAGAATACAGACAACACCGAGGACTTGCAATGGGTAGTCCTCTCAGTGCGGTTCTAGCTTCATTATATATGGAAGTTTTAGAGACAGATTATTTCATAAAGATAATGGGTAGTGACACGCTTTGGCTGAGGTATGTGGACGACGTCCTTGTCATCGCTCCGAAAGAGGTACAATTAGATGACAAGTTGAGTAGATTGAATCATGTCGAACCAAACATCCAGTTTACTATAGAACACGAGACGGGTAACAGACTAGCTTTCTTGGATACGGTGATTTGGAGGAGAGGTAGTAAGATATCATTCTCTGTCTACAGAAAAAGCACCAATAAAGACGATGTGATTCATTTCTACTCAGCGCATAGCAACAAAATTAAAAACGGAGTGGTTATAGGATTTTTCTTAAGGGCGTACCGTATTTGTAGCGAAGAATTTTTAGAGGATGAAATCAAATATATTTTCAAAGTATTCACTAAACTCAGATACCCGGAAGGACTACTGCACAGATTGAGGAAGAAAGCAACGGTAATAATGAAAAGGAAGAAGGACGACTGGTCCGGAGAAGACAGGGCGGGGTTTTTGTCCGTCCCCAACTCGAAGTACGCGGAGGAGTTGGGACATATTCTCACAAAAGCGGGTGTGAGCGTTGCTTTCTCCACGGGTATAAAATTAGGAGAAGTTGTCAAGAATAGAAATAAATCAGAAAAGGATGTAGAGAAAGGCGCAATTTACAATATACCATGTGGTGGTTGTCCGTTAGGATATTATGGAGAGACGGGAAGATCAGTGGAGCTACGGACATATGAGCACAAAAATGACGTCAGAGCTCACAGAACCTCCAACTCGCTAGTAGTTCATTTAGACCAATGTGGTCATCTTCCAGATTGGAACAAGATAGAGGTGCTCCACAAAGGTCTAGAGAAAAAGAAAAGAAAAATAGTGGAGGCAGCCTACATTACTTCCCACCCCTGCATCAACCATAGGGAAGGGTTTATAAAATTAGCAGGAGCGGTAAGTACTCTGATTATCAAGGAGGTAAAAAGGACAATTGAGAACGGAGGGAGAAGTGACATAGTCGGAGTCACATGAAAAAGGGTAGAGGACGGATGATAGAGGGAGGGGAACTCAGCGAGGATGGGTTATATAAGCTGTTAATTTTCTGAAACTGTATGTACTTTGAGAATGTCCTGGTAAGGACGAAACGTCAGTGAATAAAACTCCAACTGTTCTCTGTGTTTAACTCACCACCCTTCCACTCATATATATATATATATATATATTTATATATATATACATATATATATATACATACATATATATATATATATATATATATATATATATATATATATATATAATATATATATATATATATATGTATCATGTAGGGGTGGGGTGGTGTGATGTGCAGGGGGTGAGGGTGGCGGCGGGCTGGAGGTGGGCATTGGGGGGGAGCGACTGGAGGAGGTGGATGGTTTTGGATACTTGGGTGTGAGTGTGGCGGGAGGGGGTGGAGTGGGGGTGGAATTGGGGTGTGGATTGGGAGAGGCGAGTGGGTGCCTTGGTGGATTGAAGGGTGTGGTGAGGAATAGACATTTGGGAGCGGATGCTGGGGGGAGACTGTGTGAAGAAGTGATTGTGCCAACGGCGCTGTGTGGGACGGAGGCATGGAGCATGGGAGAGGAGGAGAGAAGGAGTTTGAATGTGTTTGGGATGAGGTGTCTGAGAGGTGTGGTGGGGGTTGCTGGGGTGGATGGAGTGAGAAATGAGGAGGTGAGGAGGAGAAGAGGGGTGGAAAGGGAGTTGGGAGATAGGGTTGATGAAAGAGTATTAGGATAGTTTGGACACATGGAAAGAATGAGTAAAGAAAGACTTGTAAAAGAGGTATGGAAGGCAGATGTGGAGGGAGTGAACATGAGGGGACGTCCTAGGATGAGATGGATGGATGGGGTGATGGGGCTTTGGGGAAGAGGGGAATGTCTGTTGAGGAAGGACAATAGAGGACAGAAGAAAAGGGTGAACGGAGAATGGTTGTATATTGATGATGTTGTGATGCATGAGGTGGAATGGGTGGGGGGATGGGGGATGAGGTAGTATGTGAGAGCAAAATTTGACGCAGTCCGAAGGGATTTCTCCCCATCTTCTCCTTTTATGCATGGGGGGACAGAGAGGGGGGTTCCCAATTTAATGAAGCAGCTTTGCTGTGGATGCTGTGTCTTGCGACACTGCTTCTGACCCAGGGCAGTGGACAAGGTGCAGGGATGACCCATCATCCAGGAGGTGCTAAGATAAGAGGGAGGGTGGAGGGGAGTGGAGTGTATTCAGGGATGGAATGGGTGGGAATGATTTTATGCCTTTTTCTTTTTGGCTACCTCCCTTGTAAGGGGGAAAGAGCCTTGGTATATGTATGTATGTATATGTGTGTGTGTGTGTGTATATATATATATATATATATATATGTATATGTATACATAGATATGATAAGTGCCAAGATAAGAGGGAGGGAGGAGGGAGGAGGGGAGTGGAATATATAGGAAATGGAATGGGAGGGAGTGGTTTCTATGCCTTTTTGTATATATGTATGTACATAGATATGAAAAGGTTTCCTCCTCTGATAAAAGGGGCAGTGAGTCAAAGCATACACTCACCTTACACCCATCCAGTGCCCTTACATTCCCCTTACTATCTTAGCTCCTTGTATATGAAAAGTCATTTCTGTACCCTGCAACATCACCTGAGTCAAAATCAATGCAGCAAGACATAGCAGGGTCCAAAAGCAGGATATGATTTACCCCCATTGTTGCACTGCTTCCTCTTATGCAAATCCCATTCCTCATCTACTTGAAAAAAGTTACTGAGCTGACAAGAACGTTATCCGTTATTGCCACATCAATTCTTTAACTCAATTCTCCATTCATTATGATCCTTTGCACACTCTTCTTTGCTCAACAGATATTCTTCTTTGTATCAAATGCCCCCCTCACCCTATTTTGTTCTTGGTTTTCCTCTTAACCTCTTCAACATGAGTCAAATTCTCATGGGCAGCATCAGCTGCCTGATGTATGATGATTTGATGATGCACTACAATACTAGTGTTATAAAATAGAGTTACAGCTATATTAGGCTACTCATTCTCTTTCACCCTGAATATTAACCCCTTCCATACGGTGCCGCACACGTAGGCGTCATGGACTTAGATCTCGGTGGCAGCAACCAATGCCAGCCGTACGACGTGTCGTAATAATACTCGCATCATAAAATATAGTCACCGCTTATATCGATCGTTCTCTCTTCACCCGTGAATTTTGATAACCATAGAAAATGCGATTACAAAAGAATTAGAAAGAATGTCATTATGGAGGGGCGACTACAATAAATATAATCAAGACGCCGATATGGCAGCCTCGCGAATACACTCGCTCCCCATGACGCCTACGTGTGCGGCACCGTATGGAAGGGGTTAATAACCACAGAAATTATGATTAAACCTCACAGAATATGGTGTCACTCAGCTACAACTACAAAATAAATATAATCAAGACACAAACACTGGCATCACTCACATGTCATGACACCTACATAGGCGTCATAGTACGGAAGGGATTAAATTCACTCCATCAATTTCTGTTCCCTAAACTCTTTCCACTAGTCTTTCCTCATTCTTTCCATTTGCTCAAACTAGTTCTGGCTGTATCCCTTAAATCAGTGGTTCTCAACCTTTTTTGGCTATGCCCTATCTAATCACTTATGTCCCCTATATGGTGATATACAATTCTTATCATTTGAAAAATAAACTCCCCTTCAGCTGAAAAAGCATAAACCTTGGTTTAAAACACTTCAAAAGAACAAGGCATGAACAGGAAAAAAAAAAAAAAAAAAAAAAATCAATGGAAAAAAAAGCATCAATGGAAAGAAAAAAAAAAAAATCCATCTATGGGGCATATACCCCACATTGAGAAGCACTGCCTTAAAATGTTAATTTTGGTACAAACTATCTACACACCTGGAACATTGGGGCCTCCTTCCATATCCTCATGATGTGATGGAGTTTCTTCAAGAGCATGTTGCCTTTCTTCCAGTTCCTCAGCTTCCATTCCCCTGAAGTCAAATTACAAAAACATGACCTCAAAAGCACAAGGATTGTCTTCTTCATCATCCCAACTCCAGGCCATCATAGGTAAAAAGGAAAAAGGGAGGCAGATTCCTACTAGTGCTAAAAAAAAAGATATCTATATGGAGGATAGCAGAAAGTATGGATACAAAAAATTAACGAGTAGTTCGACATTATTGTGAGTAGAGATTCCTGGTAATTTTCAACCATGAAATGTTGTGTGGCTTATCCATACAGGCCTATGTACCTAACATACATGCATATACCAAAGGCTTTTCCCTTTTAGAAGGGAGGTAGCCAAAAAAATACATACATACATATATCAAGGCTTTTTCCCCCTTACAAGGGAGGTAGCCAAAAAACAAAGGCATAAAATCCACTCCCACCCATTCCATCCCCACATACTCCACTCCCATTCACCTCCCCCTCCTTCCCTCTTATCTTGGCTCCTCCTAGATGACAGGTCATCCCTGCATCTCACCCACTGCCCTGGGTCAGAAGCAGTATAGCAAGACACAGCACACCCACAGCAAGGCTGCTTCATTAAATTGTTGACACCCTCCCCCCATCTCCATCCCCTCATGCAGAAAGGAGAAGACAGGGAGAAATTCCTTCAGGCTGCATCAATTTGTTTCTCACACATACTCCCTCATCCCCCATCCCCCACCCACTCCATCTCATGCATCACAGCATCATCCATGCATAATTTTTTTATTGATGATGATAAATATGGTTTAACGTCACAAACTCCTCCCAACGGAAGGCTAGGACAGTGCCCCTCACAGAGGGATTTGTAGCATGGAATTTAATGAACCATGCCCTTGGTTGAACTTCACCGGTGGCAGGGTTCGAACCACCATCCCCTCGACCTTTGCCGCAAGTAACGACGCCCTAACCCGCTCAGCCAGTGAGCTTCCTAAAAATGCATAATCCCTTATAGAAACTCAATAACTTACTGATGGTGGTGTAGGTTCTCCATCGCAGGATCCATGTCTCGTCTTGGCCTCCTCCTATGAAGGTGTGGTGGTTCATGGTGTGGGGCCCCGCCCATGCTATGTGGAGGTCCGTGTGGACCCCCTTGGCTGTGCATACTATGGGCGCTGTGTTCCCGAGGAGGCAAATGTTCTTCCCATTCACCTGCATGGCCACCCCAGTCATCACGGTACCCTCGTCTCTTATGGGAATAATAATCACTGAAAGCATTTGCCCTGTAATCACAAGAACTGTGAGCCAATGCAGCCAGCATAAGCTGCTGCATGCTGACCTCCCAGAACTAGGTAAAAAATATAAATAACTATAATTTTAAAGATAGTCTGTGATCCTCATCACAATTACATAAAAAGAAAACTTGGTTGTCACCTTCCGGCACCCCACTGGTCTTCTCGAGATGGTCGTCCTCCTCTTTGGTCGTCCGGCCACTCGTGTGCGCTCTCTTCCCACTCCATGTGACTCCGTGCCCCTGCATATTCATCTGGCCACTCCTCGTGCCTAAAACAAACCAATACTTTGATGATGATGATATGGTTTAACGTCACACACTCCCCCCTATCGGGAGGCTAGGACGGTGCCCCTCACAGATGGCTTTGTAGCGTGGAATTTAAGGAACCATGCCCTTGGTTCAACTTCACTGGTGGCAGGATTCGAACCACCCTCACCTTGACCTTCACCGCAAGTAACGACGCCCTAACCCGCTCAGCCAGCGAGCTTCCAACACACTAAAAGCTTTCATATTTTGGGGGTTTCTCAATTTCAGAATCATGTTTACAGGAGTCCCAGCTGTAATAACATAAGAACAAGAAGGCTAACCTTTCTGATTTTTGTCTCTCCCATGCCTGACGGTCCATCCATTCCCCTGCTTCTGGCCGACGGTGGCGAGCGTGTGGATGTGCATGTGGGTGTGCGTGTGGGTGGAGGCTTCTGGCATAATGCCCACTGTCACTGCTCCCTCTCTCCAATCCCCGTCTCTCCTCGCTCCCACTCCAGGCATCATGACTGTGACCTTCCACTCTGCTGGTGATAAAACAAGTCCAAATATTTTTCAAGTGACTAAGCTCATATACATGCATCTGTAACACAGAAATAAGCTAGTATTTCTATTTCTATATATGATCACAGGTATAACCACTGAAAATGCAAGCTTTTCTACACAAAATTATACCAAATGCTTTCCGAAATGACTATCTTGCTTAACCAAAGATTTCCAAGTCCTTTACACATTACTGGAATACTGACTAATTTGCCATTATATCCTACATTAGCACCTTCTAATATAGATATTATGGAATATTAGTCAGCATTCCATTACTACATACATACATATACCAAGGTCTTCTTCTCCCTTACAAGGAAGGTAGCCAAAAAACAAAGGCATAAAAATCATTCCCACCTATTCCATCCCCAATACACTCCACTCCCCTCCACCCTCCCTCTTATCTTGGCACCTCCTGGATGACGGGTCATCCCTGTATCTTGTCCATTGCCCTGGGTCAGAAGCAGTGTCGCAAGACACAGCACATCCACAGCAAGGCTGTTTCATTATATAGGAGAACCCCTCTCTGTCCCCTCATGCAGAAATGGAGAAGACAGGGAGAAATCCCTTCAGGCTGCATCAAATTTTTTCTCACAATATTACCTCACCCCCCCATCCCCCCACCCATTCCACCTCATGCATCACTTCATCCATACACAACCATTTTTCATTCATCCCTGTCTTCTGTCCTCTCCCGTCCTTCCTCAACAGACATTTCCCTCTTCCCCAAAGCCCCTTTCACCCCATCCATCCATCTCATCCTAGGTCACCCCCTCATGTTCACTCCCTCCACATCTGCCTTCCATACCTCTTTTACTAGTCTTTCTTCACTCATTCTTTCCATGTGTCCAAACCATCCCAATACTCTTTCATCCACCCTATCTCCCAACTCCCTTACCACACCTGTTCTCCTCCTCACCTCCTATTTCTCACTCTATCCAGCCTAGTAACCCCTATCATACTTCTCAGACACCTCATCTCAAACACATTCAAACTCCTTCTCTCTTCCTCTCTTATGTTCCATGTTTCTGCCCCATACAGTGCTGTTGGCACAATCACTCCTTCATACAATCTCCTCTTACCATCCATTCCCAAATGTCTATTTCTCATTACACTTTTTAATCCACCAAGGCATTTACTCCCTTCTCTCAATCTACATTCTACCTCCATCTCTACTCCTCCCTTTCCTGTCACATTCACACCCAAGTATCTAAAACTATCCACTTCCTCCAGTTGCTCTCCTTTAATGCTCACTTCCAGTCTGCTGCCACTTTCACCCTTTCTACATCTTATCACCTTACTTTTGCCCACATTTATCTTTAACTTTCTTCTTTCACACACTCTCCCAAACTGTCACCAACTTCCTCAATCCCTCCTCTGCTCCGGCTACAAGCACAGTGTCATGCGCAAACAACAGCTGGCTCACCTCCCACTTTTCTCCATTTTCTTTAACCATCTCCAATCCCTGACCCACCACCCTTGCATTTACCTCTCGCACCACCCCATCCATGTATAAGTTGAACAGCCAGGGTGACATAACACATTCCTGACGAAGTCCCACCTTTACCTCAAACCACTCATTCTCTCCATTTCTAATCCTGACACATGCTCTACCATACATACATATACCAAGGCTTTTTCCCCCTTCCAAGGGCGGTAGCCAAAAAGGGAAAGGCATAAAAACACTCCCACCCATTTCATCCCTGAATACACTCTGCACCCCTCCACCCTCCCTCTCATCTTAGCATCTTGTAAAAACTATTGACAGCTCCTAAAATATTTCCTCCTACCCCATATATCTGCAATATATCCCACAGTGCCTTCCTGCCTACCCTGTCATAAGCCTTATGTGAATCCATAAAGGCACAAAAAACATCCTTACCTTTTCCTACAGCTTTCTCACATATCTGTCTTACTACAAAAATCTGATCTACACAGCCTCTACTTGTCCTAAATCCACACTGTTCCTCACCAATTACTCCCTCTATTCCTCTCCTAATTCTTTCAATCAAGATCCTCCCATAAGCCTTCCCAACTACACTCAACAAGCTAATCCCTCTGAAACTACTTCAATCACACTTGTCCCCTTTTCCCTTGTAGAGTGGAATTATACAGGCACTCCTCTAGTCCTCTGGCACTCTACCCTCTCTCCAACAATGCTGCCCAAAGGAAATGGAAATCTCTGGCTTGGCAAGATAATTATTTGGAGGGAAGCAAGGGTTGTGGATGGGAGTGGGTGTTTGCCTTTGACTTGGCTACTTTCCTCATAATATAGATAGATATTCTATATTCAGATCATTTACATACCTGCACTACAATTATAAGAGGGAGGAGTCCATTTGGTATATGAACAGATTTTATCACTAAACATTCTAAACTAAAATTGCATACAAAGAGTTATGAACTTGCCTTCTTCTTTCATCCTGAAATCGACCCTCCATGATTGGAGGTCTTCTCTCCATTCGATGATCCTCCATAACTGGGAGTCTTCTGTCATGTGGAGGAATCATTTCTTCATACCTTCCCCGAGGCCCTCCTACCTCATAGCGTCCTCGGTCCCTTTCAGCTAAAATATCAAGACAAAGAGCATCACCAATGACTCTCAATTTTATTTCTACTTGTTAACAGATTACTTCATTAAGTTCCTGGGAATACTTTCTACCTAGTATAGGGATAGGTCAAAACTAGATTACTTACCTGGATATCGATCATAGGCTTGTTCCTCATAGCTTCTCCTTTCGTCAATAGCTTGTCTTCTTGGGTCAATCTCGGGCCTTCCACGTTGTGAGTAGTAGTCTCGACTCGACTCGTATTCCCTTCCACGTACGGCAACTTCTCGTTCACGCATGAATTCATGCTCCCTTCCATACCGCCCTGAAACATTAAGGTGTTCAATCAATCAATCAATCAACCAATCTGTTATCCCAGGTCTCTTTTGCAGGTGATCCATGGTTTCAAGATAACTGGAAATGGCCACTAGATTAGCCCATGAGTCACTTAAGAATGAAGTACTTTGTTAGTGTTTGGGTGGTTTCCTCCCACTTTGGTAAATGTCTTTCTGTGTGTAAGTGGTTACCTAGAGTGCTTGTCTCCTGGTGGTGTCTAATGGCTGCTTTGTGTTCCCTGAGTCTATTGTTTAGTCCTCTGTATAATATGCACTGTTGCATCCATTACTTAAACTAAAGTAAAGGCAGTTGTTAACAAATATATATGTATGCATGCAATGCATAGCCAATCTATTCGTGCCACTTCGGTAATAATTTATGTTATTGTATGTATGTATGTATGCATGTATGTGTGCAGGGATGACCTGTCATCCTAGAGGGGCCAAGATAAAAGGAAGGGAAGAGGGTAGAGGGGAGTGGAGTATGTTGGGGATGGAATGAGAGGAAGTGGTTTTTATGCCTTTGTTTTTTGGCAGCCATTAGACACAACCAGGAGAAAAGTGGGAGGTGAGCCAGCTGTTGTTTGCGGATGACACTGCGCTTGTGGCAGGATCAGAGAAGGGATTGAGGAAGTTGGTGACAGAGTTTGGGAGAGTGTGTGAAAGAAGAAAGCTGAAGATAAATGTGGGTAAAAGTAAGGTGATGAGATGTACAAGGGGTGAAAGTGGCAGCAAACTGGAAGTGAGCATTAAAGGAGAGCAACTGGAGGAAGTGGATAGTTTTAGATACTTGGGTGTGAATGTGACAGGAAAAGGTGGAGTGGAGGTGGAGGTAGAATGTAGATTGAGAGAAGCGAGTAAATGCCTTGGTGGCTTAAAAAGTGTAATGAGGAATAGGCATTTGGGAATGGATGCTAAGAGGAGACTGTATGAAGGAGTGATTGTGCCAACACCACTGTATGGGGCAGAAACATGGAACATAAGAGAAGAAGAGAGGAGTTTGAATGTGTTTGAGATGAGGTGTCTGAGAAGTATGATGGGGGTTACTAGGCTAGACAGAGTGAGAAATGAGGAGGTGAGGAGGAGAAGAGGGGTGGAAAGGGAGTTGGGAGATAGGGTTGATGAAAGAATACTAGGATGGTTTGGACACATGGAAAGAATGAGTGAAGAAAGACTAGTAAAAGAGGTATGGAAGGCAGATGTGGAGGGAGTGAACATGAGGGGACTTCCTAGGATGAGATGGATGGATGGGGTGAAGGGGGCTTTGGGGAAGAGGGGAATGTCTGTTGAGGAAGGACGGGAGAGGACAGAAGACGGGGTAAATGGAGAATGGTTGTATATGGATGATGTGGTGATGCATGAGGTGGAATGGGTGGGGGGATAGGGGGTGAGGTAGTATGTGTGAGCAAAATTTGACGCAGCCTGAAGGGATTTCTCTCCGTCTTCTCCTTTTATGTAGGAGGGGACAGAGAGGGGGGGGGTCACCGATTTAATGAAGCGGCCTTGCTGTGGACGTGCTGTGTCTTGCGACACTGCTTCTGACACAGGGCGGTGGACAAGGTGCAGGGATGACCTGTCATCCAGGAGGTGCTAAGATAAGAGGGAGGGTGGAGGAGAGTGGAGTGTATTTAGGGATGGAATGGGTAGGAATGATTTTATGCCTTTCCCTTTTTGGCTACCTCCCTTGTAAGGGGGAAAAAGCCTTGGTATATGTATGTATGTTTTTCAGCTACCTCCCTTGTAAGGGGGGAAAAGCCTTTGGTATATGCATGTATGTATTTATGTATGTACATAGGTATCACTGCACACTGTGATGTTTACTTACCTCGTCTTTCCTCCATCTCAAGCCGATCTCTTTCCCTTTGTTCCCTTTCAAACATCATTGCCCTCTCTCTCTCCTTCATAATTTCTCTTTCTCTCATCAAGTCTCTGTCTCTCAGTTCTCTTTCTCTGATCTCCCGTTCCCTTTCATCTCTTCTTAATTCCTCTCTTCTTCTATCATCAAAGTGTTCATGTTCATGCCTGTAATACAGAAAACAAGATGACATATATTCATACAAGCCACCACTAGCACAGGTCAAAGAACAAAATTTGTTTGTTTACAATTTCTTATAAATGATGAATGAGCTATAATTCTAGTAAAAAAAAAAAGAATGTTTTATGATTATCAACATGCAAATGTACAGGCTTCCCAAGTTAAAACAGACACATGTATGAGTTGTGTGCAAACACCATACAAGAATTTAAGAACAAACTAGATACTGAGATACAAAGATGGGTCACTACAAGCATAGCTCCCCTTCCCATATAATACAACTCGGGAAATACATGATTGCTCAAACAAGGCCTCAGACAGAACATTTCATTGGTTATAAATAAAGATCAAAACTAATTAATCATTACTCTCACATCTACTTCCTCATTATAATTCCCTTTCCTCACCTGTCATAGTCCCTTGGTCGATGCAGCTCCTTTCTTTCAACCTCTCGTGTTGCCCGTGGCAAGGGCGGTGGAGGTGTGCGTCGTTGATGCTCTCGACGATCCATCATCTCTTCCATTCGCTCCTTCTCGTGACGTCGAGGTACTGGGGATTCATTACGGCTGGAAAGCCCCCATAAAACCCCATGAATAAGACAAGAAATTACAGTGCTCACGTCCCAACCAAAAACTTAATATATTGTAGGCAAATTTTTTAATATGAGAAAACAACATAATTCAAACCCTGAAATACATAGATACATATGTACCAAGGGCTTTTCCCTCTTTACAAGGAAGGTAGCCACCCCCACCCATTTCATCCCCACCCACTCCTTCCCTCTTTTCTTGGCTCCTCCTGGATAATGGGTTGTAAGGTATTGGAGACAAAGGAAGAGCCCATCCCTGGTAAAAAATAAACCCTCTGATCAGAGAAGCTGTATTACGCAAACTCCCAGAGGTGATGAAGTAATCCAGGCATAGGTTCAGACATTCTTTTCCCTTCACTGCAATCATCTCTTCCATGATCTCTCTCTCACTCTCATTCGCACACACACACACACACACACACACACACACACACGTTACCTTGAATCATCCTCATCTGGCAACTTATAACATGTTTGGACTTGCAAAGGTGTATGTCATGAATGAAAATTGCCATTATGCCCATTTCAGTACTTCAAGGACAGCTAGCTGGTTCATAGTAAACTTTTTTTATCTCTCTACTTAAAAAAATAATTCACAAAATGAAGGTGGGACATGATCAAGAGAGTTCATATGATTAATTATATCTTTCCCTCTCTCTCTCTCTACATGAAAAAAATTGTGAAAAAAGAAGTAATACACATACATCCACAATCTGTATGTAGAGAGCAATCCTGGGCCCACCACAAAATACACATGCCCAACATGCTCTAAACCCATTACTTCGAGCAGACAGACAAAGGGCTCAGTTCAGTGCAATATGTGCAAAAACTGGGCCCACCTCACTTGTACAACACTTGCTGACACAAACCAATACACAAACACTTGGACATGTTCTACCTGCCCTCCAGTAACCCCAATCCCACCTCCCCAACCACAGCCAACACCCTTACCCACTCCCAATTTCCCTTTGCCCATACCCCCGATTAGTACTCCCCTTCCTTTGTCCCCGATCTCTCCTTTCCCCCCCCCTGACCCAGATCCTACACCTTCCCCACTACCACCCCAACCTCAACCCCAAACGGCAACATACAACACATACAAAACACACAACATCAACATATTACAACACAACATTGACGGTAGTAACACTAAAAAACATGAACTTGAACACTTTCTTAAACAACACAACATACACATTGCAATTTTACAAGAAACAAAATTAGGACACTCACACAAAACACCATCATTTCATAATTACACCACCATCAGACAAGACCGGACTGACGGCAATGGCGGTGGACTCATCACCCTGATCCACCATTCCATCTGTTTTGTGGACACAAGTGCCACAACCAAAATTCTCCTCCCTACCACAGATAACACAACAGAAACCCAATCCATTCGTATCCGCACAGGCAACAATTCAACACTAACAATAGTTAACATGTACATTCCCCCCCAATCATCCCCCACAGTTCCAAACACCTTCAGACCTCAACTCAGCCAACTAACCTCAATCCCCAACCTGATCATGGGTGGTGACTTCAACGCCAAGTCGTCTGCCTGGTTTGTCGACAACCCTGACACAGACAGAGGGCTTGATATACAGACTCAATTCGACTCATTGACTATCATGAACAACACGCATAATCATACACATATCCCATACCAAGCCCTCTACACTCCCTCCTCTCCTGATATCACCTTTTGCTCCCCCTGCCTAACCCCAACAACATCATGGAGAGTGGTCGGAGCCCTTGGCTCTGACCACCTTCCAATCATCATCACCACCAAAACAAGATGCACCCCAGCTGGCCACAGACACACTTACACCAATTACAAGAGAGCTAACTGGGAAGCCTTTACTGAAGAGACAGAACAACATTTTGAAACACTTAACAGTACACCAATCACAAACATAAACAATGCTGTGCACGCTTTTAATACAATCATACAAAACGCAGACAAGAGATACATCCCTAGAGGCAACAGAAAATCACACAACCCCAACTTCACACCAGAAATCCAAGGCCTCATCAGACAACATGACACACTTAAACACGATACCCCCACACCTATCCCTCAAAACATAGCAGACCAAATACAAACACTAAACACTGTGATTGCCAATAAAATACATGAACAAAAAACACAAAATTGGCAAAACTTTATCAATACACTTGATCACAAAACAAACACCAGCAAATTGTACAAAACACTCAACAGCATCACACTATCCAACACTAACACTACACGCTCTCACGCAGCAATAATCACAACAACAGATAATCTACCCTCAAACAGACAACAAGCAAACGCACTCATACGTCATTTTGCACAGACGAGCCATCTTACATCTCACCCTGACGACCGACGCACCATTCGATGTAAGAAAGACTTCCCCACAGACTCAGACTATACACCCTTCATAGACAGTCAGACAAAACTCATAATGCATAATCTCAAGCACTCATCTGCCTGTGGCCCTGATAACATAAGCAACATCCACCTAAAACACATTGGACCACAAGGTATACACGCACTCACAAACATTGCAAACTACAGCTATTCACACAACACTATACCCGACATCTGGAAGCATGGTAAAATAATCACCATTCCAAAACCGAACAAAGACCCAACAATCCCAACATCGCACCGCCCAATCACACTTCTCTGCACCCCCTCTAAAGTCATTGAACGCCTAATACTTAAACTTGTCACACCATATATTCCCCTTGCTGACTCACAACACGGTTTTAGGCCACTACACTCCACAAACACTCTTCTGACAAACCTCACACAAAGAATTTTAGATGGCATCAATTCAGATAGGCCCCACCACAGAACCCTTCTTATAACATTGGACATTAGTAAAGCTTTTGATGCTATCCCCCGCCACAACCTAACAAATAAAATATATAACACAGACATGCACAATAACACCAAAAGATGGCTGGCCAATTATCTGGCAGGCAGGAATGCTCATGTGTCATATAATGGCCAATCATCGCACATCAGAAACATTAAGAACGGAGTACCACAGGGCTCAGTTCTATCCCCCACATTATTTAATCTATACATGCATGACTTACCCACGCCAGACACCTCAGAAATACAAATCTCTTCCTACGCAGACGACATAACAATCACATGCACACATCGTAACACAGACAAAGCTGCAGAAATAATCCAGCCTTACCTTGACACACTCAACACATGGTTCATCACAAACAGACTCAAAATAGCTCCAACCAAATCTACAGCAACACTTCTCACCAACTGGACAAAAGAACACAAATACATACCTCATCTCTACATCAACAACACTCTAATACCACACACAAACACACCGAAAATTCTTGGTGTAACATACGATACATCCATGTCTTTCAAACAACACCTCACAAACATAAAAAACAAATGTACACCTAGACTTAACGCACTTAAGTCAATCACTGGAACAACATTTGGACAAAACAAAGAAACCAATATAACAATATACAAACAATGCATACGCTCAGTGATGAATTATGCGAGTCCTGCATGGGCTCCTAATCTCAGTGAGACACACCACAACACCCTTCAAATCATACAAAACAAAGCCCTAAAAACAATTACAGGCTGCACAAATACATCACCTACAGACCATTTACACCATGAAACAAAAGTCCTCAAAGTCAAGGACCACCTCGACATGAGAGGCACACAAACACTTGCTGCAGCCACCACAAACACATCACACCCGCTACACTACATAGCAGAACACCCACACACACCAAGAAACATTAAAACTACACCCAAAGACCTTTATTACGCACAGATACTCTCTTCTCTTCCTCCACAACCACCAAATACCAGCCTCCGGAAACATATTCATAATCATATCACTCACCGCTCCATTAACACACTGAAAGACAACACACTGCTGCATGCCAGACCCCCTGATATCCACCCTTCTGAATCCTCTCTCCCACGAAAGGACAGAGTCCACTTGGCCAGACTGCGATGCGGTCACCACCCAGCACTTCTAAGCTACCAGAAGAGGCTGGACGACCGTGTTGTGAACAGCTGCCCAGGATGTAACACTTCACCCCATACCATACAACACATAATGGAAGACTGCATTATACACAATCATGCACGCAAACAACACAACATACACTCTATAAAGGATTTGTGGGAAAACCCAGTTTCGGCTGTGGCCTTCCTTGGGGAGACGGGACTGCTCGGACAGACAGTCTAGGGAACGACAACAACAACAACAACTCGCGCCTCGCCACCAGCTGCCAAATCTACGACAACCAAACACTTGCAACTCATGATTCCCTACGTGGACTTCATCATAGTCAAGGAGTTAAATCTCTCCTGTACTACTCCTGTACTACTGATGCAGCCCGAAGGGATTTCTCCCCATCTTCTCCTTTTATGCATGGGGGGACAGAGAGGGGGGGTCGCTGATTTAATGAAGTGGCCTTGCTGTGGATGTGCTGTGCCTTGCGACACTGTCTCTGACCCAGGGCAGTGGACAAGGTGCAGGGATGACCCGTCATCCATAAGGTGCTAAGATAAGAGGGAGGGTGGAGGGGAGTGGAGTGTATTTACGGATGGAAGGAATGGGTGGGAATGATTCTATGCCTTTTTCTTTTTGGCTACCTCCCTTGAAAGAGGGAAAAAGCCTTGGTATATGTATGTACTACTCCTAGAATACCACTTCTTTTCTCAGGTGGTGGTGGCAGTGATGGTGGTAAAAATGCTTCCACCATATTCTCATGTATGTCATAAAAGACAACTAAACAAGGTGGAGTGAAGGTATTGGGATCCCCTTTCTGTATTTTGTCGCCAACCACCCCCCAATAAAAAGGGGGAAAAGGTCACTGATATACACAATGCACACATACATATACCAAAGGTTTCTGTATGTTTTCTTCAGCCATCCCCCATAAAAAGGGGGAAAAGGTCACTGATATACACAATATATACATACATATACCAAAGGCTTCTGTATTTTTACTTCAGCCACCCCCCTTAAAAAGGGGGAAAAGGTCACTGATATACACAATACATACATACATATACCAAAGGCTTTTTCCCCCTTACAAGGGAGGTAGCAAAAAAACAGGCATAAAATCCACTCCCACCCATTCTGCCCCCACATACTCCACTCCCATTCATACCCCTCCCTCCCTCTTATCTTGGCTCCTCCTGGATGACAGGTCATCCCTGCATCTCATCCACTGTCCTGGGTCAGAAGCAGTGATAATGCTTTCTATTAATGTAATTTTCAAGCTTAGCATACTTATGCTTGGTGAGGACTGACTGTACAAACACGACTAGACACAATGTTTCATTACACAAATTATTCCCATATAATTTTGCTAAGCTATGGGCTAGATCATATGAACAAAACAATTGTGTACTGCCCACAAAATTTGTAAATTATGACATGTTGAAAGGATAAAGAAAAAATCTATTGTATTTGAATAATGAAGTTGAAACAGGAAAGAGAACCTTTCTAATAAGTTCTCAACATCCTCAGATAAAAATAAATAAATAAATAAATAAAAATAGATACATACATACATACATATACCAAGGCTTTTTCCCCCTTCCAAGGGAGGTAGCCAAAAAGGGAAAGGCATAAAAACACTCCCACCCATTTCATCCCTAAATACACTCCACACCCTTCCCACCCTCCCTCTCATCTGAGCACCTCCTGGATGACGGGTCATCCCTGCACCCTGCCCACCGCCCTGGGTCAGAAGCAGTGTCGCAATAAAAATAGATAGATAAAAATAAATAAAAAATAAATTAATAAAAATGAATAATAAATAAATAAAAATGAATAATGAGTATATAATAAATAGATAAATAACAATAAATAAAAATAAATAAATAAAAAGAATAATGAATATATAAAAAATAAATAAAAATAAATAATAAATAAATAAATAAAAATGAATAATGAGTATATAATAAATAAATAAATAAAAATTAATAATAAATAAGAAAAATTAATAATGAATATATAATAAATAAATAAAAATACATACATACATACATATACCAAGGCTTTTTTCCCCCTTACCAGGGGGGGTAGCCAAAAAGGACAAGGCACAAACACATTCCCACCCCTTTCATCCCCGAAAACACTCCACACCCCTCCACCCTCCCTCCCATCTTAGCACCTCCTAGATGACAGGTCATCCCTGCACCCAGTCCACTGCCATGGGTCGGAAGCAGTGTCGCAGGACACAGCAAGGCCGCTTCATTAAATCGGCGACCCCCCCTCTCCGTCCCCCATATAAAGGAGAGGACGGGGAGAAATCCCTTTGGGCTGCGTCAAAAATTTTTGCTCACACACACTACCTCACCCCCATTCCCCCGTCCAATCCACCTCATGCATCACAACATTTTCCATATACAACCATTCTCCATTCACCCCTGTCTTCTGTCCTCTCCCGTCCTTCCTCAACCGACATTCCCCTCTTCCCCAAAGCCCCCTTCACCCCATCCATCCATCTCATCCTAGGACGTCCCCTCATGTTCACTCCCTCCACATCTGCCTTCCATACCTCCTTTACTAGTCTTTCTTCACTCATTCTTTCCATGTGTCCAAACCATCCTAATACTCTTTCATCCTAATACTCTTTCAATAAAAATAAATAATAACAATAAAAAAAGGGCAATTTGAATGTTCGCCCTACCTGTACCGCTCTCTGCTGACAGGAACTGGAGACAGTCGTCTTATCCTTTCCTCAGCTCTGGGATCTCTGTTGCGTGAAGTCATGGAGTTGAGGGGGCCTAGACTGCTATCGCGACCTCGACTCAAGGATCGTTCTCCTCGTGGCATCCGTTCCAATCGATAATCCATCCGTTCATGAGGTGACTGTGATCTTTTCCCACCTGCTCCGCCAAATTTGGTAGATGGAACATCTGAAATAAAGAGACAAATTCCCTCAAAAACTCTTGTTTAACTAAAGTGAGTTTAATGATAAGAAAATATATATTACATATATACATGGAAATGGAATGGGTGGGAATGGTTTCTATGCCTTTTTCTTTTTGGCTACCCCCCATGTAGGGGGAAAAAGCCTTTGGTATATGTATGTATGTATATACATACATATATACACACACATACACATTATACATACATACATACACATATGTATATATATATATATATATATATATACATATATATACACACATATATCTCAAATAACTCCGACAGTTACCCAGGGACTTGAACCTGGGCCTTGCATGATGCTAGACCAGAGCTCTAACAACTGAGCTAAAGCTCTATAAGTCTCTAACTTGGAAATTGATCTAACTCCCGAAGAACTAAGTCAACTGCTAACTGCCATCATTACTTAATTTTACAGAGACATTAGCTCAAGTCGTAGCCTATCAAGGATTCATACCAGCTTCACCACTGGCTACGAGTTGAGCTTAGGTATCTGTAAAATTAAGTAAAGGATGGCATCCATCTCATTCTTGGTCACCCCCTCATATTCACTCCTTCTACTTCTGCCTTCCATACCTCTTTTACTAATTTTTCTTCACTCATTTTTTCCAAATGTCCGAACCATCCCAATACTCTTTCATCAACTTTTATCTTGTAACTCCCTTTCCACCTCTGTTCTCCTCCTCAATATATATATATATGGGTGTTAACTGAAAGGATTAGGAAAGACACAGAGGAATTAACTGGCAAGAAACAGTGAAGGTTTAGGGGAGGAGCAGTTCAAATACTGCCAGCTAAAACAAGGGTGTGGCTCATCAAATTCCATGCTACAGTGTCCTCTGTAAGGGGCACTGTCTTCGCCCCCTGATAGTTTTCAATGTTAACCACTTCCATACGGTGATGCCTACGTAGGCGTCATGAGGAGCAAGTGGGTACGCGATGATGCCAACGTCGGCGTCTTGATTATATTTATTGTAGTCGTACCTACGTAACCTCCATTCTCTCTAAACTGGCTTCATCATATTTTCTATGGTTATCAAAATTCACGGGTGAAAGAGAACGAATGATTGAGCACTGACTTTATTTTTTATAATGCGATTATTATGACGCAACATCGCACGTCGGGCAGCTAATGCTGCCAGACGTGTGATGTGCCCCGGAGTGAAGAGGTTAAACAAAATCAGAGGGTGTGTTGATCAAATTTTTGTGGTCAGGCAGATTTGCAAGAGGGTTTTGCCATACGGTAAGGATGTTTTTTTTTTTTGGGCCTTTATGAGGATGCTGATAAGAGATGAGAGGAGAGAAGAAAAACAAATGAGATAGGAGAGAGGAACGCATGGGAGATGCTGAGGAATGAGATGGAAGCGTTACAGTAATGAAGAAAAAAACTGTCAGATGAAGAAGGTAAAAAGAGAAAGGGCTACAAAAGAAGATAAAAGACAGACAAGAGAAAGACTGAAGGTAAAGTTTTCTAACATGTTAACATACATACATTTACCAAGGCTTTTTCCCCCTTACAAGGGAGGTAGCCAAAAAGGAAAAGGCATAAAATCATTTCCACCCATTCCATCCCTGAATACACTCCACACCCCTCCACCCTCCCTCTCATCTTAGCACCTCCTGGATGACGGGTCATCCCTGCACCTTGTCCACTGCCCTGGGTCAGAAGCAGTGTCACAAGACACAGCATGTTAACATATTATATATATTGAAACATTATACATCTAAGGACATCACATCTAAAACTACAAAGGTTGAGAAAGACTGACAAGAGAAAGACTGAAGGTAAAGTTTTCTAACATGTTAACATATTATATCAAAACATTATACATCAAAGAACATCACATCTAAAACTACAAAGGCTGAGAAAGACATTCCTTACTTTTGCTTCTCTTTGAACCTCCTGGAGAGATTTTCCTTGCTTTCCTCCCAGGAGACACAGACCGTTTCCGAGTGGGTGAGAGCAGCATTTTCTTTGAGCTACTGCTTTTCTTCCTACCCGGTGAACGACTTGTTTTGCGAGGCTTGACTTTCTCATGGTCTCGTTTGGGGACGTGACTTCGCTTGTTACTTTTGCTGCCGCTTCTTTTGTGCCTGTTCCAAAGAGAGTGTCTCAATTTTTTATTTCTTTCTTTATTTTTTTTTTTTAATATCTGTTGGCCCCGTACACTCCTCAGCAACAGTACAGGTCATTCAACAAAAGGATCTATTTCACATTCTGCTCAACACAACTATTGATGAAACTAAAATCAAACATTGCCTGCTCATTAATTCATATGACTCTTGGATCAGTATTTCAAACAGCTCCACAAGCATTATAGCATAATTCATGATTTTGTCTCAAATGAATAGTGAAAATTTTATTCACAAGTTTGTATTTCATCATTGTGGTAAGACAGATATGTGAGAAAGCTATAGGAAAAGGTAAGGATGTTTCTTGGGCTTTCATGGATCTGGAAAAGGCTTACGACAGGATAGACAGGAAGGCACTGTGGGAGGTACTGCAGATATATGGGATAGGAGGAAAGCTGTTAAGAGCAGTCAAGAGTTTTTATGAGAGTAGTAGAGCTTGCGTTAGGATTACAAATGGGGAGTGAATGGTTTGAGGTAAAGGTGGGACTTCGTCAGGGGTGTGTTATGTCGCCCTGGCTGTTCAATCTTTACATAGATGGGGTGGTGCGACAGGTGAATGCAAGGGTACTGGGTCAGGGGTTGGAGATGATTAAAGAAAATGGAGAAAAGTGGGAGGTGAGCCAGCTGTTGTTTGCTGACGACACTGTGCTTGTAGTAGGATCAGAGGAGGGATTGAGGAAGTTAGTGACAGAGTTTGAGAAGGTGTGTGAAAGAGGGAAGCTGAAGATAAATGTGGGCAAAAGTAAGGTGATGAGATGTACAAGGGGAGAGAGTGACAGTATGCTGGAAGTGAGCATTATGGGTGAGAAACTGGAGGAAGTGGATAGTTTCAGATACTTGGGTGCGAATGTGATAGGAAGGGGAGAAGTGGGGGTGGAGGTAGAATGTAGATTGAGAGAAGCGAGTAAATGACTTGGTGGATTAAAAAGTGTAATGAGAAATAGACATTTGGGAATGGATGCTAAGAGGAGGTTATATGAAGGAGTGATTGTGCCAACAGCAATGTATGGGGCAGAAACATGGAACATGAGAGAGGAAGAGAGGAGTTTGAATGTGTTTGAGATGAGGTGTCTGAGATGTATGATAGGGGTTACTAGGCTGGATAGAGTGAGAAATGAGGTGAGGAGGAGAACAGGGGTGGAAAGGGAGCTGGGATTTAGGGTTGATGAAAGAGTATTAGGATGGTTTGGACACATGGAAAGAATGAGTGAAGAAAGTTTAGTAAAAGAAGTGTGGAAGGCGGAGGTGGAAGGAGTGAATATGAGGGGGCGTCCTAGGATGAGATGGATGGATGGGGTGAAAGGGGCTTTACAAAAGAGAGGAATGTCTGTAGAGGAAGGACGGGAGAAGACAAGATAGGGGTGAATGGAGAGGGGTTGTGTATAGATGAGGCTGTGATGCATGAGGGGGAGTGGGTGGGGGATGGGGTGTGAGTATGTATGAGAAAAAATTTGATGCAGCCCGAAGGGATTTCTCCTCGTCTTCTCCTTTCCTGCATGAGGGGACGGAGAGGGGGGGTCGCCAAATTTATGAAGCGGCCTTGCTGTGGATGTGCTGTGTCTTGCGACACTGCTTCTGACCCAGGGCAGTGGACAGGATGCAGGGATGACCCATCATCCAGGAGGTGCCAAGATAGGAGGGAGGGTGGAGGGGAGTGGAATATATGGGAAATGAAATGGGTGGGAGTGATTTCTATGCCTTTTTCTTTTTGGCTACCCCCCGTGTAAGGGGGAAAAAGACTTTGGTATATATATGTATTTCATCATTGATAACCAATATTTCAATCTTTGGGGTAAACATCACATCAAAGACGTGGAGTCATAAGGTGATATAGGAAAGACTTAAGGATGGTAGCCAATATGCATACATACATATATACATATACCAAAGGCTTTTTCCCTCTTACAAGGGAGGTAGCCAAAAAACAAAGGCATAGAAACCACTCCCACCCATTCCATCCCCTACACTCTCCACTCCTCTCTACCCTCTTATCTTGACACCTCCAGGAGGTGCCAGGAGGAGGAGGTAGCTGATACAAGGGACAGTAGAAGTTTCCAATAATCAGCATTTTTCTATTTCCAACCATAACAGAATACTACATGACTGCAGTCAATATTCCATACAAGGGAGGGGCCAATGATGGATACTCACATGAGGTGGTCCTGCAAAATGGTCATCTGAGAGAATAATCCCCCTGTCACCCAACTTTCAAAACTTGCCAATACAGTGAGACCTCTCATTAACGGATGTTAATTAGCTGTGTTTGCGGTGTTTTCGGCATTTTTGGTGCTGTTGTTTAGTGCATGCAATCACTATGCCACCCAAAAACCACTCCAAAACACTGAAAACACAGCTAATTAACGTCCATTAATGAGAGGTCTCACTGTACCTTCATTTCCATCTGACGGTGTAGCCTTAAGGGTCTCACATTTAGTCTCCAGACCAAGCCTGTGAACTCTATCAACCTCGTATTTCCACCAACTTTTCGCATACGGAGAGCTGACAAATGGCCACAGCTTCTTCCCTTCTACCATTATAAACCAGTGACATTGGAAGTCCCACAGTAGTACTGCACAATGTTTTTCACATATGGAGAGCTGACAAATGGCCACAACTCCTTTCCTCCTACCACTATAAACCAGTGAGATCGGAAGTCCCACAGTAGTAGTGCACATACGGCAATCCGATGTTTCTTTCCAGAGAAATATGTGGGAGGGCTCAAGTAATGTTGCCAGCCAGTGTCGGCTTGCAGGTTTCCAGACAGTGAAACTTAAGGCAACCATTATTCCAAATGGGGTTTTATTCAAAGATGAACGAACCATAGAGTGAAAGTGGTCTTAACACACTGAGATCCATCCATCCCAAGGCTGAGCATATGCACATCCATCCCATCACAACTTGGGGGGTGGGGTTTGAGAGAGAGAGAGAGAGAGAGAGAGAGAGAGAGAGAGAGAGAGAGAGAGAGAGAGAGAGAGAGAGAGAGAGAGAGAGAGAGAGAGAGAGAGAGAGAGAGAGAGAGGAGATAGGAGAGAGAGGGAGAAGGAGAAAAGGAGAGAGAGGGAGAAGGAGAAAAGGAGAGAAAAAACAAGAAAAGAAGGGAAAAGAGGGAAAATGAGGGAAAAATGAGAAAGATAAAAATTGAGAAAAAATAAGGAGAGAAAAAATTGAGAAAAAATAAAGAGAAACAGATTGAGAGAGAGAAGATGGAGGAGGAGGAGGAGGACAGGATGACAACAACAACAACCTACCCACATCTTGCAATGCACCCATACCAAAACACACATACACTCAGGTCCCAAAACACGTACCCCTAGACCAACCACCAACTCCATTCTCCCTTAACTCTTATCAGACACCAGCACAAGTAAGAAATCTCTCCCACAAGGAAGAATCACACTGGCATGGCTGCAATTAGGTCACTACCCAACTTTGAGACAGTACCAATGCAAAAGGTTTGGCCACAGAATCAAATACTGTAACCCTAGATAGATTCACCATGCAGAAGATGTCTTACTCTATATTACTCAGACAGGAGTGCAATCTTCCTTGAGTGACCATTGGGCCAATCCAGTGGTTGTTGTCATTCCTAAGGTCTGTCCGAGCAGCTGGTAGCTTAGAAAGGCTGAGTGGTGGCCGCACCGCCCTCTGGCTGATGGACTCGATCCTTTTATGGGAGAGAGGATTCAGAAGGATGGATATCAGGGGGTCTGGCATGTAACAATGTGCTGTCTTTTAGTGTGTTAATGGAGCAGTGAGTGATATGATTATGAACATGTTTCTGGAGGCTGGTATTTGGTGGTTGTGGAGGAAGAGAAGAGAGTATTTGTGTGTGATATAGGCCAATCCAGTGGTTGCTGCTGATTACCTGGGAGCTGAAGGTTTCCTGAAAGAAAGAGAATTGGGGTAATAGAGTGACTGACTAAGCAGTTTCTAGATATATTTATCTTTCTACCAACTTCATTTTCTCATGTAATTGTATATCAACCTAATGCCCTCCACGCTTGAATACTACAATTGCTTAACAATATGATACATGAACTTTCAGTTTTCTTCCTCAACAAATGACATGGTTGATTGAAATATTTTATGATTTCTAAGTACCATTAAAAATAGAAATTTACTTTAAAAATGTGATTACAGAGATAGTAAGAACTTACATTGATGATGAAGACTTGCGTTTCATCTTGGATCTGTCTGAAGTTGATGGCATCCTCTTGGTGGATCTTACTTTCCTCTTGCTCTCCCTCTTGTGCCCTCCACGGTGCGGTGAGGAATCAGAGGATGATGAGGAGGAAGAGGAAGACGAGGAACTTGTGGATGATGATGAAGTGGACGATGAGGATGATGGGGTTCTGCGATGTCCATGCACCTAATCACAATATTAAGTTAGTTAAACTCTGAGGCAGCAATGTGCACTTCCAGTTAAGAAGGACATTATGAAGCCTATAAGATTTACTTTGAGAAATCTACAACTAAATCTTAAGCTATTTAAACCACTAAAAACAATCCTTATGAACATAAAAATTTTCTCTGAACAAAAATATATCTTTGGAGATATAAAGCCAAGCTGTTTTTGTCACTTCAAACCATTCCTATACACTGATAAACACAAATTTACATATACAAACATAAAAGCAACTGTGTGTGTGTGTGTGTATGTATGTATGTGTGGATGAAACAGTGAGTGCAAAAACTATACAAGAATTTAAGAACAAACTTGATGCTGAAAGATACAAAGACGGGTCACTACGAGCATAGCTCTCTTCCCATAAAATACAACTAGGTAAAATACTAGGTAAATACACACACACTAGGGCACTTAGTGTATGATGCCATACCCAGTGTGTTAGTGGTTTCAGACCAGAGAAGTGACTTGAATGTCAACCCTCCCCTCACACACACACATGATCCCCAAGTCTAGCATCAAACCAATCGGAGAAAATTGTTGCACATTACAAAAATAAAACCAACATACTGACATTTATATACTAATATCTACAAATACTGAAAATGTTAATGAAGAGAAAACTCAGTTGGTGACAATAAAAAAGTCTCATACTAATACAACAAAACAAAGTTTCTTCCCATACAGATTTATGGGAGGACCAATATACTGACATATTTATATACTAATATCTACAAAGTCTGAAAATGGCAATGAAGAGAAAACTCAGTCAGTGATAAAAAAAAAAAAAAAAAAAAAAAAAAAAAAATCTCATACCAATACAACAATACAAAGTTTCTTCCCATATAGATTAATGGGAGGACCTAAGGATCATGCCAACCACTGTGGGATTGGGGATTTTTCATTTAGCGAAACTCATAGTAACTATCAATACATACATACATATACCAAAGGCTTTCATCCCCCTTGTAAGGGAGGTAGCCAAAACCCACTCCCACCCATTCCATCCCTATCACACTCCACTCCCTTCCACCCTCTTCCCTCCCTTTTATCTTGGCACCTCCTGGATGACTGCTCATCCTTGCATCTTGCCCACTGCCTTGGGGCAGAAGCAGTGTCGCAAGATACAGCACATCTACAGCAAGGCTGCTTCATTAAATTGGCAACCCCTCTCTCTGTCCCCTCACGCAATAAAAGGAGAAGATGGGGAGAAATCCCTTCGGGCTGTGTCAATCCATAATTCACACATACTCCCTCATCCCCCACCCACTCCCCCTATTAGTAAAGCTATTATATCTTTTGATGAACTGTAGCCTCACCTTCTTGTCCATACTGGTATGGTGAGGATGGGCCTCCCCCACCATCTCCAGAAGAAGTTCGCGTGTAAGTAAGTCTCGTTTCCTCTCCAAGGACAGTTCACTCTCTTGCTCCAACTGCACTAAGTCCCACTCCTTACGTGTCTGGTCCTCACCACCTTTACCGTCTGTTGGGAAACAAACACATGAAATGTAATGTCCTTTCGCTTCCCCTAATTTGGTGCAAAACTGAAAGCAGAAGTGAAGTGGGACTGAAACAATGACCTTGAATGATGTTGGATAGATGGAGTGAAAGGAACTTTGGTTGCACATAGTATGTCACTTTTCCACAGGGAGAGCTGATATCCAGCGACTGCTTCCTTCCTTACACTACTACCAGCTGACGGCACAAACAAATCCACAACAAAACAGACAAGTCCAATGTTCCTTCCTTGAGAGATGTATGGTAGGGCCCAAGCACTATTACTAACATTATGTGGGGCTGCAGATACCCAGTCAATAAACACAAAAATTATTACTATTCTGTGTATCCAATATACAGACGCTCCTCAACTTACGTTTTAGTTAGGTTCCGAACGGCCGAACGTAACGTGAAAATGAACGTAAGTTGTTACTGCACTATACATCCATAAATTCTATTACCATATCTTATAAAACACCCCTAAATCATTAATTATAAACATAACTTTGTAAAATAATAACATTAATTTCAAATAAATTAAATTCAAGCAAAGTCAATTGAGATGGTGGAGGAGAAGGAGGAGAAGGAGGAGGAGGAGGAGGCAAGGCACGTTCAGTCTGTCGTTTGTGCCATGTAAACAATGGACGCAGCGTCATGCATAAGTATCATTTGAACTACGGAGAGCGCGCTAAACTAAAAAATTCACTCAAAAATTTTTTTTTACAATTTTTTTTTACAGTCAGTTCAAATGTAAAATTGAAAAATGTAAAACGAATGAACGTAAGTAGAGGAGCGTCTGTATCTTGTTTTTCTTTATGTGCAGAAGAACAGACACTTAAGCAATAACAAATGTTACGTCAAGTTTCACTAACTGGAGTCCCATTGCACTAGAGTAGTCCATTCATGTCACCAGGTAGCACATGGAGTGGAAGTCAGTAGTTACCAGCTCTATGTAAAAAAATACAAGTAAATACGGGGATTTTTCGATTTATGCATGTTTAGAGCATGCAAATTTGGAATAACACGTGATAAAAAAAAAATAGTAATTTTTTCTTATTACACAGATTATTTAGAATAACACAATGTAAAAAATCAAGTAAAGCAATAGCAAAACTTAACTGTTCACTTTAAGTGATTTTTAGATTACATGATCCCTTCAGGATATCCCTCGCATAAATCGAGAAATCCCTGTACTTGAAACAGCGATCTTGGGCATAATCCAGAGACCAAGTGCCAACCTCTCAGGGCTGCTCTTCCTTATGAAGACAAGTGTGCTGATGGGTTTTGAAGATGGGTGACACAAAGATTATTCTCTTTAATGTCTGTCTTCCAGGACCACAACAAAATAACCACACTAGGTTCTTATTCCTATATGATTGACTAGAGTGGTAAAGCACTGGTACATTCTGTATGTGATTAAAAATATAGTTTGGGTGATGCCTGCTGTCTGCTATACCTTTTTAATCACATTTAGAAAACACAATCCCAGTGCATTCCAACAAGTGAGCAATCAATCACTCCGAATCTGATTATAGACACGACATACACTCAAGGGTCTTCTAAAGCATTTTACCTTTTCTCTTGCCTGCAGCAGCACTTGCGTTCAATGAATAATAAGGCCAACACTCCGGATTTAATCCTTGCTGCAAAATATAATGGCACATGATATAATTTCCAAAATTAGTAAATACATGCATACATATACCATAGGCTTTTTCCCCCTTACAAGGGAGGTAGCAAAAAAAAAAAAAAAAAAAAAAAAAAGCATAGAAACCACTCCCATCCATTCCATCCCCTACACACTCCACTCCCCTCTACCCTCTTATCTTGGCACCTCCTGGAGGACAGGTCATCCCTACATCTTGTCCACTGCCCTGGGTCAGAAGTAGTGACGCAAGACACAGCACATCCACAGCAAGGCCTCTTCGTTAAATTGGCGACCCCCCCTCTGAATACATATTAAATCAACAATGTCATAGAAGTACACACTTCTGTGGTGAAATATAAATAAATCAAATCTTTGAACTAAAAAAATATATGCCCAAGGTTGAGCCTATCAACCCTAATTGAAATATGTTCTGTGTGCATGCATACATCTGTATTTACCTAGTTGTATTTTGTGGGAGAAGAGCTATGCTCGTAGTGACCCTCAGTTGTATCTTTCTGCATCCAGTTCTTTCTCAAAATCATGTATAGTTTTAGCACTCCCTGTTTTCTCTTTCAATTTATTCCTTGTATCTATTACTCTGTGTGGAAAGCTGTTCTTTTTCAAATCTCTTCTGTAACTGTTCTTCTTAAGTTTCTTCTTGTGTCCTTTTGTATTTCTTCTGTCCCATTTAAGTAGATCATCCCTATCAAGGATTTCCGTCCCTTTCATAATTCTGTGGATGGTGCGTGTGTGTGTGTGTGTTTACCTAATTGTAGTATATCTAATTTTCTAACTTACCTAGACTCAAATTCATGTATAGTTCCAGCTTGTGTGTGAGTGAATCACCATGGCCCTGGATCATGTATTGGACTTGTGATTGACAACTATTACCCTCCCAGATGAGAGCTCAAAGCTCATATATGACCAATCTATGGGTAATGCTGTGACCTTGCACACATACATAACTCCCCACCCACGAGAGCTGGAGTAACAACTCAGTGATACTGATATCATTTCAGTCCAGGACAGGATTCCAACTCAGACCAGAGAGAGATGATGGGACATCCCTGCATCTCACTGACTGTCCTGGGTCAGAGGCAATGCAGCAAAACACAGCACATCCATAGCAAGGCTGCTTCATCTAATTGATGACCCACCCTCTCCATCCCCTCATGCAGAAAAGAGAGAAGTCGAGGAGAAATCCCTTTGGGCTGTGTCAAAATATTATTCACACATACTCCATCACCCACCATCCCCCACCCACTCCCTTCTATGCACCACAGCATCATCCATACACAACCATTCTTCACTCACCCTTAATATCTTCTGTCTTCTCCCTTTCTTCCTCAACAGACATTTCCCTCTTTCCTGATGCCCCTTTTACCCCATCCATCCATCTCATCCTTGGTCATCCCTTCATGTTCACTCCATCCACCTCTGCCTTCCACACCTCTTTTACTAATCTTTCTTCACTGAATAAAATTGCTTGGCATTTCCTAACTACTGCTAGTTTTCAATTTATAGACCCCTAGGAAGGTTCTGCCAATCTCTGAGGGTCCACAAGTCCCACGATGACAATCACTATCTAAAACAACATCAATCCTATACATAATCAAAGAACAACTGGCTTTACCAAAAAAATTATCTTAGTTTCTAAACCTTTTCACCTTTGGAGTTCCTGTGGCAACCTTGGTCCTGTCAAGGATGGCAGAGTTAGCAAATGCAGCTGTATTTCTTGCCCCAATAATGGAGCTCAGTAAGGTCAGCCTGGCACCTGCACTTGCTTGTGCAAGAAGGAGTTTTGTTGTTGCAGATCGCAAGGGACCCCTTTATATCCATATAGCAGCATTGGACAAGAGAATTGGATTTTACAAACTAAAATCTATTATCTTACTCTAGAGAGATCTCAAAATTACTCTTACAAGACCTGAGATGATAAGAATGATAAAGTAATAATCAGTATGTAACCAAATGAAAGTAATTCCAATATTCACATATATACTGAAGCCCCTTTCTCCTTTATTCAGAGTTGGCTTAGTCAAATTACATGTTCACATCAGAAATAAATAACACATTCAACCAATCCTTTTGCCTCAGCATCTGGGGAGGAAAAGTCACCATAAAACCCAACTTTACCCATGTGTCATATAATGGCCAATCATCGCACATCAGAAACATTAAGAACGGAGTACCACAGGGCTCAGTTCTATCCCCCACATTATTTAATCTATACATGCATGACTTACCCACACCAGACACCTCAGAAATACAAATCTCTTCCTACGCAGACGACATAACAATCACATGCACACATCGTAACACAGACAAAGCTGCAGAAATAATCCAGCCTTACCTTGACACACTCAACACATGGTTCATCACAAACAGACTCAAAATAGCTCCAACCAAATCTACAGCAACACTTCTCACCAACTGGACAAAAGAACACAAATACATACCTCATCTCTACATCAACAACACTCTAATACCACACACAAACACACCGAAAATTCTTGGTGTAACATACGATACATCCATGTCTTTCAAACAACACCTCACAAACATAAAAAACAAATGCACACCTAGACTTAACGCACTTAAGTCAATCACTGGAACAACATTTGGACAAAACAAAGAAACTAATATAACAATATACAAACAATGCATACGCTCAGTGATGAATTATGCGAGTCCTGCATGGGCTCCTAATCTCAGTGAGACACACCACAACACCCTTCAAATCATACAAAACAAAGCCCTAAAAACAATTACAGGCTGCACAAATACAACACCTACAGACCATTTACACCATGAAACAAAAGTCCTCAAAGTCAAGGACCACCTCGACATGAGAGGCACACAAACACTTGCTGCAGCCACCACAAACACATCACACCCGCTACACTACATAGCAGAACACCCACACACACCAAGAAACATTAAAACTACACCCAAAGACCTTTATTACGCACAGATACTCTCTTCTCTTCCTCCACAACCACCAAATACCAGCCTCCGGAAACATATTCATAATCTTCCTCCACAACCACCAAATACCAGCCTCCGGAAACATATTCATAATCATACTCACCGCTCCATTAACACACTGAAAGACAACACACTGCTGCATGCCAGACCCCCTGATATCCACCCTTCTGAATCCTCTCTCCCACGAAAGGACAGAGTCCACTTGGCCAGACTGCGATGCGGTCACCACCCAGCACTTCTAAGCTACCAGAAGAGGCTGGACGACCGTGTTGTGAACAGCTGCCCAGGATGTAACACTTCACCCCATACCATACAACACATAATGGAAGACTACATTATACACAATCATGCACGCAAACAACACAACATACACTCTATAAAGGATTTGTGGGAAAACCCAGTTTCGGCTGTGGCCTTCCTTGGGGAGACGGGACTGCTCGGACAGACAGTCTAGGGAACGACAACAACAACAACAACAACTTTACCCCGAATATCATTTGGGTCAAAATAAGTGCAGTGAGGTAAAGCTCATCAGCTGGAGTTGGTCAAGCCCCTCAGCTTCACCATAGTACCCCCCCCCCCTCCTGGTCTTCTCCTCTATGAAACAAATGAGAATATCCCTTCTGGCTGCCATCCTTTCATCCACTCCTTTTACAATCTCTCTCCTTTGCTCAACACATAAGTACATTCAAAGTTCCCTTCACTCCTGATATCCATCTCATTCTATCCCATTTCTTTAGCACACGACACCCAAATCTGCTTTCCACGTTCCTTGCTCTTCTTCCTCATCCATTCTTTCAAACCATCTTAACACTCTCCGATGGTTTTCTTTTAATACCCGTTCTCTGCCTCACCCTCACATTGTTTTTTACTTTATCCATTCTTAAGGGACTAACGTTGGTCACCCAAAAGTGGGGATCCTATAAAATGAACATTAGAATCGCCTCCCTGCTACCCATTTTTAAAACTCATCAACCCTGTCACCTGGAGGTGTAGTCCTGGACTTGATGAAGCACATGTCTCCCACTCTGTCCACTCAACGTTTCAGAACATCAATTGACCACCTTGGAGCCACAAAGGATGAGCATCACCACCTTTCCCAGTAGTAGTCTCTCACCATCACCCTCAAGCAGAATCATTGCCTGGAACCTCTCCACCTTCCTCCAGCTGCCAATGCAGCTCCACGGCTAACAAAGTTATCAGTCACTCCCTTCATGGAATCTTCTCAGTGCCTAATGACCTAAGTTGTGGTCCCATGGGCCATGCTTTTATAAGAGATCCCCTTCAGTTGAACAATAAACTCATTCTTCCTCCCAATGAGGCCCTAACACACATTGCCACCTTTCTGACATCTGGCACCCTAATATGGGGCTCCTTGCTTCCTGATGATGACATCACCACATAACCATTGTATTGGATAGTCATATTAACTCAAGAAAAACATGCTCATTAAACACATCTCCTTAAACATTGGCCTGTATCAAAATGAAAACAAGTTGGTTAAACTTGCATTATTTGAGAATCAAGTGTAACCTTTATACAGTGAGACCTCTCATTAACAGATGTTAATTAGCAGTGTTTTCAGTGTTTTGGAGTGGTTTTTGGGTGGCATAGTGATTGCACGCACTAAACAACAGCACCAAAAACACCACAAACACAGCTAATTAACGTCAGTTAATGAGAGGTCTCACTGTACTTTACCACTAACTACATAAAGGGCATCCAATCAAAAATCAACATTTCTGTAGAGGGTCATCCCGTCTCATAACAAACATTAATGATAAGATGACCCTGACAAAGACCAAAAGAGAGGAACTTACTCTGTCAGCTTAGTGATGGGGTTAACTGATCGCACTTTGGTTACTGTAGCATCCAAATGAGTCTGTTTGACAGTATCAATACCCTCCCGATTTCTTCTGTCTGGTTTTTCCTTCCCTGAATCTACTCTGGCTCTCACATGCTCATTATTGGACATCATGGGGTGACCTGTGAGAGAAAATAATAAAGACATTTTGATGCACTGGCCAACTTGTACACACATCATAGTCTGAAAGCACCCAATCTAATTTTATCCAAACAAAAAGAACCTCGCTTACTCAAAAGGGTAAACAATATTCTTGATTGATCCTTTTCTCATGACATCTAACTCTGAGGCTTTATACCACATACATTTTCATTCAGCTAAGGAAACCTGTATTGAACAGACTTAAAATTTGAAGGAGGAAGAAGGAAAAGCTTACGAGATAAGGGTTTAAGAACAAGATTGAAGTAAAGCAGAAAGTGCAGGTGGAAAGCTGACACAAAGGGTTGATCAAAGAATGCTGAGGTGGAAAAGAAGTAAAGAGAGCTTAGCAACACGTGTGGACAGCAGAAGTGAATATAGAAAATCTGAGGGAAAGAGAAGTGAATGGACAGGGCAAAAGAGCCAATGCATGCACGAGGAATGTCTGTTGTGTGCGGAATAGAGAATGCAAAAGATAAGGATGAGTAGTGGTTATAAATGGATGTGGGAATGACACAGCCGATGCTCTTATCGGAAGGGGTTTAGAAAAATTTTGCCTCGGGATAAATACCCACCTTAAACGGCAGCCCATCCCCAACACAACTTCTCCTCCGACACTGTTCCTTTTCCAAAGCATGTAGGAAATCAACACCTGGTCAGGATGATATCTGGCCACGTATCCACCTGGCGGAACATCATTAAAAAGTTAACATCATACTTCAGTGACTTTTTCAGCTACTTCTAATAAAAGTTTGGGTAGGCTTGATGAAATCAAGTTACATTTTGTAAGGCCTTATGGTCTCTTACAGTCTCCTTCATTCTCATGTTAAGTGACATTAACCAACATAATTCTTGCTCGAGGCCCATACCCAACCAATACTGAATACCCTAATTTTTCCACTAAATATATTTTCAACCCAAAATATCCACATATGCTGTAAGAGACATGATGTTTATAGCAAAATATGAACAATCGAATGGGATGGCCAAAGTGGAGTGACTTGTAGAATGCCAGAATAAGGGGAGAGGTCACATGTGACAATACATCAAAAAGAACTTGCAAAGACTATTGTAAAAATCCCATCTATGATGTCTTGATCTTTGTTGGAACATGGAAAATAAACCACCTTTCATCTTGTATTATTACCTTTTTTTCTGGTAAATAAACCACCTTTCATCTTATATTACAACTTTTTTTTTCTGGTGACCTTAGAATTTGCTACATTACTCACATGTCTTTAAACCTGCTATACACTATGCTGGTTACAAAATATGGTAATTTCTTAGAAGTGCACATCTATGCTATGTGATATGATATGGTGATATGGTTTAACGTCACACACTCCCCCCCCTATCAGGAGGCTAGGACGGTGCCCCTCACAGAAGGCTTTTGTAGCTATATCACATAGGATGACAATATCATCCTATGTGATATAGCATTAGAAAATTAAATAATACTCTTATAAATTATAATACATCAATATAATATACATTTTTCTTGGCAGAAAGCAATAACAGAAAAAGTTGCTATGAGTGATACACAAATGTACTGAGCCACAGTGACGCCTTGAGACATTATCTTTGTTTTGATAGATTCAAAAGTTGAAGATGACAACAATGACCCTGATTACCTCTAGAATAACAGGTACCACATTACTAAATTCCAGTTAGGTTAGAATACACAAATTTGTCATACTTTAATTTCTTCGACCTCCACATCTACCAAAACAAAGACATCAATTCACTAGAATCAGTACAGAGAAGAATGACCAAAATGATTCATGAACTCAGAAATTTACCTTATGAAGAGAGGCTTAAACACCTTAACTTACACTCTCTGGAAAGACGCAGAGTGTGGGCTGATCTAATAGAGGTGTTCAAGTGGATCAAAGGCTTTAACAAGGATGATGCAAACAAGGTCATCTTATTAAAACAACAGGGCAGGACTCCCAGTAATGGTTATAAACTAGACAAATTTAGATCTAAAAAGGAAATAGGCAAGAATTTATTTACTAATAGGGTGGTCGACGAATGGAATAAACTTAGTAACCATGTAGTAAGCGCTGAAACTATCAGTCGTTTTAAGAAATGATTAGACAACTTTATGGATGGGGATGACAGGTGGTGATGGATACGGAGCTGCCTAGTGTAGGCCTTACGGTCTCTTGCAGTCTCCTTCATTCTTATGTTCTTATGGTGTCTCAAGTAGCCACCACTGCTCATTAGTGTATTGCTATTTACAACTTTTTCTATTATTGACTTCTGCCAAGAATTTTTTTTAGAAGTGCACACCTACGTGACATAGCAATAGAAAATTTGATATTTTGTAAATTATAATACATGAACACAATATTTTTCTTGGCAGAAATTAATAACAGAAAATTTTGCTAAGAGCTATACACAAACATATCCCCTATGTCTATGACTGCTTGAGATACCATCTTTCATTCTTTGTTTTGGTAGATGCAGAGGTTGAAGAAATTAAGATAAATTTGTCTAATATAATTTACCTACTTAAGTTAATCTAACCTGCATCTAATAATGCGGTACCTATAATTCTAGAGGTCATCAGGGTTGTAGTTATCGTCTTCAGCCTCTGAATCTATCAAAACAAAAATGGCATCTCAAGTTGTCACAACTTCATTCATTTCTGTATCATTTATCTTATAGCAAGGAGGAAAACGATCAATTGCTGCTGGATTTACTCCAAGAGGGCTAGATCCTAGTTTTGAGCCATTTCAAATGGCTCAAATCTAGGATACAAATACAAATGGCATTTGACTTGTATTGAAAGGAACTGTTACTATATCTAATAATCCTGATGGAAAGTCAACAGTGTAAATGTGGATCTGGAGTCACAGGTGTAAGCCTCTTCCAGGAAGTCTTCTGTGTACACTTAATTCACTATAAAACAATACTTTAATACTTACCGGTAATAAAATATTTACAACATGAATGCCCTTCATCAGCGAGACGAAGATTACTGCATACAAAAATAATGGCTTGTGGATCTTCCCTTATACTTATCAAACATTATGTGTAGCAGTAAACGCCTTATCTTTACTTTCATGCAAAAGATTCTACTTCATTCAACTTACAATTTAAAATATGTCATTCTAGTCTAACATTTATAGCGTCCAAGACAATGTTTACACTACGACGACGCTTGAATTGTCAATGTTGAAACTAAATTATTTCTACATACTAACTTTTAAGTAAAGAAATAATATTACATTTTAGAAGTAAAAATATATTTATAATATTTTTTGTTTACAATAATTTGATAGTTTGTGAATTTTAAACTAGTTATGCTCTGCATTTTTCTGCCCTAAAGTAGAAGGTATATATTGAAAAGGTATATATCGTATATAATTCTCGTTTTTAATGGCACCCATTGTAGAGATATTAATATAACCTATGATTATATCTTATGATAATTTGGAATAAAAAAAAACTTGTATCACATTGGTATACCAAACTTTTGCCTCTATGCTCCCTCTTAAAATCAGATATACTGGAACCGTTTTGTTTTGCTATACCCCATATAGAGACGGAAAATGATTAAGTGTGAATATGGCATCGCAACATATTGTATAATTTATTTAGTCATAATGTAATTTACACAGTAATGTCATCATCATACTCTTTACCTATGTTTACGTGTTTTCTTAGGGATCCGGTATGGAGTTGGGACTGCTACGTTTATACATTTAGTTATTTATGGATAATAGTGACATCCATACAGATCAGAATCATACTATTTTGGATCAAATGTAGAATTACCCCCTCTCCACTAAACAAACACTTATCAACAAAGGTCCGAAATGCTCCGCCATCACTCTACGCCGTCATTCAGGTCATCACAACGTTTCTCTCTCTCTCTCTCTCTCTCTCTATTGATTTCATGATGAAAAACTTTACTAAATGCCCTCAGTTTTTCCTCTGCAGCTCTCCAAGGTACAACTACTTCCTCAATATTCCATGAATTGTGCTCGAGAAAATGAATCAGACCATGAATTTAGTCATCTTGTTCATTCCTCTTTGATGTTAAACCGTCACAGTTCATAACCCTCTTTTTCATATTTTCTATTACTGCTTCGAGTAGCTTTTGACGAGGAAGGCTAACGACTTTGTTATTTTCAACAAAATGAATATCCTTAAAAGCATCTGAAGCAGCTCTGACATCGATTTCCCTTTGATGGGTTCCCTTGCTTTCTTTAAGCATTTCAAATGGCTTAATGGTCCTTTTTATTAGCTGTTCAGCTTTTGTCAATGTTAAACTTCTGGCTTGAAGAGCATTAGAAAGTAAGGAAATTTCTTGAAGTATATCTATCATCAGTGCCAAATCTTCCAAGAAATGCTTGTTGCAAAGACGTGCAGCCATCCCTGAATGTTTTGCTTCACTAGAAAAATATTTGTACAATGCTGGATAAGCACGCCACACAGCAAGACTGCAAGCAGCCCACCTTGGTTCTAGAACTCTACCTATCTTCAGAATTTGTTGCTCAAGCTCTTCTGAAATTTTAAAGAGTTGCATTTGATTTTTGTTTGATTGGTGAAAAATTGTGTGGATTTTATCCATGAATATTTTGAAATGGTTCACTTGTTTTATGTCCTTGACAGAATCGTCCAAAACAAGTTGCAAACGATGAATTAAGCAATGCCATAGTACAATGTAAGGATAATCATTTCTAAGTCTAATGCCTACCCCAGAATTGCGGCCAAGCATTACGCTTACACCTACACAACCAAATTTCTTGCTACGAACAATCAATCCGTCATACTTTTTTTGAAAATCCTCGTATTGCATCGTACTCCAGCAGTCTGGCAGAGATGATGCCGCATCTGTCTGATCTGCCAGTGAGTCGGTGACTCAGTTACAGTACGCCTATGAAAAGCAGAAGTTGCATCAGCATTATTCATCAAAGATGGAGGTATAACTGTTGCATTCTCAGTGGCTTCTTCCACTGAACTTTCAGTTCTTGGGATTTTATGCATCTACTTTAGTATATTTTGTTGTCTCTTCATTTTAAGGGCTAAAGACCTAAAAGTGTAAACAAAAAGAAAAACTGCTTTACTAACGTTAGAAATTAGGATTGCTACAGCATTTTTATTGAGCGATGTAAAATACGATTTTCTCAATGGCTATTTCCAGAATAAATTTCATAATCAGAGGGAAGTAGCATGAATTGTGTACAGATATATTTAATACCTACCTGTTATAAAGGATTTCCAAAATATATAAGCAGTTGATTGAAAAATAGAGAAGAGACAGGGGGTGTGATCAGTGCGCTTCGTCTCCTGAAGAAAGGGAAGGGAGAGGGAGAGATATGAATCATATGATCAAAAAATGGCCAAAGCTGGTCGGAAGGAAGGATGAAAAGATAGGAAAGGCTCTAGTAAAATAAGTTAACCTTTAACTGTATGTATGTACTTATGTATCTATGTAAGGTTAGTCAGCGCCTTGGTATGTGACTTTAATGGTAGTATGTTTCTTTATCATACGCTTAAACATACAAAACTATTTCATTGATTAGCGAACCTGCTGAACAGCACCATTAGTTATATTAAAATGTAGTTAGATAACACACGTGTACAGAGAAAGCAAGCATGGTACACATGGTAACAAACCTGGTCACCACTTGTGTAAATAAACTATGCACTGAATCACTAACGAAACGTACCGTTTTTATCCGATGAGATGCAGAAGACCACTGACCAGTGAGCATGACTGACAGCGACTAGTCACTTCGCCAGTTAGCCAGCCGGTTTGCCGAACTCATAAAATTCCGTGAGATGGTTCTAACGTACCGGTGTGAATCGGCTGAATCCCACTACTGTATATATATTATATATATACACACATATATATATATATATATATATGTGTGTATATGTGTGTATATATATATATATATATATATATGTATATATATATACGATTTGGGAGCATTAATGGTTAGATTACTATCATCACCATTAATGCTCCCAAACCGTAAATTGAGTAATAAAATAACGTTACCATGACCTGAGTGACGGCGCAGAGCGACGGCGAAGCACTTCGGACCTTAATCGATTATTGTATGTCTGTATGAGTCTTCAACTGACCCTTTTTTAATTTTTGGATTTTAATTTTCATTCAAAAAGGAATTTTTATCACTCTTAACAATTGCTACGCGAGAAAGAAAATTGTTAACTGTAATCTTCTATCCTTTTACACTAAAGTATATAAGGCGTCAGATAACAATGATAATTACGATATTATTTACCTTGACTTTAGCAAAGCGTTCGATAAGGTGCCACACCAGAGACTACTAAATAAAATCAAAGCCCATGGCATAGGAGAAAAAGTGTTGGAATGGATTAGAGCTTGGATTAGTAACAGAAAACAGCGGGTCACCATAAATGGAGTAAAATCTAGGTGGGGCAATGTTACTAGTGGGGTCCCCCAGGGCTCGGTTTTGGGTCCCTTGTTGTTCATTATGTACATAAACGACTTAGACGACTGGATAAATAGTGATGTTAGTAAGTTTGCGGACGACACTAGAATAGGACGTCTTATTAGGTCAGGAGACGATGCAGAGATTCTGCAGGATTATCTTAACAAATTGCTCACATGGTCGGTGAAATGGCAAATGAACTTCAATATCTCTAAGTGTAGTGTGTTAAACGTAGGGCTACACAACCCCGAACATAGATACAGCTTAGATAACACGCTTTTAGAGAAAACTGAGTGCGAGAGAGACTTGGGAGTTCTTCTGAGTCCAAACCTTTAAACCAGGAAACAGTGCAGTAGCGCCAGGAATAAAGCTAACAGAGCATTAGGTTTCATTGCTAGGACGGTAACGAATAGAAGTGCAGAAGTAATTATTAAACTCTATCTAGTGATAGTTACACCCATCCTTGATTATGCCGTACAGTTTTGGTCTCCGTCCTACAGACTGGATATCAATTCACTAGAATCAGTACAGAGAAGAATGACCAAAATGATACATGGACTTAGAAATTGGCATTACGAAGAGAGGCTTAGGTACATTAACTTACACTCTCTGGAAAGACGCAGAGTGCGGGGCGATCTAATAGATGTGTTCAAGTGGATCAAAGGCTTTAATAAGGGTGATGCAAACAAGGTCATCATATTAAAACAACAGGGTAGGACTCACAGTAATGGATATAAACTGGACAAATTTAGATTCAAAAAGGAAATAGGCAAAAATTGGTTTACTAATAGGGTGGTCGACGAATGGAATAAACTTAGTAACCATGCAGTAAGCGCTGAAACTATCAGTTGTTTTAAGAAACGATTAGACAACTTTATGGATGGGGATGACAGGTGGTGATGGATACGGAGCTGCCTAGTGTAGGCCTTATGGTCTCTTGCAGTCTCCTTCATTCTTATGTTCATATGTTAGAAGGGGTAGATCATAACGCTCAGTGGTTTGCGAATATGGAAAGGATGAATGAAAAATAAAATGGCTAATAGAATATGGAGACCAAAGTGGGTGAACTGAACATCAGAGAAAGACTAAAAATGACATGGATGCAGGGGTAATGTCTGTCGAGAAGGGATGGGAGAGTACAAAGGGTAGGAATGAATGAAGATTGGAAGATTGGGTGACGAGGAACGACATTATGTTCATCTGATCTGTTTTATGATAATTTTGATTGGTTGAGGATTGGGCTGCCCTGCTCTGCCCTGCCGAGGAAGAGCTGTGCATCGCTGCATTGTTCTCGACTCGAGCAGCGTGGCGGGAGTTAGGGATGACCCTCCATTCCCGAGGTGCACAGAGGAGGGTTGGCCGAATGGGTGTGGTAGAGTGGAGAATAGTTGTGTATAGATGATGCATGTGAATGGCTGGAGGGATGGGGGTGTTAGGGAGTATATGTGAATGATATTTTGACGCAGCCCAAAGGGATTTCTCCCCGTCTTCTCTATTTCTGCATGAGGGAACAGAGACAAAGGGTCACCGATTAAATGAAGCGATCTTGCTGTGGATGTGCTGCGTATTGCTGCAATGCTTCTGACCTAGGGCAGTGGGTGAGATGCAGGGATGACCCGTCATCCAGAAGGAGCCAAGAAAAGAAGGTGGGAGGGGTGAATGGGAGTGGAGTATATGGGGATGAAATGGGGCAGGTGGATGCCTTTGACTTTGGCTACCTCCCTTGTAAGGGGGGGGAAACCACGGTATATGAATGTAATTTGATATTATTGACGCTTGTATCACTTCATGTCTATCATCTGTTTTATTTTCTTATTCCGTCTCACAATGTCTGATGAAGGATCACAACCATCTGGACGCCTCTTATACTCTCTTGGGGTCTTCTGTAGAATCATGGGATTCCTGTGAGGGTAATTGATTTGATGTCTACCTTATGCTCTGGGACAGAGAGTGCTATATATTATGGAGGAATCATGTTTGGTTTTTTCCTGTTAATTCAGGAGCGAGACATGAGTGCGTCCAGCCCACAACAATTTTCAACACCCACATGGACCAAGTATTGGACAGAGTTGTCGATCAATGTAATTGGGGAGCATATGTTGGCAACACCAAGGTCACTGGCCTTGTCTTTGCCGATGCTGCTGCACTCTTTCCGGAGTCGTTGGAGATCCTGGTTGAAGCCCTCGAGTCATTGCACGGGAAGGCGAGACTGATTGGTCTCCAAGTCTCCCGGACTAAGGCGTTCGGGGCTTATAAGATGATACGTCTCAGTCTGCCCATGTATGTGGCTAGGACGTTGAGCTCTTGAAAAAGTTTCAAATACCTCAGTAATGTAATGCATACCAGTGGTGGTTTACGCCAGACGTTCTTCGATGAACTGGCATTGCCTAGGGCATTATGAGGTCGCTCAATCTTAGTATATTTGTTGAAGGACTATCTTCAAGTCGCTTCTGTGCCCCGTCTTGTTGTACAGATGTAATATTTTGACATTTCTAGTACCAAGTGTCTTCAGCAAAGGGGTATTGTTGGAATAATTGTGCGTCAAACCAAAGACAGTTCTGTGAAACCCAGTCTAGGCCTATTACCAGCATATTTCATGAACGTCAACTCCGGCTACATAGGTCTCCACAAGAAAGAACCTTAGACAGAGGAGATGAAGGGGACGCCCGCAGAACTCAAAAGGAGGGACAGGTCAATCAATCCTACTGAGAGGTGTTTGGAAAAGGGAGAGTGGGATGATGTTGATGATGATGATGATGATGGTGATTATAATGATAATGACGATGATGATGATGATGATGATGACGATGAATTGTTTGTGTTCTTTTCTTCGTTATCACTGTTACATTTTTCACCCTGTTAGCGCTTTTGTTTATTTTTTTATTACTAATTATGGTGCCGACCATCGACAGTGGTTCTCTGAATTGCACTGTAGTACCAACCATACGTCGTCATGCTTAGGATTTTTTATTTCATTAATTAATTTATTTATTTATTCATTTTTTCATTGCCATCCTCATAGCTTTTTTCATCGGCTGATTCTTAACATTATTTTTTCTTTTTGAGAACCATAACCCATAATAACCATAAGACCCATAAGAATACTTGCATTAAGAAGACAGAAATCACAAAAACGATAAAGGTATCACAAAAAGTTCAAGAGATTTTGTCCACTGGGTGAGGTACAAGTACAAACTCACCTTTGTGTTCCGCACCTGTGATGCAGAGCCTGAGTGACAGTCGAACAAGTTCGAACAAACAGTTCGTAAACTGGGGCGAGGTTTGTGGAGCGAGACGATTTTTGCGACAAAATTCCCTGAACTGGATTGTTCGTAATGAGGGGCATTCATACACCGAGTGAATGATCAAAAAATGTCAGTCTTTTACTTGCCAAACGCATCCGTGAAAATGTTAAATGTACTCTACACTTCAGATCCATGTTTACATTTACTCATTGTATGTGGGAAAGATTAAAATGATTTATGTGGTGATTGTATATATATTGACTTATTCATACATTTCTATTCTATTAACGATTAAAACCATATATGATAATTTTATTCTTATTATTTTAGTATATATATATATATATATATATATATGTATATATACATATACATATATACATATATATATATACATATATATATATATATATACATATATATATACATATATATATATATACATATATATATATATATATATATACATATATATATATATATATATATATATATATATATATATATGCGGAAAAAACACCAAGGAAAAAGGTAAACTGATGGCCAAGCGCTTTCATCTATTCAGACATCCTCAGGGTATATGTATATATATATACATATACCAACATATATATTTTTTGTAGAAAAAATGAGGAGAAACATTCAGGGAGCTATTATATTATATCAACTCTTTTATAGAGTTATTATTCAAAGTGCTTTTCGTATCAATTAGCCGTTGTGATCTTTACAAGAGTAAGAAAGGACTTCCTTTTTCCCATTTTTATTCTATGGAACTTTATTTAGCATTTTAGTGGCTACTAAAAAGAAAGGAAGTTGTCCTAATTTGCCCATCGTGATATCCAGCACCAACCTCCTCAATGAACTGAACGTTTCTGCCATATTTAAAGACAACCCCGCAAGGTTGTGCTCAGAAGTGAATTCAAGGTTCTACCCATTGGGGTTGACGATGCCAGAAGCTCCCACAACAGAGTCCACAGTGATGAAGTCCCGTAGAGCACGCTTAGGATGACGCCTCTGAACCAGGGTTCCATCACTGAAGACAATACCAGAAGGACAGTCGAGGATAACTTCGGGAGTAGCAGTCGTGAACTGGAAGGATCGCTCCTGATGGACCAAAAAGGTCGCGCCTCTTGCAAGATTTGTAGAGGTCTCTGGTCAGCTGGAGGTTCTCTCCTGACCTTGTGGCTATGCCTCCGGGTAAAATGAGGAGGATGTCCGAGATCTGGTTGGTAGCGAAGGCCGGGTCGGTGCCATCATCGGTGCCATCTTTTCCTGTGTCTCCCTCTTCGCCTTGTCCCTCTCCGTGCCCTTAGGTAATACCTTAGAGCAGTGGTTCTTAACCTATGGGGAATTCCCCACTGGTGGGGAATGGCGGAGTTGCCAAGTGGGGAATGACCGGTCGGACAGAAGAACCACTGTCTTTTTTTTTTTTTTTCATCGATTTTTTTTCTGGTGTCTTCTTGTTGTCACATTTCGTGCAAACAAAAATTAAGGGCCGTAAAATAGCACAAAAAAGCAAAGCGTATATTTACGTACTAAACACTGCATGGGTTAAAATCGAATTTGTCAAAGACCGATGCTGGGGTGGGAAATGGAGAGTTGGCTCACTAAAAAGTGGGGAATTGGAGAAAAAAGGTTAAGAACCTCTGCCTGAGAGGGAACCTTTCTATGTCCATCCTCACCATGTGTCCATACCATCTCAACTGAGTTCTCTCCACAAATGTTAATATTGGTTCCACGCCAAGCTCCTCCTGAACATTGGCATTTCTCCTCCGGACTCGCATTTCTGCCGCTTAAATCTTATTCTTTAGCTTAGCAGTCAACGTCCATATTTCTGATTCATAAGTTAACAAAGGCCTTAGTATCGTTTTGTAAATCAAGACTTTAACCCTGGTTGGTATACCTTTTTCCTTTAGCTATGAAAACGTGGAGACATCAAAATATATAGGGCAGCGTTCATTTCATTTCGAGTTAGGTCTGAATATGTAAGGGCAACGTGAAAAATTACATTTCCGATCATTTTCTTGCTGAATTTAACGAATCTGACATTCGTTTCTATTGAAAGCCACTCATTTTGCTCGTTCTCATACACACACCTAAATCCTGGTTTTCCAACGTGCTACCCTCAGATCGTTGGAGTAGGGGGAGTGGGAAAAAAAAAAAAAAAAAAAAAAAAAAAAAATATATATATATATTATATATATATATATATATATATATATATATATATATATATATATATATATATATATATATATATATATATATATATATATATATATATATATTTCCAATAAAAACGAATTTGTGGACTGTTTGAATCAGAAAAAATACTACTCGGAAATGTTTTCGACGGAAAAAGACATAAACACAAAGTTAATTCTTACCAAAAATGATACAACCCCGTAAAAGTACAATTAACTAACAGCTAGAATAAAACAATAAGTACAAGAAATACAAAACTAAAACCAATAAACTCAAAATTTCAGGTATCTTCCCTGAGATATTTTCCCAATGATGAAAAATAATGATCACTCGAATTAAAGCATGTTACGTAATTGCACGAACTTTAAGGAATAAATATTCAAACCTTGAAGCTCTTGCTGCAATGGAAGTTTACCATATTATTGGTGTCACAGAATTATGATTAATCACATCCGTCAGGGACATTTTATCATAATTCGACCTCCCACTACACTCCCTCTTTGATTCCGACAGAGAAGATAGGAATGGTGGGGGAGTATTACTATACTTCACGACTATTCTTCATGCTAGCATAATATCTAATGTAGCTATCAACAACATTGATATCGTTTATGCACAACTTCGGAGTGGACAACGTAAAATTGTGGTTGAATTACTCTATAGTCCACCTAATCAAACTGCATATCGATAGAAGATTATACGATCAAATATGCGAATTAGGCTAAACTATGGTTTTTAGCGATTTCAATTTATTTGTACATAATTGGTGTCGCACACTGAGACACCAATCAGGATCATGCTTATATAATGTTTACTTGACAGTTCAATTTACCAACACGTGGCATTAACATTTTGGATTTAAATTTAACAACTGCCAACGAACTTATGAGCTTGATTCAGAATTTGGTTCGAGTGATCATAGAATTTTCACATTCATTATTAATTCAAAAGAAGATAATGAAGTTATCAGTATAGAAAAAAATCCCGGTTATAACAGAGGAAACTAGTGGTTGCTATTTGAGCTAAAATTAGCTCGAGTGAAAACATTAATGAAGCGTGGGAATCGTTTACCTGTACAGATGATGAAACAGTTAAACAATGTGTACCCTTTAGAAACAGACGTCCGAGATTTACTGTAGAGCCAAAATGGACGAACAAAAAATTGAAATAAGTCTTACACACAAAAGACAAGCATATGGTAAAAATATTGTAATAAATTATCAATCTGATAAACTACTTTTTGACAGATACCGGCGTGAAGCAGAGAAACATATGAAAATTAAGAAAGGATTCAAGAAATATATAGCTCACTCTAGTAAATCGAATCCAAGATAATTTTACAGCTATGTAAATGAAAAGAAAATAATTACTACTAACATGGGTTCTCTTATATTACAAAATGGCGACCATACGAATGATGATATAGATACAAATGAAGACCACAGCAGTTTTTAGAATATTATCGGTAGTAATGATAGAATAGTAGGTAAATTTTCTGTTACTGAAGTTGAAATCGCACATCAGATTGATAAAGTAAAAAGAAATAAAGCGTCAGAACCAGGCAAAAATATCCTAATGATTTTAAAAGAAGCTAAAAATTAAATTTGTAAACCATTATCGATCTTATTCAATGAATCTTTAACTACTGGTAAGTTTCCTCAATAATGAAAATATATTAAAAGGGTACAAAGTTTCTGCCCAGTAATTAACGTCCTATTAGTTTGACGTCACTTGTATACAAAATTATTGAAACGACTCTAAGGGATAGAATTGTGGACATCTCTCTTGAAGCTAACAATTTGATTAAAGATTTACAATATGATTTTAGTATTTAAAGATTAGTAAAGACTGACAGGAATATAAAAGGTAATCATATGAAATTAGTAAAGAAAACAAAAAAAAATTTTGGTACGGAACTGTCGACAACTAGCTATTCAATCGTTACTCATCAAATAAGGTTGTTCCAATATTGAAACACCCTTATACATATATATATATATATACATATATATATATATATATATATGTATATATATATATACATATATATATATATATATATATATATATATTTAGAGAGAGAGAGAGAGAGAGAGAGAGAGAGTGAAGGAAAAAGGAAAAGAATGGTAAAGGGAGAGGGAAAGAAATAGGAGAAATATTTCAGGTAACGTTCATTTTTCATCACCATCTCTTCCTCCTCTTCCTCCTTGCTCTCACTTGCGTAGTTTCTATTTCCTTCCTTTTTTGTCGCGACCCATTTTATTTTTCACGCAAAGGGTCGGGACCCACAGCTTGAAAAACGCTGGTTTAGAAACGCTGGTTTAGATGAAATGAGATCATCGCTGATAATTATACCGAGATCTTTTTTCACCATATTTACCTTTTCCTTCTCTTTTACTCTTGTGGTCCTATTTGGATTATACTTCTCTTCCATCCCTAATATAATTATACATTTCTTTTTGTCCGTGAAGTCTCTTACTATATTCTCCTTCTCTCATCACTTTAATGACTGTGTTCTTAGTTTGTTCTTTCATTTGTTGTGTCACTATATCTCTAAATACAATTTTGTTGTTCTCTTGGACTTTTCTCCAACCCTGTGCTTCTTTTGCTATGGACTCTTGATTATTTTTATTATTCTTTTTTAATTCCTTATTCTCATCTTTTACTTCTTTTAACTGTCTTTTTAATTCTTCTATTTCTTTATTTATGTTTTGATTCTCCCTTTTTGGTTCTTCCAATTGATCAACTCTCTGTGTAATTGTTGCGAGTTGGCTAAACTTAACCTCCCATGATTCGTTTATTTTTGTTAGTTTTTCCTCTAGACTTGCTAAACGGGGGAGGTTGGCATCCCCCCTCATTAAATCCATGGAAATTATTATCTCCACTTTCTATTGAGTTGTTCTTATCTATATTTCTAAATCTAATGCTTTTACTGATATTTTCGACTTCACCTGCATCGTCTGCAGCTCTCTTGTTGACATTTCTTCTGACGTCCGGGGGAGCCCGTTCGTCTCCTTCCTCATTTCCTTCCATTTCCGTCAGTAATCCCTCCCTTTCTCTTTTTTCTTCACCTTCACACTACACCACGAACTTCTCCTTCCCTACTAATACAACAAAGGTACTCCCTCATCGTTGAGATCCACGAAAGTTACACTTCTTTTCCGGAGTTCCAATCTTCGCAGTGAATCCGACGTACGTGCGCGCGTGTGTGTGTGTGTGTGTGTGTATTCACTTGGTCTTTGGATCACGTGTTGGACTCGTGATCGACAGCTATTTCCCTCCTGGAAGAGAGCTCAGAGCTCGTAGGTCCGATCTATGGGTAATGCTATGACCTTGCACACACACACACACCCAACTCCCCGCCCACGAGAGTTGGAGTAACACCCCTCAGCGCTGCGATACTGATATTATTTCAGCCCCGGGCGAGAGTCGAACCCGGACCTCCGTAGTGGCAGGCCAGAGCTCTAACCACAGCGCCATGAGAGGTGTGTGTGGTGTGTGTGTGTGTGTGTGTGTGTGTGTGTGTGTGTGTGTGTGTGTGTGTGTGTGTGTGTGTGTGTGTGTGTGTCTATAGATAAATGTGTGTTAACATTAGATGTAAAAAATGTATTGTTTCCTGAAAATGTCACAGTTCATTTCCCTAAGGATGTGTATATATTTCTTCACTGGTACATTAACTTTTGTGTATATCATTCATTGTCCCATTCCTTTTGCTTACCAGAGGCCACCAATTTGAATCCTCTGGTGTTCATTTTGTGGTCCGTTTTGAATTAAATTGTGGAGTTGTCTCGGGAGACAGATCTCTTCCGACGAGGAGGCAATCGGGTACCACACATCCTGCGAGAAAAATAAAAAAAATATATATTAAATAAAAAAAAAAGTGATTAGAAGTTGCCAAATATATACTTTTGGATAACCTTGTCTTAATTCATGGGAGATCCTGTCCACAGATAAGTAAAACTATTTGGGAAATAACTAGGATGGAAGAGGGTGTCTAGATCAGATTTTTGTAGTAAGAGATATGCGAGAACATCTTGCTTATCTTATATTGTCACGTAGTACACTGGCAGCAAAATGGATGGTAGTTGGAATTTGTTTAAAAAGAGTTACAAGTCATGATGCTGATTAACAGGTATGGTGAGATGTTTATAATATTGTTTTGTTCCCGATGAACCTATGGAACTGGTAGATAGCAGATAAAAAGAAATGTATGATTATATTAGGAATGGAAGAGAGGCATAATCCATATAGGACTACAAGAGTAAGGCATGAGAAGGAAAAGGTAAAAAAGGTATTAATATATTTCATGAAAGTGAACAGGAAATAGGGAAAGAAATTGAAGAAATATATAGACTTGGGAAATACAATATAGACAAAACCAGACCAATTAAGTTTAAATTCAGGTCACAAACGACAGCAGAGAATGTCTTATCAAAAACAGGGAAACTAGCAGAAAGTCATCAGTACAAACAGGTATGGATAGAAATAGAGATGAAAAAGAGAAAAGAGAGGATGAGAAAACAAAAATAATCGAAGCTAAAGAAAAAAACAAACAGAACAGAGTCAGACAAAGAGACATTCTATTGGAGAGTAGTGGATATGAAAGTGAGAAAATGGTTCATAGGAGAGAAAAACAGAAGGGAAGCAGAAAACAGGATGAATGTAACAGAATATTAAAAGTGTCCTTCACAAATATAAATGGGTTAATAACAGGCTTGAATGAACTGAATGATTACCTGAAGAAAAAAGAACACTGACATAATGGGAATTGTAGAGACAAAATTGAGAGGTCCATTACCACCCAACAGTGTAGGACATGGTGTATATAATTATTGGATTAGAAACAGAGAAGTAAAACAAGGGGGTGGAACTATGTTCCTGACTAAGAAGGATATAAATGTGAGGAATGTTACATATGGAAAGAATAGAGTGGAAAATGTTATGATGGAAATACAGGGTAGGGAAAAGAAGAGGAGGAAATTTGTGGTAAATTATGTGCCTCCTAAAACGGCTTCGTGGGAAGAGAGAGAAGACACAAAGACAACACTAAATAAGATAATGGAAGACGGAGGAAGAATAGTTATAGTGGGTGACTTTAATTGTAAAGAAATCTGCCGGGGAGAAATGACAGTGAAGGGTGGAGACGACCCGTGGGGAAATGTACTACTTGATATGATTATAGAACATACAGTGACACAATGGATACACGAGAATACTAGGTATAGAAATGAGGAAGAGCCATCGAGACTAGACCTAATAATCACATCAGAACCTGAAATAATGGACAAGATTGAATATAAGACACCACTAAGTAAAAGTAACCACACATTAGTTGAACTGGAACTAAATGAAGAAAAATACATGGAAAAAACGAACAATATAGAAAGGAAAGAAAGATGTATAAAAAAGACAGACTAGGAAAGGACATACAAAGAGGAAACAACAGTAGAAGAGAAATAGAAAAAGTTGACTAAAAGGAAGGAGTGGAAAAGTATGTTCCAAGACAAAAACAAGAAAAAGAATATGTAAAATATTGGTACAATAAAAGATGTAGCGATTTAAAATACAAAAGGGATAAAGCTTGGATAAAATGGAGGAAAAACAAGAAACCTGCAAAATGGAAAATACATACTGGTTATAGAAATGAGTATGTACAAGTGCGTAGAGAAGAAAAGAGAAAATAAGAAAAGGATGTCATAGAAAATGTAAGGATCAAGCAAACTATTCTATAAATTTGCAAACAACAAACTGAAAAACAAACAAGAAATAGTGAAACTACGACAACGAGGAATTGAATACACAAAGGACATAGTAATGGCAGAAATTATGAACAAGCATTTTATATCAGTGTTTACGAGGGAGAATATACAGCTTAGATATGTCGAGTGGGAAGGGAGAGTCCCCCCTATGAAAGAGATAGAAGTAACAAGGAATGAAATAATGAATCACTTGAGTAATCTCGATGTCAGAAAATCACATGGACCAGATGAAATGGCAAACTGGATTTTGAGAGAACGCAGGGACGAACTAACAGACAAAATACATAGTCTAATAAACAGGTCATTGAAAGAAGGAAAAGTTCCAGAAGTTTGGAAAAGAGCAAATATAGTACCAATATATAAGGGGGGAAACAAAGGAGACCCTACTTACTATAGACCGGTCTCTCTTATAAGTACGGTAGCTAAAATTTGTGAAAGAATGATCAAAATTAGATGAGTAAAGCATTTCGAAAAGAACAATGTACTAAATCCGAGGCACTTTAAATTTAGACAAGGAAGATCATGTGTCACAAACTTGATGTGTTTCTATTCAAGGCTAATAGATATAATACAATAAAGAGATGGACGGGCTGATTATGTATTTCTAGACCTGAAAAAAGCTTTTGATAAGGTGCCACATAAGAAATTGCTAAAGAAATCATAAACTGTACGAGGAATACAGGACAAACTACTTAAGTGGATGGAAGACTTCTAACATAAAAAAAAAAAAAAAAAAAAAATGAGTGGTGATAAGAGACAAACATTCCAATTGGGGTGAGGTGATTAGTGGAGTTCCACAAGGAACAGTTCTGGCCCCAATAATGTTTGCTATATATATTAATGATATGGATGAAGGAATTGAAAGTTATATGGGCGTCTTTGCAGACAATGCAAAATTTTTGAGAAAAAAAGTAAACACCTAAGAAGATTGTGAGTCGCTGCAGAGTGATCTCAATAAAGTACGGGAATGGAGTAGGAAGTGGGAGATGGAATTTAACATTAAGAAGTGTGAATAGGAGGTAAAGGGAACACGGGGTGAGGGAAATACAGATTCGCCCTTTAACTCTGCCTGCCACACAAACTCTCTCTGTGACACCCGGCAATTTCAGTCTACTCCAGTCTTCGTGTGAGACACTATCAGCCGCTAGAGCTAAAACAGCCTCGGAAGAAGTAGATCAAATGGAGAACGAGTCTACCTACCAGTTTGTCATGGCGGCGGACTTCTGATCACCTTGATAAAGTAGGAAAGTCTACATTGGTTGCTCCCCGTGATTGTCGTCCTATTATTCTCTCTATTGCTCATGAGAGACCTTTAGCTGGACACTTCTCTCACCGGAAGACTGAATTAAAGGTCGCAGAACAATTCTACTGGCCTGGCATGGGAAGAGACATCAGAGCCTTCTGTCGGTCTTGTGACAAATGTCAACGCTTCTCAGCGAAGGGACGGGTACGACCAGTCCCATTACAACCCATGCCCATCGTCACTGAACCTTTCGCCCGCATTGCCATCGATTTGGTTGGACCACTTTCTCCAGCATCTTCCGACGGACACAGGTACATTCTTACCTTGATTGATTTTGCGACTGGATTTCCTGAAGCTGTTCCCTTAAAAGACAGACTCTATTTCCGTAGCTGAGGCCTTATTAACTATTTTCTCGAGAGTTGGTATTCCCCGGGAAATACTTTTGGACCTGGGTACCCAATTTACATCAAATTTAATGAAACAACTCCACCAAATATTGGGCATGAAGCCTATCTTCACCACTCTCTTCCAACCTAGTGGAAATGGTAGGATCGAAAGACTACAAGGACCCTTGAAGGCTATTCTCCGTAAGTGGTGTGCTGAGAAGCCCCGTGAGTGGGATAGGTACCTAATCCCAACCTTGTTTGCCCTCGGAGAACTCCCGAGCGACCGGACTGGTTTTTCAGCCTTTGAATTGTTGTATAGTCGTTCAGTTAGATGTCCACTCTCAGGGATCTGTGGGAAGATCACACCCTCCACAAAGAAGAAAGGTCCAGCTTCCAGTACGTCATCAAATCATAAGAAGAATGAAAAATGAGGAGGACTGTAGACTACTGCAAAAAGATCTAGATACTATTTTTGCATGGAATCAAGAACAAAAATTGATTTAGACACCAAAAAATGGAAAGCACTGGAAATGGGCATTAGTTGCAAAAGTCCATCTTTAAACTATTACTTGGGAAGAGGAGAAAGATTTGGGAGTGTTGATAAAGGATAACCTTTCACCTTACAGACACATCAACAGATTTGTGGGAGAGACATACGAACTAATGCAGAGAATTAAAGTGGCTTTTCATTATATGGGTGCAAAGATAATGAAAAAAATCGTCGAAAGCCTGATCCATATGTATAAGTAGTATGGTCTCTAAACAGTGTGAAGGTATATATAAGCAAGAATAAGAGTACAAAGGTCAGTAACCAAACTGGTTCCCAGCCTGAAAGATAAACCATATGAGGAAAGACTAAAACATTGGTTCTGCAAACTTTGAAAGATCAAAGAGAAAGGTAATATCAATACAGTATTCAGATCACTAAATGGGAAAGCCTACATTGCTAGAAGAGATCACGTGATCAGGAATAGGAGGGGTTTAACACGTCATGAGAACAAATAAAGAAAAACTACATATCTAAAGAATGTGAAGAAATGCATATATTAGAATCTAAATATGACAATTGGAAATCAAGGATAAAGTCTAAGCTGAAACTGTACATGAATTTAAGGCTAGGCATGATATATTGGAGAGATCGAGGCAGGACCCTATATACTTTAATTCAGTAGATACGATTAGGTATACACTCATTAGAAAATGATACATATACATTCAATCAAATCCACAATTATATGTGTATACTTGTTTTAAATGCTACTTTAATTCCGCTATACTTACATTGTTTCATAGGGATTTGTTAGTTTCATATAATCAGACGTACATTCTTCCTTGTATTCAATTTGAAGCCCGTCAAAGAAGATAACTTTCTTCCCTGGAGGTGCCTGGAAGAATGAAACGATTAAATCTTCTGAAGTTAACTATATTTTTCGTTGTTATATTATAATTACTAATTATTATACATACATGCATATACCAAAGACTTTTTCCCCCTTACACGGGGGGTAGCCAAAAAGAAAAAGGCATAGAAATAACTCCCACCCATTTCATTTCCCATATATTCCACTCCCCTCCACCCTCCTCCCTCCCTCCTATCTTGACACCTTCTGGATGACGGGTCATCCCTGCATCCTGTCCACTGCCCTGGGTCAGAAGCAGTGTTGCAAGACACAGCACATCCACAGAAAGGCCGCTTCATAAATTCGGCGATCTCCCCCTCTCCGTCCCCTCATGCAGAAAAGGAGAAGACGGGGAGAAATCCCTTCGGGCTGCGTCAAGTTTTTTTCATACATACTTCCTCACCCCCCATCCCCCATCCCCCACCCACTCCCACTCCCCCTCATGCATCACAGCCTCATCTATACACAACCCTTGTCCATTCACCCCTATCTTCTGTCCTCTCCCGTCCTTCCTCTACAGACATTCCTCTCTTTTGTAAAGCCCCTTTCACCCATCCATCCATCTCATCCTAGGACGCCCCCTCATATTTACTCCTTCCACCTCCGCCTTCCACACTTCTTTTACTAATCTTTTTTCACTCATTCTTTCCATGTGTCCAAACCATCCTAATACTCTTTCATCAACCCTATCTCCCAGCTCCCTTTCCACCCCTGTTCTCCTCCTCACCTCCTCATTTCTCACTCTATCTAGCCTAGTAACCCCTATCATACTTCTTAGACATTTCATCTTAAACACATTCAAACTCCTTCCCTCTTCCTCTCTCATGTTCCATGTTTCTGCCCCATACATTGCTGTTGGCACAATCACTCCTTCTTATAACCTCCTTTTAGCATCCATTCCCAGATGTCTATTTCTCATTACACTTTTTAATCCACCAAGGCATTTACTCGCTTCTCTCAATCTACATTCCACCTCCATCCCCACTCTTCCCTTTCCTGTCACATTCGGACCCAAGTATCTAAAACTATCCACTTCCTCCAGTTTCTCACCTTTAATGCTCACTTCCAACCTATTGTCACTCTCTCCCCTTGTACATCTCATCACCTTACTTTTGCCCACATTTATCTTCAGCTTCCTTCTTTCACACACCTTCTCAAACTCTGCCACTAACTTCCTCAGGTATCAGGTATACCTGACAGGCGTAACTTTTCAGGCGTACCTGTCAGGTGTACATGATAGTGTATGGCCGGCATCAGATCATAAATGTTGCCATTCGCCATCTCGACTTCCGCAGGTCTAATCGACAAACTTTTTTTTCGTTGCTCCTTGGAGAACGGGACGTTGTTGCCCGACGGACTGATAGTTCCGGAGGGATCGAAAATGGCACCAGACTCGGTGTTATCACCAGAGACGTCCATGGCGGTGTGATTATGGAGACTTGCCTGTCCATGGGTCAGCTGGAGGTTGTCGCCGGTCGAGGTGACGATGCCTCGTGGATCTGCAAGGCCAATGTTGCTTGCAAACTCGTTGGAGTTCTGGGCGCTTATTCCATCTGGACTGATTATCCCTGAGGGTCCCATCTGAGGTCTGGCGCTGATTCTGACTATGACTCCCAGGATAAACATTGTTACCTGAAAAGCAAGAGAAATTAATTTGTGTTGTTTCTACACTTATTGCAGGATTATGTTTCAGAATCAACTCTTTGAAGAACTTTTATTTCACACACACACACACACACACACACACACACACACACACACACACACACACACACACACACACACACACACACACACACACACACACACACACACACACACACACACACGCTACTCTAACACGTGTAATAGTAACAAAGGTTTCCCAGGATTTAGTAAGTATGAAAGCAAGAACTTAAGTCGATTATTAGAGATAGAGAGAGATATGAGCAAAAATAGGATTCGGTGGGAGAATGAAATTATAGACTTAAGAAAAGATGTCATTGGATTAATAGATTGCTTAGCACAGGTAAATAACGAAATTTCTGACCTAAGAAAAACCAACTTGGATCTTACAAACGAGATTGAAGAATTGAAAAGGGATATAAATGATCTGAAGAATGATAACGAAAAGAAGAAAACTAATGATAATAACAATAGCGAAAATTTAAAGCAAGAGGTGAACAATAAATTACAAGAATTGACACAAAAAATCGAAGAGAACCTAGGTGAGGAAAGTATCCAGAAAATTAAGAAGTGGAAGGAAAACATTGAAAATAAAGAAATTGCTTTCAAAGAAATAGTCAAGCAGCAAATGCAGGATAATGCAAAAGACACAATCATCCAAGTGATTAACGAAAAAGCTAATTGGGTCAGGGATACAGTAGATAGAAAAAAATGTATTGTGGTATATGGACTAAAAGAAAAACAAGGATTGGCGAGGTACATGAGAGAAAAAGAAGAAAAACAGACAGCAGTAGAAATCCTAAATGAAATTCAGGGGAGAGAAAGAGATGCAGCCATAGACCTGGAAGAGATTTATAGAATCGGTCGCTATTCTAAGGATAGAAATCGACCTCTAAAGATAAAATTAAGGTCACAAATGGTAGTAGAAGACATATTTGAAAAAGTAGGCAACTTGGCAAAGAGTGAAAAGTTTAATAAGATATGGATAAAAAGAGAAATGAGTACTGAGGAATTAGAAAAAGAAAAAAACTTGATGAGAACGAAGACAGAATGCAAAGAATTCCATTGGAGAGTAATCGACATGATATTGAGACAATGGCGCATCAAAACGAAAAAACTAAGGACAGAAAAAATAATGGAGAAGGAAGAAAATTAAAAGTGGCCTATACTAACATTGGCGGATTAATTTCAGGTCTGAACGAACTCAATGATTATCTGTTAGAAGAAAAACCAGGCATAATGAGAATTGTAGAGACTAAACTAAGAGGTGAAATACCATCCATCGTTATTGGACAAGGTCTATACAATTACTGGATAAAAAAAAACAGGGACAAGAAACAGGGAGGGGGAATCATGTTCTTGGCCAAGAAAGACCTAAACGTGACAAAAATTGCAGAGGGCAAAGGCAATGTTGAACTGATCATGATAAAAGTCGAAGGCAAGAATATGAAAAGTAGAAAGTTTGTGGTGACCTATGTGCCTCCAAAAACGAATGCTTGGAAAGAGAACGAGCATACAAAAATGCTAGAAGACACAAGAAAATCACTAAATGAGATACTAATGGGTAAGGGTAATCTGGTAATTATGGGGGACTTCAATTGCAAAGAAATTTGTTGGGACAACATGACAGTACGAGGAGGAGATGACTTGTGGGGCAATGTACTGCTAAACATGACCATGGAGTACACAATGACCCAATGGGTCAGTGAAAACATAAGGTACAGAAACAATGATGAGCCATCGAAACTAGATTTGATATTTACAACAGAACCTGAAATAGTGGACAGAGTCCATTACAAGACACCAATTGGAAAGAGTGACCATGTACTCATCGAAACTGTACTAAAGGAAGAAATAGACATGGAGAGGAACGAAAAGCATAGGAAAGGAAGATTGATGTACAACAAAACAGACTTTGCAAAACTAAAGACATTCTTTAGTAATGCAAACTGGGAAAATTTCTATATGGAAGAGACAACAGTGGAAGAGAAATGGAATATATTGATGGATAATTACAATGAAGGGGTAAACAGGCATGTACCAAGACAAAAGCGAGAGAGAGAGTACATTAAATGTTGGTTCAACAAAAGATGCAGTGAGGCAAAAGACAGAAGGGACAAAGCTTGGAAAAGGTGGAGAAAAGACAAAAAACAAAGCAAATGGCAAATTTATATAAACTATAGAAATGAGTATACTAAAGTGAGAAGAGAGGAAAAAAGGAACCATGAGAAGGATATTATAGATAAATGCAAAGATCAACCCAAGCTATTCTATCGGTATGTGAATGGTAAACTTAAAACCAAACAGGAAATGGTGAAACTACGCCAAGGAAATATAAAATACACAGAAGAATTAGAAATGGCCGAAGTCTTCACCAGAGAGAAAATACAAAATTGGGATGAAGATAATAACAAGCAATCTCCCCACATGAGTGAGTTTACAACAACACAAAAAGAAATATCAGAACATCTATCAAAACTGGACGTCAGAAAATCACATGGCCCGGATGGTATTGCAAATTGGATTCTAAAGGAATGCAAAGAAGAACTAACGGACAAAATACACATCATAATAAATAGCTCACTCAAAGATGGAAAGATACCTAATGACTTGAAAAATGCTTACATTGTACCAATATATAAAGGAGGAAACAAGGAAGAACCCACCAACTATAGGCCAGTATCACTAACAAGCACTATAGCCAAAATTTGTGAGAAAATCATCAAGAATAGATGGGTAAAACATCTGGAAGACAACAACATATTAAACCCAAGACAATTCGGGTTCAGACAAGGAAGATCATGCACCACAAACTTAATATGCTTCTACTCAAGGCTAATAGACATAGTGCAAGAAAGAAATGGATGGGCTGATTGTGCATTCCTAGACTTGCAAAAAGCCTTTGACAAAGTACCACACAGAAAATTACTAAAAAAACTGGAACACATAGGAGGAATACAAGGGAATCTATTAAAATGGATGGAGGACTTCCTGACTGGTAGAAAGATGAGAGTAGTGCTTAGAGAAAAATATTCAGATTGGAAAGAGTTGATCAGTGGAGTACCGCAAGGATCTGTACCGGCACCAATAATGTTTGCTATCTATATGAATGACATGGATGAGGACGTGAACTGTTACATGAGCTTCTTTGCTGACGACGCCAAACTGTTAAGGAAAGTAAAAACTGATAAGGACTGTGAAGCACTGCAAGAAGACCTGAATAGGGTATGGAACTGTAGTCAGAAATGGGAAGTGGACTTTGATACTAAGAAGTGTAGCATAATGAAGTTTGGAATAAGCAAAAACATAATATCAGGAAAATATACAATCGGAACCAAGGAAGTAAAGAAAGTAGGATCCAAAAAAGTTTTGGGAGTAATCATCACGAACGACTTGTCCTATGATAAACAGATTAACAAAATTGTCGGGGAGACTTACAACTTGCTAAGATCAATAAAAGTGGCATTTACATACTTGGACGAAGACATGATAAAAAAATACTGGTTACATTGATAAGGCCTAGACTAGAGTATGCGGCGACATTGTGGTCCCCCAGTACCAAAAAGAATATAAAGAAAATAGAAAGAATCCAAAGAGCAGCTACAAAAATGGCACCTGCACTTGCAAACCTATCATATGAGGAGAGATTGGCTAAACTGGAGTTACCGACGCTGGAGCAAAGAAGAGAGAGAAGTGACCTACTGACCATCTACAGAATCATGAAAGGCACAGAGATACTTGATAGAGAGGACTTAACTGGGACAAGAGGAACACAAGAGGACATGGAAAGAAAATAAAAAAAACATAGCTATAGAAGAGAAATGAAGAAAAACAGTTTTCCACATAGAGTTTTGGACAATTGGAACAAACTGGATAATGAAATAGTATGCGCAAAAACCATTCATGAGTTTAAAAGTAAACTAGACACTGCAAGATACAATGGCGGGATACCCTTCCCGCAAAATACAACTAGGTATATACAACTAGGTAAATACACACACACACACACACACACACACACACACACACACACACACACACACACACACACACACACACACACACACACACACACACACACACACAGATGATACGAAATTATTAAAGAGAGTGAGTAACGAAGAAGATTGCAAATCTTTTCAGGAAGACCTGGACAAAGTCTGGAATTGGAATAGAAAGAACGAAGTGAATTTCAACATTAAAAATGTAGTAGAATGGAATTTGGAAAAAGTAAAACTAAAATATCTGGTCAATACAAAATTGGAGCAAAGGAAGTTACAAAAGTAAACTCAGAAAGACCTAGAGGTAATTATTTCAAATGACATGACACCAGACAAATATGTAAACAAAATAGTTGGAGAACTCTACAATTTAATAAGATCAATGAAAGTGGCCTTTGACTACATGGACGAGGAAATGGTAAAGAGAAATGTGTGTGCATTTACCTAGTTTACCTAGTTGTATTTACCTAGTTGTATTTTACGGGAAGGGGAGCTATGCTCGTGGGGTCCCGTCTTCATATCTCATTTTATCTAAACTATTTTTAAATTCATGTATTGTTTTTGCACACACCACTTTCTCATCTAACTTGTTCCAACTGTCTATTACTCTGTGAGGAAAGCTGTTCTTTTTCAAATCTCTTCTATGTGTGTGTGTGTGTGTGTGTGTGTGTGTGTGTGTGTGTGTGTGTGTGTGTGTGTGTGTGTGTGTGTGTGTGATTCACCATGGTCTTGGATCACGTGTTGGACTCGTGAATGACAGCTATTTCCCTCCCGGAAGAGAGCTCAGAGCTAATATATGACCGATCTATGGGTAATGCTGTGACCTGACACGCATCCCCCTCGACTCCCCGCCCACGAGAGTTGGAGTAACGACTCACAGCTCAGCGATACTGGAATCATTTCAGCACTGGGCAGGATTCGAATCCAAACCGTCGTAGTGGCGGCCGGGATCTCTACAGCTGAACCATCGAGCCGTGTGTTTGTGTGTGTGTGTGTGTGTGTGTGTGTATTCACTTGGTCTTTGGATCACGTGTTGGACTCGTGATCGACAGCTATTTCCCTCCTGAAAGAGAGCTCAGAGCTCGTAGGTCCGATCTATGGGTAATGCTATGACCTTGCACACACACCCACACCCAACTCCCCGCCCACGAGAGTCGGAGTAACGACCCGAAGCGCAGCGGTACCGAAATAATTTCGGCCCTGGGCAGGATTCGAACCATGAACTGCGGGCCACCATGGTGGCAGTTCAGCGCTCTACCAACTACGCCACCGAGAACCAACTACGCCACCGAGTACCAACTACGCCACCGAGTGTGTGTGTGTGTGTGTGTGTGTGTGTGTATGTGACTGAAGATGGATGGATAGATGAATAGACATATACATATTTGAACAGCTAAATGTGGTATCCAAGAGCACGCGAAACAAATAGCCCCCCTTGTATTCGACATTCCTATGAAAAATCGTGGCAGAAATTTACAGACACTTATGTTCCCTAATTTCAGTGGACACATGCCCAGGTCAGGCGTCTCGGAGTGAGGTAACATCAGCACCAACGGAATTCTAAAGGTAGACAGATTCACCGGTCTTATCAGCCACGGCGGCATCGTCATTAAAAACGGTCAGAACATCTGACATGAAATTCACATCTGTTGGTGAAGACAGCCAAAAGTTATATCGCCATCTTCTGGTGCTACAGAGCTACAACAGTCCATGTACCATCTGAAATCGGAAATATTCCTACTTACCTGGATCTTCATGATGGTGGTTGTGTGTCTGGTTGGAGTAAAAACAAGAGACCTGACTGCTGGAGGACCGGGAAGGCTCTGTGCTCTTAGGTGAAGCCTTCTCCCTTTATATTGCTTCATGAGTGAGGGTGGAGGTAGGTCTTTGTTAACAGTGTTGATGGAAGTGGTGGTGGTAGTGGTGATGATGATGTTCGTGATATTGCATTTGATGAGATTGAGAAATGCGTGCGTAAGCGTGTTACTGAAAAAGTCTTGCTTCATTAAAGAAGGAGTCTGCAAATGAAAACATATAAACATCACCTAAAGGAGAGCAACGTGGAAATAATGGAGAAGTGGAAGGAGAAAGATGTAAGAGGCCGGTAGTTGTACGAATGGAAATGAGCCTGCCTGCTCGCCTGCTGTTTTGATAACATTGAGGCGACGTTATGTCTATGTAAACACCAACGGAGGTGACTGTTTTATAATCGACGATGTAATCAAAACTCTGTAAGCGCAGGTTAGCTTCGTTTGACTAATGCTGAGGTAAACGATATTGCTAGTGGCATTGCAATGGCTTTCCGGTTTGGTGCAAGGTGGAGAAGGAGAAAAAAACTATTGGTGCATGAATTCAAAGTCACGCACATAAGGAGTGACATTTATTTCAGAAGTCATAGGAGATTGGATTAGAAAAATTAGTGACGTCAGACGAAGGTAGCTTAGCGTAGGATACGGGATCTCGTCAGACGATCTAGAGAGACGATCTAGAGAGACGATGTAGAGAGACGAGAGAAAGAGATCCTGAGTGTAACAAGACGGTGAAATTACAGTGAAAGAAGAAAGAAAATTCACCACCCTTTTATTAACCCAAAGGACGAGAACTAGGCACGGGCCTATGGAAATTAGAAAATAGTGAGACTACAGGAAATACAAGGCATTGGGCCTACTGCTTAAGAGGAACTTGAATATTTAGTGAAACTCACGTAACGAAGGCAAGGGGCCTCGAGACGAGTGGTATTACAAGTCAAATATACGTGTAATGGTCGAGGACCGACAGTGGTGGTGACAGTGGTGACCAGGGGTGGTGAAAAAGAGGAGGAGGATTAAAAGGAAGAAGAAAATCAGGCAAAATGTCTTTCAAGTGTTTCATTGTTAGGTATTCCTCCTTTCAAACCTCTGACACGGTTATACTAATTATTATTGCTTCTTCATATAATGCCAGTGTCAAGCAGTTTTGATTCGCTGTTTCCCTGTGTTATTTTTTACAATTTAGTAAATAGATACATTCAATGTCTATACACATTTCTCTGTCTTTGGTATTTATCCTCAGATACGTATCACCTCTATTGATGTAAAAACCAGAGAAATCTAGCAAATCTATCTTTCCTAAGGTACTTACATATATAAACATCCAACAGCGTTTTTTATCACACTGATTCTCCTCGTGATTTTGATATTATTGACGTTTGCATCACATCCTGTCTATCTTCTTTTTTATTTTCTTATTCTTTCTCACAATGTCTAATGAAGAATCACATCCATTTGAACACCTCTCTTACTGTATTCAACAATTAACATATCTAATTAGGGCTTCGTATATTGGTTTAACACTTATGGCCATTACATTGTACACGTTGTAACCCCTATCATACTTCTTAAACATTTCATCTCAAACACATTCAAACTCCTTCTCTCTTCCTCTCTCCTGTTCCATGTTTCTGCCCCGTACATTGCTGTTGGCACAATCATTCCTTTATACAACGTCCTTTTAGCATCCATTCCCAGATGTCTATTTCTCATTACACTTTTTAATCCACCAAAGCATTTACTCGCTTCTCTCAATCTACATTCTACCTCCACCCTCAACAAAATTCTTGCTTTAGTTCGCCTTTGTGTTTCTTCAAATGTTTTTTCCTTTCAAGACCAATTCTTCCGTCAAAAATTCGGTTGTAGTATGGGTTCCAATTTGTCTCCTGTTTTGGCCAATTTATACATGGAGTATTTTGAGTGTACCCTTTTGCCCAGCATCAAACCGCCCGAAATGATTTGGCTCAGATACGTAGACGATATCTTTTCGGCGTGGGGTGACAGTTGGGGCCCATTTGAAGTGTTCCATGATAAATTGAACCAATTGACCCCGAATCTTAGATTTAAAGTTGAATGGGAAGAAGGACACCAAATCCCTTTCTTGGATATCTTGATAAGAAGAACTGATGATAATTTATTCTTTACAGTGTACCGTAAGCCCACCCACCCACTTCATTTTTTTAGCAATCACCCTGACAATGTTAAGAAAAGTGTTGCCTCTGGCCTTTTCTTGAGGGCTTTCAGGATTTGCAGTCCTCAATTTCTGGACCAAGAGATTGAGGGGATTAAATGTCAACTTGAGAAGTTGGCGTATCCACCTTGGTTTCTGGACCAAGCCCTCAGTAAGGCTAGGGCTAACCATTTTAAAACTTCCGTCCCCTCAAGTTTTCACCGCTCCTTTAAGAACATTTTAAAAATTCCATTCAATAATACCATCAGTTCTTCTACTAAGTTGTTTCCTCATGAACGTCTCACTATTGCCTTTCACTATCCTAACACCGTGCGTAAGCAAATTGTGAACGTTCAACAAAAACCGAAGGAAGTTGAGTCACCTGGTGTTTATTGTTTGCCCTGCAAAGATTGTGATTTGGTTTACTTGGGTCAAACCAGGAGAGACTTGAACACTAGATTGGCAGAACATAAAAGGTCAATTAGGTATGGGCAAGAAAACTCGGCTGTATTTCTTCATGTCAAAAATAAGAATCATTCTTTCGACTGGGGTAAGGCCAGATTAGTGTTCAAGTCCCACTGCGGTTTCAGGAGGAAAATAGTTGAATCACCATTAATTGAGGAATGCCCTAATATTAATATTTCTAAAGGGCAGTGGACACCTGACATTATTTCACGCGCGGCAGTTAACAAGTTGGTACGGACATTACAACCTCCCCCTCTCCCTCCTCCGCCACCCCAGTTTGCCCCGCGCCTGAGTGAGGTCATCTGTCCACATCTCTTCCTCTCTGTAGCTTATAAGTTCACTCTGTACTCTACTCTATGTACTTTCCTGAAGAGGACTACAGTTGATAGCCGAAATATAGGATTCTTCTTTATTCAAATTTTATTTTCTCCGACTGTGGGTTCCTGTGTGTCATTTACAAATGTGCTACTACATTTCTGTTTAGAAATATATATATATATATATATATATATATATTGTGCAGGGGTTTCTTGAGACATGCAATTTATTTTAAAGGTTATGCAAGGGTAAAAAGATTGAGAAACGCCGCCTTAGATTGTCGTGAAGCCTGTATTGACTTGACGCTGCCTCCGCTGAATGTTGTTGCCACTCATCGTCTCGATTCCCGCAGGACCAACCAAAACAATTCCATTTGGTTGATTCCTGGTGAACTGGACGTTGTTGCCTGACGGACTGATAATACCGGAGGGATCGGAAATGGCACCAGACTCGATGTTATCACCAGAGACATCCATGGCGGTGCGGGCATAGATACTTGGATTGACATGACGACGAGGACTCAGATCATAAATGTTGCCATTCGCCATCACGACACCCGCAGGTCTACTCGATAAAATTTTGTTTAGTTGCTCCCTGGAGAACGGGACGTTGTTGCCTGACGAACTGATAATTCCGGAGAGATCGAAAATGGCACCAGACTCGATGTTAACACCAGAGAGGTCCCTGGCGGTGCGGGCATGGAGACTTGCCTGTCCATGGGTCAGTTGGAGGTTTTCGCCGGTCGAGGTGACGATGCCTGACGGTCCAATAAGGACGATGTTGTTTGCAAAGTCGTGGGAGAACTGGACGTTCATTCCATCTGGACTGATTATCCCTGAGGGTCCCACCTGGGGCCTGGCGCTGATTTTGACTATGACACCCAGGATAAACATTATTACCTGAAAAGCAAAAGAAATTAACTTGTCTTTTTCTACATTGATTGCAGGATTATGTTTCAGAATCAACTCTTTGAAGAACTTTTTTTTCACACACGCGCGCGCACACGCACACACACACACACACACACACACACACACACACACACACACACACACACACACACACACACACACACACACACACACACACACACACACACACACAGACACACAGATGATACGAAACTATTGAAGAGAGTGAGTAACGAAGAAGATTACAAATCTTTTCAGGAAGACCTGGACAAAGTCTGGAATTGGAGTAAAAAGAACGAAGTGAATTTCAACATTAAAAAATGTAGTATAATGGAATTTGGAAAAAGTAAAACTAAAATATCCGGTCAATACAAAATTGGAGCAAAGGAAGTTACAAAAGTAAACTCAGAAAGAGACCTAGAGGTAATTATTTCAAATGACATGACGCCAGACAAACATGTAAACAAAATAGTTGGAACACCCTACAATTTAATAAGATCAATGAAAGTGGCCTTTGACTACATGGACGAGGAAATGGTAAAGAGAATACTAGTTACACTGATAAGACCAAAATTGGAGTATGCAGCGTCACTATAGACACCCAGTACAATAAAAACATAAAGAAACTAGAAAGAATTCAAAAAGCATTAACAAAAATGGCACCAACACTTAGCAAGTTGACATACGAACAAAGACTGGACAAACTAAACTTATTAACTCTGGAGCAAAGAAGAGAAAGAGGCGATTTGATAACCATCTATAGAATTATGAAAGGGATGGAAATCCTTGATAGGGATGATCTACTTAAATGGGACAGAAGAAATACAAGAGGACACAAGGAGAAACTTAAGAAGGACAGTTACAGAAGAGATCTGAAAAAGAACAGCTTTCCACGCAGAGTAGTAGATACATGGAATAAATTGAAAGAGAAAACAGCGAGTGCTAAAACTATACATGACTTTGAGAAAGAACTGGATGTGGAAAGACAACTGCGGGGCACTACGAGCATAGCTCTTCTCCCGCAAAATACAAGTAGGTAAATACAACCAGGTAAATACACACACGTGTGTGTGTGTGTGTGTGTGTGTGTGTGTGTGTGTGTGTGTGTGTGTGTGTGTGTGTGTGCGTGTGTGTGTGTGTGTGATTCACCATGGTCTTGGATCACGTGTTGGACTCGTGAACGACAGCTATTTCCCTCCCGGAAGAGAGCTCAGAGCTAATATATGACCAATCTATGGGTAATGCTGTGACCTTACACGCATCCCCTTCGACTCACCGCCAACATGAGTTGGAGTAACGACTCACAGCGCAGCGATACTGGCATTATTTCAGCACTGGGCAGGATTCGAATCCAAACCGTCGTAGTGGCGGCCGGGATCTCTACAACTGAATCATCGAGCCGTGTGTTTGTGTGTGTGTGTGTGTGTGTGTGTGTGTGTGTGTGTGTGTGTGTGTGACTGAAGATGGATGGATAGATGAATAGACATATACATATTTGAACAGCTAAATGTGGTATCCAAGAGCACGCAAAACAAATAGCCCCCCTTGTATTCGACATTCCTATGAAAAAACCGTGGAAGAAATTTCCAGACACTTATGTTCCCTAATTTCAGTGAACATATTCCCAGGTCGGGCACCAAAGAGCCGGACACGTCACGGGGTGAGGTAACATCAGCACTGACGAAATCCTAAGGGTTGGCAGATTCTGCGGTCTTATCAGCCACGACGTCATCCTCATTGAAACCGATCAGAACTTCTGACTTGAAGTTCACCCCTGTTGGTGAAGACAGCCAGGAGCTAAATTGCCATCTTCTGGTGGGGCAGTGCTACAGCAGTCCATGTACCCTCTCAAATGGGAAATATTCCTACTTACTTGGATCTTCATGATGGTGGTTGTGTGTCTGGTTGGAGTAAAAACAAAAAACAAGAGACGACCGCTGGAGGACCGGGAAGGCTCTGTGCTCTTAGGTGAGACCTTCTCCCTTTATATTGCTTCATGAGTGAAGGTGAGGGTAGGTCTTTGTTGATATTGTTGATGGCAGTGGTGGTGGTAGTGGTGATGATGATGGTCGTGTTATTGCATTTGATGAGGCTGAGAAATCTGGGGCGTAAGCGTGATACTGAAAAAGCCTTGCTTCATAAAAGAAGGAGTCTACAAATGAAAACAGATAAACATTACCGAAGGGACAGCAAAGTGGAAATAATGGAGAAGTAGAAGGAGAAAGAGGAGGAGGATTAAAAGGAAGAAGAAAATCAGGCAAAATGTCTTTCAAGTGTTTCATTGTTAGGTATTCTTCCTTTCAAACCCCTGACACGGTCATACTAATTATTATTGCTTTTTTATGAAATGCCAGTGTCAAATAGTAATGATTCACTGTTTACCTGTGTTATTCTTTAAAATTAATTAAATAGATACATTTAATATCCATATACATTTCTTTGTCTTTGGTTTTTATCCTCAGATACGTATCACCTCAAGTGAAGTGAAATCTAGAGAAATTCAGCAAATCTATCTTCCCCAGGGTACTTACATATATTAACATCCAACAGTATTTTTTTTTATCAAACTGATTTTCCTCGTAATTTTGATATTATTGACGCTTATATCACATTATGTCTATCTTCTTTTTGTTTTCTTATTCTTACTCACAATATCTACTGAACAATCACATCCATCTGAACACCTTTCTTACTGTATTCAACAGTTTAACATATCTAATCTGGGATTCGTATATTGGTTTAACACTTATGACCATTACATTATACACGTTGTGGAAAACGTCAGACACTATAATTATCTAGCTCCTAGGAAGATGTTGACAACCATCAAAATTTTCTAAGCAGGTAGACATTTACGTCTGAGCTGGGTTCGAATCCTTTGCTTGACCACGTATCTGTTTCAGTATATGGTGCAATCGAGCTCCTCTTCAGTGTCGACCGTGATGACATGGAATTAAAGTGAAAATATGAACGTACTTAAAAATACATTCATATACATATATCTATGTATATAGTTATGCATATACATATACCTATACATATACATATGTATGCATATACATATACCTATAAAAATATACATATGCATATACATATACATGTAAGTTTTCCCATTCGCTACAGTGGGATAAAGCTCTCCTGACGAAAGCCGCGATATAAGTTTCCTTGAATTAGTCAGGGCACTCCGTCCGTTTAAGCTTTGGCCAGATTTAGTCAATTTGACGTAGACTAAAGGAGAAACTGTGTCTACATCGACCTTCAGGATATTCAAGAAGTAAAGGGCGCGACGGCACTTTCTTTCCATCATCTTTCCATCGTGAAGTGCAAGCCGGATATCTTCTCAGTAGTTGTGTGCAGGGACTCCAGTGCATGATATGTGATAAACGACGCGTTTTACATTGATAAAAAAGTGGGGGCACGGTCGCTACAAATCAAGTTCAGTTCACATAATAAATGAGATAATGAATAAGACATGGAAACCAACGGACAAGGAAAAGTTTGAGAAAATCTGGATCAGAAGAAATACGACTGAGGAAGACAAAAATTAATCTATGGGAAAGAACTTAAGGACAGACCAGAAGCAAAGGTTTTCCTATAGAGCTTTAACTAGAAATATAGAATAGCATCGTGGAATGGAAAAGATAGCGACAGGATGGTATATAATGGGAGGATCTAAGTGTGTGTGTGTGTGTGTGTGTGTGTGTGTGTGTGTGTATGTATATGTGTATGTATGTATATATGAAGAGACATTGGGACAAATTATGGGAAAGGTAAAGGGGAAAACACGGGTCTTTATCTGAATATCGAGTTTATTTCTGATCGGTTTCGCTTACAATAGCTTCTTCAGAAGAGCTTCCTCTGAAGGAGCTATTGTGAGCGAAACCGATCAGGAATAAACTCGATATTCAGACAAAGACCCGTGTTTCCCCCTCCACCTTTCCCATGATAGTATGTATATATGTATATATGTTTAAACGGCTCATCTTGTGAAGAGGAATGTTTGAGAAACCCTCTTTCCCATGAGCTTACTACTCTTCATGGACAATGTCTCCTTATCAGATAAAGACAACAAACATCACGTGCCAGTCAGCTCTTGTCCCATCCCTCCCCTTCCCTCCTCCTCCCTCCTTTCGCTTTCTGCTGTTTCTGGGGAACACTGATTCTGAAGGAGTGTCTTTGGGAGGAGGGCTTATCCCCCCCCCAAAAAAAAAAGAAAAAAAAAATTATCCACCATCCAGATTTTTTTTTTTACTAAACAACATATACGATTTGAGTACACACAATAAAACAAAAACTATTTGTAGTAAAACCTTGTCAATATAATCATACTTTATGGCTTCATACTTTGTGATGATAAAACCTAGTTTATTGTATATTTATACAAGGCGTTTTGATGGAAACATACGTGGAGGAAAATATATTAGAATAGAGATACTATATTCATATTGAAACATATGAAGAATAAGATGTATTATTATCATCAAAAGAAAGAGATATATGAAAATAGACTCCCTTATGACAGAAACAGCCCCTCCTCTGCGAATGTCAATTCCTGGCTACAGACTTCTTCTGAAGTTTCTTGTTTGTCTTCCTAATGCCTAATCTATATGAATCAAAGTTTACTTACTCTCTTACTCTGTTGGTTGTCAGGCCAGACGGCCTTTCACCGCTTTCACTATGCCTCTCCAGATGGTTCTATCCTCTGCCAGTTCCTTCCAGTCTTCTCTTGGTGCCACCTTCTCCACTTCCTTCCTTACTCCATCCATCCATCTATACCTGGGTCTCTCTAATGGTCGTCTGCCCTCTACTCCTCCCATCACCTTCCTTGGTAGTCTGTCTGCCTCCAATCGGACGCAGTGTCCAGCCCACCTTGCTCTTCTTCTCCGTACTTTATCCTGAATGTACGGTTGTCCGGTCTGATCTCTAATTTCCCTGTTATGTCTTCGTTTTCATTTCCCTTCTTCTTCATCATATACTGGGCCGAGGATTCTTCTCAGGATATTGTTCTAGAAAATTTCCAGTCTCTTCTCCCTTTCTTTTGACAGTGTCCATGTCCCACATCCATATAGGACTGTTGGTTTTATTACAATGTTATATGTTCTTATCTTAGTTCTTCTGCTGATGATCCGACTCTTCATTACAGATGCCAGGGCATGGTAACATCTGTTTTCTACAGCTGTTCGTTTGTTTATTTCTATGTCTAACTCATTTCTCTCACTGACAATGGATCCCAGGTACTTGAACTTATCTACTTTCTTCACACTTAGTGATCCAACTTGGTGTATCCAACTTGGTGTATGATTGCCATTTCTACTTAGTTTCATATTTTCAGTTTTCTACTCATTGCATTTTAGACCAATCTGTTCTGGTGTTTTCTGGAATACTGTAAATATCTCATTAATTTCCTCTACAGTCTCGGCCACCACATCCACATCATCGACGTAAAGCGAGGTGGGTTGAATCAAAGGCTCGTACTAAGTGATAGGCACTCACAGGTTTTTAGGATAATCAGAAATCACATTACCCTTCCCCGGGATTCAAAATTTCATTATCACAGTGAAAATCAAGAGTTGCTTAAAATGGAAGTTGGCGGATGTTAATCATGTAATGAAATGCTTGTGAGGAGGGTTACAAAACATGTTTAAACAGTTATGGACTTCCGTCGAACGCCACACAAAGGAAATGTTTAGAAATGAGGCAGTCTCGATTTCAGACAAATGATAAGTAGACCTAATCAAATTTTACAATAGTCATATCAATCAGTGATAAAAAACATCTGTAGTATTGCCTGAATTTTTAAAGTTCAGTTAGATAAGGGTAGTGAATGGTGGGATGAGGAAACAAAAAAGGTTGTAGAAGAGAAGAAGCGAGCTTTCACAGATTGGTTACAAAATAGGACGAGGGAGTCATATGAGAAGTACAAAGAAAAGAAAAGAGAAGTAAAGCAAAAGGTAAAGGTTGCAAAGAGGAGAGCAGATGTGAAATGGGGTAAGAGTTTGACAGAAAATTTTGAAAGTAATAAAAAGATGTTTTGGAAAGAAATTAAGAGAGGAAGAGGAGGCGAATCAAGTAGAGAAGAAAAGGTAAAAGGTGCAGATGGAGAGATGATAATGGAAGAGAAGGCAGTAAGAGGAAGATGGGTAGAATATTTTAGGGAGTTGCTGAATGTGAAGGAGGATAGGGAAGGAAAGATTGCTGCAGTGGGAAGTGCGAAGAAAATGAGAGTGATGAATGAGGAGAATGGAGGAGAAATAAGGAAGGATGAGGTGAAGGCAGTTGTTAAGATGATGAAAGCAGGTAAGGCACCTGGTCTGGATGGATGCCATGCAGAATGTCTGAAAAAGGGAGGTACAGTGATGGTGGACTGGTTGGTGAGGTTATTTAATGTTTGTTGGAGAGAGGGTAGAGTGCCGGAGGACTGGAGGAGTGCCTGTATAGTTCCTCTTTACAAGGGAAAAGGGGACAAGTGTGAATGTAGTAGTTTCAGAGGGATTAGCTTGTTGAGTGTAGTTGGGAAGGCTTATGGGAGGATCTTGGTTGAGAGGATTAGGAGAGGAACAGAAGGAGTAATTGGTGAGGAACAGTGTGGATTTAGGACAGGTAGAGGTTGTGTAGATCAGATCTTTGTGGTAAGACAGATATATGAGAAAGCTATAGGAAAGGGGAAGGATGTTTTTTAGGCTTTTATGGATCTGGGAAAGGCTTATGATAGGGTAGACAGGAAGGCACTGTGTATATGTGTATAGTTAGATAACGCATCAGTGACATCTTTTTTATTTCTTTGTCTGTTTGCTTGTTATTCTGCATATATGTACATTATGGACAACCATTGTTCTTGCATCTGTTTTCCTTGGATCATAGAGGTATGCCTCGAGTCTAGGCATACCTGTATGCCCTAGACTCTAGGGCCTAGACGAAGTAGTAAAGAGATGAAGCCAAGTCAATCTTATGGAGTATAGGCAAAACACATCAAGTTCAATTACTAGTTTACTAACATGACTTCTAATTTCATTAGAATATTAAACATAAGTATATCAGTGTTACAATATTTTTCGTTGCTGTTTATGGTAATCTATTAACATCTGGATTCTGTATTCTACCAGACTCCGACAGAGATAAACCCAAACGAGATTACTCACAAGGGAAATGAGAACTACCCTTGCATGATCATGTTCGGGTCACAACAGTCAATGCAGAACTGGATCAACAACGGACTATAACCCCAACACCGAAGGCACAAAGCACTTCACTCCACTCTACCCTATTCTCACCCTGCCCATAAAAAATAGATGATGATGATGATGATGATGATGATGATGATGATGATGATGATGATGATGATGATGATGATGATGATGATGATGATGATGATGATGATGATGATAATGATAATGATAATGATAATGATAATGATAATGATAATGATAATGATGGTGATGGTGATGGTGATGGTGATGGTGATGGTGATGATGATGATGATGATGATGATGATGATGATGATGATGATGATGATGATGATGATGATGATGATGATGATGATGATGATGATGATGATGATGATAATGATAATGATGGTGATGATGATGATGATGATGATGATGATGATGATGATGATGATGATGATGATGATGATGATGATGATGATGATGATGATGATGATGATGATACCAATCGATCGATCAACGATTCAATCATTCATCCAGTCATTCAGTTAATCGACCAACCGATCAACTAATCAATCAATCCAATAACCAGCCAACCAACAAACCTATCAATCAATCACCCTATGAGGACGAAAACCGTGACATCACATAGCCATGCTCACCCTTCCCCTTCAGCCCCGGGAAATAATTGCTGGCAAGCTCACAGTCAGAATCCCGACCCATCTCACGTAACCATGCTTTATATAGAAGCTCCAGTTATTAATTTTATTTATTTATTTATTTATTTATTTATTTATCTATTTATTTTTTTGTTTATTTATATAAATATTTATTTACTGATTTGTCTATTTATCAATTTATGTATTCATTTATTTATTCATTTTTATTTTATTTTTTTTTCTTTATGTACCCGTTTATTTAATAATTTACATTTAGCTAATTATCTCTATTTGTTATACATTTATATATCTAATTACTTATTTACTAGTTTATTTAGGTATTCTACTTGTCTATAATTATCTTTATCAATACATTAATTCATTCAAATATATACATTTGTTTATTGATTTATATATCTATTTATTCATTTAACCATCTATTTATATATTTATTGACCAATTCATCTATTTTACGAATTATTCCTAATTATCTTTCTCTTCCTCTCCCTTTTCCTCTTCCTCTTCCTTTTTTTTTCTTCTCCGCCTCCTCTTCTTCTTCCTCTTCCTCTCCTTCATCTTCCTCTTCTTTCTCCTCCACCTCCTCTTCTTCCACGTCTTTCTCCTTCGCCTCCTCTTCCTCTTCTTTCTCCTCCGCCTCCTCTTCCTCTTCCTCTTCTTCCACGTATTTCTTATCTGCTCCTATTTCTTATCTCCTCTGCTGAGAAATCATGAGACGATGTCTGAGCTACAAACGTGCTGAGGTCAGGATAATACGAGTAATGTTGTGCAACAGAACGAGGGCGGGCAAGCACGCGCGTGCGCACACACACACACACACACACACACACACACACACATACACACACACACACACACACACACACACACACACACACACACACACACACACACACACACACACACACACACACACACACACACACACACACACACACACACACACACACACACAAACAAACACACACTGAACAGAGAAACAGTGAATGCCAGAACTGTACACGATTTTAAGAACAAACTGGATGTGGAGAGATACGAAAACGGGTCACTTTGAGCATAGCTCTCGCCCCGTAAAATACAACTTGGTAAACTAGCTAAACACACACACACACACACACACACACACACACACACACACACACACACACACACACACACACACACACACACACACACACACACACACACACACACACACACACACACACACACACACACACACACACACACACACACACACACACACACACACACACACACACACACACACACACACACACACACACACACACACACACACACACACACACACACACACACATACGTGCTAACACATACATAAACAGTCATAGACTCACATGATCAGAGAAGCCACGCCGGAGCACAAGTGCTGTACAGAACTTCCACAGCTGTGGCTTGTGTCAGTTTCAGAACGTACACACACACACGCACGCACACACACACACACGTGCGCACAGACGCACGCACGCACACACACACACACGTGCGCACAGACGCATGCACGCACACACACACACAGTACTGACACATAAACCCCTACACAAGCTGAACCACTTCATTGGCTCACTGCCGGTGGTGTGAGTGTGAAGAACTAATAGAAATTTGAATTTGAAGAATGAAAAGTCGGTTTTTTCCGTTGGAGTCGGTTATGGACGTGTCGTGTTTTGTTTCTTTGGTCGTCTAGAGAAGTGTCGTGTGTTGAACGATGAGAGATGAACATATTCTAGAAATAACCGAAGAGAACTGTCATGGCAATACTTCGACAACTGGCGTGATTTCGTTATCTCCAGCCTATGTCCGTACCGGCAACGGAAACTGTCTACCCAGTGGTCAGTTCGACGATAAAACGCGAATCGATCGAGTGACTTGATGAGTGGAGGGAGGATGAGGAGGCGAGTGACGGAGGAGGAGCTGAAAACAACATGCAGGAGTTTTCAAAATGTCTTCTGGTGGCAGCCGTCTCCGCGAGCTTTTGGGCATCGAGCGCGAGGCCCTGCTACCTCCGGTTGAAGGAGGAGACCCGCAGTGCAAGGATCAGCGACTTCCGGTGGCCAGGCAACACTGTTGTCTACCAGATCGATGAAGCTTTCGGTAAGTTGTCTTCGTCTAACGGTTCTAACCGATCGATGTCAACTTTTTAGTGGGTCGTCCCTCTCTTCCAGACTGACGATCGTTGTTTACCAAACTGACGATATAATTGGTAAGACATTGATGCCTCCCAGATAAACGACAGTTTTTGGTAAGTCATTATTATCTGTCAAATAGACGACATTTAGCGAACGGTGTCACCCTTTTAGTAGGTCGTCCGTCTCTTCCAGACTGACGATCGTTGTCGTTTACCAAACTGACGACATAATTGGTAAGACTTTGTTTTCTCCCAAATAAACGACAGGTTTTGGTAAGTCATTACTGTCCGTCAAATAGACGACAGTTGTTGGAAGTCAACGTTTTCTACCAAACAGGCGACAGTTTTCAGTAAGTCATCATTGTCTACCAAATCAAAGACTTCTGAAACCCACAGTTACCAATTGACGACACTGTTGATAAGTCACTATAGCAGGCTACCAGAGTACATAAGGCGTTCCCATGGGTTATCAGTCCTCGTTGAGAAAAATGATTGCGTTCCTTCGCCTCTTCTACTCCATCACACTACACAATTTTAACATCATGTCAGAAATAACCAGCGCTTCTGTCCTTAGAGACAGTCTCGCACCGAGGAGGCGGAGTCAGAGACATGGTACAAGAGAACTAACGCTATGAGACGCATACCTGCGGCCGAAGCCGTCACCTTTGCCCTGTGTGCTTGAACTGCTGAGGCAGGTAGCAGCCACTGCTGGGAACTGGAGAGGAGTGCGGGACTCGAACCCACAACTAAGCGAATGCGAGACCAACACCTTTCCGTTGACGTCACCATTGGACAAGAATTGAGGGATGATGGAAATAGAAAATTATCTTCAATCTAGAGATTAGTCTCTATGAAATAACGCTATGTGACTCTGGTCCGTAGGGGTATCATTGAACCCTTAAAACGTTGGCTGCATAAAGTTATATGGCTTAATGTCACGACTCCCCCCTATCAGAGGGCTAGGACGGTCCCCCTCACAGAGGAGGATTTTGTAGCGTGGAATTTAATGAACCATGCCCTTGGCTCAACTTCGCCGGTGGCAGGGTTCGACCCGCCATCCCCTCGATCTTTGCTGCATGTAACGACACCTTAACCCGTTCAGCATAAAAATGTATCATACCAAGCACACGACCTAGAATAACAATGGTCAATATGAAGAAGGAAGGCAATTACTCAAAAAGAATACAAGAGGTTTATTATTTAACTTTACCTGTTTATCTATCTACTTATTCTATTTATCATTATTTATATTATTATAATTTTTATTTATTTATCATTTATTTATCATTATATATATATATATATATACATATATACATATATATATATATATATATATATATATATATATATATACATATATATACATATATATCACTGTCCAGTAATGTCGTTACACATTAGTAATTGCACTAAAAACCCACTATTATTTGGATTTAAGAAAAGAAGGAAATAACGAATTTCCGTATATTTCGATCACTTGCTGTGATCCTCTTCAAGCGGAATACATAGACAAGAGAACATACATATCTTATATACAGATGAGAGAGGTAAAGTTAGGGAACATGGACAAGACATCTCATGTGGCATCTATATTGTTACGCGGGTTATGTGGTAAATCGTCCGCTTTTACAATATGAGGAAATGATTTACTAACTGCCAAGGTGGTTATGTAATCTGGTGACCATTGGCCTTTTGAGATATTAAAACTCGGGAATTGTTTTATTAAGGAAGATTCAATAATTTTCCTTTTATAACTATATTTGGATTTGAAAATGGCTTTTGCCTCGTCCCAATTTATTCTGTGATTATTGTTGGCTACGTGTTGAAATACCGCGGAGTTATGTTGAGCATATTTTACTGAGTTTTTATGTTCTTTAATTCTCGTTTTTAATTCTCTGCCCGTTTGTCCCCAATACACTTCATCACAATCTGAGCAGGGTAATTTGTAAACTCCGGGATTTATGTCTTCTGTTGGTCTGTGATGAACGTTAACTACTTTTCTGAATAGATTGTTGGGATAACTAAAAATGATATTTACGTTATCTTTTGGCAACATTTGAGAGAAATTATTGATGGATTGGTTAAAAGGAAGTTTTAGGCAGTGTTTGTTCCATTTATGATATTGAGATGGATGGGAAGTGGATTTATAATAACTGGTTTTGGCCTTGCTTAAGGCTTTATTTGTAAACCAGTCTGGGTATCCTAGTCTTTTTAACTGAGTTTTGATGATAGAAATGTCTGAAATTCGTCATTTCCTTCTTTTCTTAAATCCAAATAATAGTGGGTTTTTAGTGCATATATATATATATATATATATATATATATATATATATATATGTATATATATATATATTTTTTGCATTCAACCTAGTTATGGACCAAAAGGTCTCCTGTCGGTATGCTCCTTCGTAATTCTTTGTAATCCTTTATATTCACCCTGCGTCTTTCAACCACATTCCTACTTCGACCCCATCACGACCTTATTCCCTTGGGATGTTGCTCCATTTTCATTCTGCCGTCAGATGATTTTATTCACCACAGAGGAGGTAGAAAGGGGTGAAGTTTACTACAGAGTAGTCTGACTAAGGATATGTGTACATACGTGTTGGATGACGATCCTGTAAGAGACTCGGCGCATCTGGAAATTTCTGTCAAGAGCACTGATACTTGCTAACCCATATTTTGCTATCATAATAGTATGGTTTAACATTATTCCTTTCGTTTCTGCAGTTGATAGTAACCGTTCAAGCATGGATGTATACATTTCCTGCGTTTTTCCAGTTATCAGTCGTAAGTAGTGTATAAACTGCAATTTCCATTGTCAGCTGGGCATGATTGTCTGATTTACCGTCTGATCTCGAGCCATCAAAGGCACTGAAAATTGTCACACCACGAAGTATTGCAGAGCCATTACAGTTTTTGTCCTCACACTGGAAATAATGAATGCTGTTTCGGGGTCGTTGGTGTCGGTAGGTGTGTCCTCTGAATGCTATAGAAATACTTTAGTACTAAATATCGCGCCGCCGCGACCCGACAAAACGGAACGACATAGTTCCACCGAGAGCACCTGGGCGAAACACGCAGTGGCGGCGCCAGGGAGGGGCTTGGGGGGGCTTTAGCCCCCCCAAAAAGTGGCCAGCTCCCCCATTAGCCCCCCCAACTGAAATGAGCAAATTGAAAATTTAAAACACTCATTGAAATCATTTTATTAAGTGAAATTTTTAATTGCCAGGGCTAAAGATTTGTCAGCCATCAGTGCTAGCCCCCCCAAAAAGTGGCCAGCCCCCCCATTAGCCCCCCCAATTGAAATGAGCAAATTGAAAATTTAAAACACTCATTGAAATAATTTTATTAAGTGAAATTCTTAATTGGCAGGGCTAAAGATTTGTCAGCCATCAGTGCTAGCCCAACCATTAACCCCCTTGCCTTCTGAAATGAGGATAATATATGTGTATTATCATATTACTATTAGCCCCCCCAAAAATTTGCTCAGCCTCCCCTTAGCCTCCCCAACTAAAAATTCCTGGCGCCGCCGCTGGAAACACGGTACGTACTCCCTTCGTAATACTATATATCTTGTCTTTACTCGTTTGTGATTTTACAAATTTATATTCTTCTATTATGGGCTACAAACTTTGAAAATTACATTTCAATCCTAAGTAAAGAACACACAGATGATTATGTTTCAACATAAAGCTCCAACTGCAGCTGACAGCTTGGAGAGCACGCACGCAATTGAAAACCAGCAATTAATTGATGTTTTCGGGTAGATTTTGAGTGAAACTTTCCTGAAGCTTGAAATTCTCATACTCGTGACCCGAAGCATCTGTGATTGAGGGTTGGAGTGCTCGAGAAACCATAATTAATCAAAGTATTTGTTTGGTGATTATATTTGATATAGCGAAAATAATTTTGATTTAATAGTTCTCATCTACATCACCTAATTTACGTATTTATATACTTGGGTACATATTACCCATGTCTAACAGTTTTTTTTTAAAGATATGGTGACATGTGCCATATTGGGTGTCGTGTCGTGAAGCTGCTGGTGATTTTCGTGTCCCTCCCTTGAAATGATCTCCGATTTGTCACTCTCTTGCTAGGTCATTCCCGTGAAATGCCATTCCTCTGAATAACCCATATATACATACACACACACACACACACACACACAGACACAAAGTCAAAAGGCAAGTGCTCACTCTCACCCATTGAACACCCACCTATTCTACTCCCATGCTGCGTATGCGTCGCCAGCGAGGACAATTGCCTCACATGCATACATACACACACACACACACACACACAAACACACACACACACACACACACACACACACACACACACACACACACACACACACACACACACACACACACACACACACACACACACACACACACACACACACACACACACACACACACACACACACACACACACACACACACACACATATATCTTTGGAGGCGGCACACATTGCCACCGAGAAAACCACAAATTCTCGTAAGGGGTTTATGTCCTGGGCTCAAACGTCCGCACAACTGGCGGTCGGCGAGTGTGGGCGGACAACGTGACCGGGGTGAGGTCACGCAGGGTCGTCAGATCACCATGTAAGCTGTTGACGGACATTGATTCTTATTCTATGTTCAGTCCACTGAGGAAGGCCCAAGAGGTCGAAACGTCTGGTTCTGAATAAAGCTCCATACTCTAGCCAACGTTTCATTTTGCCACCTCACCTAAATATATATATATATATATATATATATATATATATATATATATATATATATATATATATATATATATATATATATATATATGTGTGTGTGTGTATACGCACACACACATGGGAGAGGTTGGTGGATAGAAGGGTGGTTGATAAGGCATTATTGGACTATGTAGCGGTATCAGAGAGAGAGAGAGAGAGAGAGAGAGAGAGAGAGAGAGAGAGAGAGAGAAAGAGCGAGAGAAGATTTTTGGATGTCCATGCTCTTACGAGAGAAAGTGGGGGAATATAAAATATATATATTTTTTTTGGTGGGAGGTAAGTTGAGAGTGGAGGATAGATGGAAAAAGAGGAAAAGGACAGAAGGTAAGGAGGTTCTTAGAGTAAAATGTTTAAGTGAGAAGGACAAGAAACAAGAGTATAAGGAGAAGGTGAGAGAAGTATGGGAGGTGGTAAAGGATAGAGTGGAAGAAGAGTAAATAGGAGTGGAAAAAGAGTAACTAGGAGTGGAAAAAGAGTAGGGGTGTTTCCAGAAAGGAGTAACAAGGTACAGGAAGATAGGGTGTGGAACAAGGAGGATGGGATGAAGGGGGCGTTGAGCAAAAGAGGAATGCCTGTTGAGGAAGGAAGGGAGAAGGGATGAGTGGAGAGTGGCTGTGTATTGATAATGTTATGCAAAGAAGGGAGGGACGGGGGATTGGGGGGTTAGTTGGCGCATATGTGTGAATCAAGATCGAGAGAAAGGGAGGTCTACCTGATATTGACAGATAACGGAACATTCCTGGCTGGTGACATCACATGAAAGGCATGGGTCAGTCACAGTTCTGTAGACAATTAATATATATTTTGTTTTTCAAGATGTTATGTAACTTTTCAGTGGGGGATTAATATCGGTATAAAGAATACCTGCCTTGTAAAGGAGAAAGACATTTCTTCAAGAAAGAGCGGAGTGGGACAAGAAGAGGAACATCCTACTTAACAATATAAAACATACTAATGTTCAAGCTATTGTAGATACGAGGACAAATCTTAACAATATTTCCACCATCTCAGGTGGATTACATAATGAGTGGAGCCACTGTGAAACTATGTTCTGAAGATGATATTAGCTGAGCACTAATTTTGCGTAATTTAAGTCCAAAACACCATCAGTACTTCATTAAAAATTGTAACTTTCTATATCCATCAGTTGCCACATGAAATCGAGGTTTATTAAACATCAGTGTTGAGCCAGGGGTCTTGCACACAATTCTACGTCTACCAAAAGACAAAGTTGAGTCAATGGATTAGCAAATGCGACTGTGCGTTCAGCAATTTGATGAATGTAGTGTTGCACAAATTTGGTCCTACAAAGGTACAGACATACTTTATGAACCCAATTCACATGTCCAGTGAATTATGATAAGATTACGTTGTGAGAGTAGAGGCAGCTAGTTTTCCCGTTGTTGCCATGGTTGATTATCTTGGTTCTACAAATATAAACATCTGGAATAACATTGGTGTCGAAACTAACAATTCCTCCTTCAAAAATCTAGCTGCACGCGATAGAGAAATTCACGTGTTTGCCGAAGCATCACATATGGTAAAACCTATAAGAAATTATTTCCCTGATTCGGCTTTTGAGCTAGAGGAAGGGGAGCATATTCATAGTGGATGTGTCAGAGAAATGATTTAAAGCTAACACACGGTTTGAAAGGAAAGCGGGTTTGTCCAGCGTCGTGTCCAACGCATGACTTGTGAGTTAGTTGTTCAGCTACTTTCGGAAATCACATCAAAAGTTTTAGCTTATTTTGGTACTGGGAAAATACAAGCCATTTTATAAACTTGTTGGCTCATGGCTTGATCTTTTTAACTCTAGAGTTCCTTATAATAATAACAATAAAAAACAAGAGTGCTTAGGTGAACGGAATGAGGTACTGGATAAGATGTTAATGGTTACTAAATCAATAAAATTCTCTTGTAGTAAAAGAGGCTTTTAGAAGTTTCTGGAAGGGCTCATTGCTTCTTGCCGGTTTTTGCCCAGGTTATATGAACTGATAAAACAGAAATACAACGTGTTGTACATACTGACTTACAGATTAAACCAGGGCAGGTTGAAACATTTATTTATTTATTTATTTATTCATATATTTATTTATTTTTTTGCATGGCTTCGACAAATGGGTATTTGTTATGGAAATCCGTCACCAGTTGCTCTCTAATATAGTTAGAATTCATTTGCTTGGAAAGGAAATGGAACTTGTTTGAGGTACCTTTAACAGTGAGAAATGTCAAGATGATGTAAACATGTCAGAAGGCTCTCTCTCTCTACAATGGGTCCCACTGACCAAGTCATAATAAATGACTCTGAGCAGTCTCTGGAGCGAGAACTTAGGGATTCTGTGCAGGAAAAAAAAAAAAAAAAAAAAAAAAAAAAAAAAAAAAAAAAAAAAAAAAAAAAAAAAAAAAAAAAAAAAAAAAAAAACACAGTGATCCAATGGACAGCGAACAGTGCACTGTAGATAATCAAGCAGAAGTATAAGGTCTGCGGTATGTGTGTGGGTACATTACTTACAAGTTCCCCCAGTATCAGTTTCTATGAATTAATGTACCTTGCGGTGACAATACTTGTTTAGGGTTAGTTAGCTGAGAGAGAGAAAAAAAAAATGATATCCAGTAAAGAATTTTTTGAACAATTAAAAGGGGTAGAAAGTCTATTCAAATGTCACCATGGTAAGAATGAGCTTAAGCCTTGAAAAGTAGTAGTTCATGAGCCATTTGATGTAATTGTTTTCTTTGTTGTCGTACTTTTTTTTGTCAAAATGCGTGTTTTAAACAGGGTTATCAGTTCAACAAGAAAGCAAAGTAAGAAAATGATAAAACTTGCAAAATAAGCCAAATAGAACTTCGAAACATTTTACTATATAGCATCACGCACTCATTTGTTCTTTTAGTCTTAAGATAATGATAAAAAACAAAAAACAAAATAGTAATTTTTCAACTGACCTTTATTTCCTGATATTTTGAATGGGCTGAAATATATATATATATATATATATATATATATATATATATATATATATATATATATATATATATATATATATATATATATAAATAAACGTGATATCTGTTTATGTCCTTGGCGGGTGAGTGGGTGGACTATGGACTATGGACTACCTAGGATAGACCACCCGCTCGCGCGGGATCGGTAGTTGTAGGAGGGGAAGAGATGTCTGTATGAAAATGAAAAGATAGTTGTGTATAAAAGAGGGCTATTGCCACCGGGCGATTTTAGGGATATCTATTGCGTGAGATCATGATTTACGGGGTAGGGGTGGGCAGGAGACTTGGATTTGGAGGCTGAAATCAATGCATGTAACTGTGAGGTTACTTTAGGGATATTTATTCATCTTAACCTCAACCAACAAAGTTAGAAAGGGAGTAGGAGGCTTAGTCGTAGGGACAGACGGAAAAAATTGGAAAGATTTTTAGTGGTAGGTAAACTGAAATGAGAAGATGCAGTAGGAGAGAAAGTTAGAAATTAAAATAATTTCAGTAGAAGGAAAAGCTTATGTAGATGTTTGTGCATGTAGTCGTGTTTTTGTTTGCGATATGCTTGTGTGTGTATGCTACGCATAAATGGTTGTTTCCTCTAAACGGATGTACATTCAGCTTGATAATTAGGGGGTGAGACATACCCTGGTTCCGGCCGACGAAAAAGACTTCCTGAAGTAGCGGAACCATTTTCCCGGTGAGAGAAGAAGTAATAGGATACATATTCGGTTGAGATATTGAAAATGCATATATCATGTTTACAAAAAAATAAAATAAAAGCAAAATTAGAATTCTAACCAGCGAGGACTGAACCCGGCCAGCCATAGCACGTCTACTGAGAATCTGCTACCTTTCCTCACGCTTGCCGCTGGATATAGACGTGCGATGGGAGCCTATATCATTCAGAGGTTTTCCTCCTGGTCAGCAACAGATTAAATTTCAGTCTGCTCTGATATACAAAATTATTCAGTTTATAGTGAGTACGTTCAACGATTAGCGGTCACAGTTGGAACTACAACCAGGATGTCTATATAAGGTCCGTACCGATTAAGTCTTTTAGTCCAGCCTCTCACACCCGCACACCCACACAGACATTCAATATCCAAGTTGAATTTGAAATAATAACATAATGAATAAAAGTCACATATTTAGGAAACATTAGTCTCATTCCACCATCAATGTTGTGATATAAGATAAGTTTGTTCGTGTTCCTTGATCTAACCATTTTGGCCACAGCTACCACTTCCGTATATTTATTCGAAATCAAGGAGCACGACATATATGTATATGTATGTATATGTATATGTATATATATGTATATATATATATATATATATATATATATATATACTGTATATATATATATATGTATATATATACGTACACACACACACACACACACACACACACACACACACACACACACACACACACACACACACACACACACACACACACACACACATATATATATATATTATATATATATATATATATATATATATATATATATATATACGGTATACATAATATGCATACACACACACACACGCACACAAATACATATATATATATATATATATGTATATATATATATATATATATATATATATATATATATATAGACATATATATATTAACGAGGAATTATTTATTTAAACATGCACACTTGAAATTTTAAATGGGTTCAAATTAGTAGTTCTGTTGGCCCTGTTATGACATTTTAAAATATGATTATAATGAAGAGTAATATGCTTCCATCGGTCTCCTGTTAGTCTTGGTCGTGTTTGCAAGGAATTCAATTTGAAAAAATTAATGTGGTTGATAAGTTGAAAATCTATGAGTATGTACTGGGGACTATTCCGTGTGTGTTATAATATCCCAACTGTGCATACTACCAATTGCACTATCATGGCGGGAGTGGGTTTAGTATAAAGTTCGTGTATATGTAACTCGAGCATATTTATATAAGGAACTTTGTTCAATATATCTCACTTGATAGCGCAATTGATTAAGTCACTGTCCATTTGTCACGTATCGGCTAGGTTCAAGTTCTAGCCCGATAACGTATAATTTTCTGAATAATCTTCTATCGAATTCCTATTAGATCGTGTTGGCAAATATTTAAAATGGAAAAAATTAATGTGATTGATAAGATGAAAATATGTGTACTGGGGACTATTCAGTGTGTGTTGTAATATATATATATATATATATATATATATATATATATATATATATATATATATCGTATCCTACGTCTATGTATCATAGTTTGATGTAATTTTTATTCTTAAACAGTGCATCTGTTGATGTAATTTTTATCTTTAAACCGTGTATCTGTTCAGTCCAGCTTTTCGCAGAAGCTTTTGGTGTATCAAAAATATTTTCTCGACATTTTGGGATGGCAACGTCACTGAAATACAAAAATTCTACATATATATATTTTTAGCTCCATAATTTCATAGAAAAAAATAGCTTACAAAAATTTAAATCAAAGAAAAAGAAAAGTACAGGGGTAACTATAAAAAATTAACATTTACGTCACCGATTCAAATATTTCTAAACCTTTAGTGTGGAATGCGCTGTTTATCATTCTTTTTTACGTTGAAAAAAAAGTCCTCTAGTTCCTAGTATCTTTCGTAACATCTTTCTAATTGAAATGAAAAAATATTTGTTGAAAAGTCAGGAATGTAGTCATCTCATTACCAATGTTTCCTCTACTCTGTACTCGTGTACACACGCAGACGTTTTACAACTAGCGCACAAAGGAAAACATGTGTGCACACAAGGTTTTCAAATTAAATTATTTTCTTATTAGAGAAACCAGTCGTATAATTTCATAATGATGAATTCAAAAGAAAAAAATATGTGATTTTGAGAATATATCAATGACCTTTGAAATGCAAGTGTACAAATTCATAATTTCACATATATTTTTGAGATCGTTTGTACTTTGTTCGGTGGTCACTCAAAACCAGTACCTGTTCAGTCACATGAAATAAGTCAAGAAGCGTTACTCACAATACCACTTTGTATGCAACCTATGAAATTTGTATACAATCTATAAACGCCTGGGTCGTAAATTCGAAAAAAGACATCCTTCCTCATACATGCATACATCTTCCTTCCAGTCTAATAAGTTCCTTGACCGAAAAACTGCCTTCCACAAAATTGCATTCATACATGTTCATAACATTTAGAGAAATTTTTATAACAGATAAACCAACATGCAAACGCTTGCAAAAATACAACTTCCTTTGTGAAGGTAATGATACATTTTGTTTTTTGTTTTTACTAGGTACGAGATTAGTATATCAGGAAGAGGGCAACGGCCTAATGGTAGTGTTTAAAGTTGGAAAAGAAGAACAGTGATGGAAAATGGGGGGCGACATCCCTTGTGTATTCATTGGGAGTAGCCAAGCCAGCTAACATATTTTCTTTTTCTTATTTCCTTGTTTAGTTCCAGCGTAGTTTACTTAATTACTAGGTTGGTCTGACGCAATGTATAATGGTTGTGGTGGCAATTACTCTCGGCTCTTGGGTCCTCTGGCCACCATACATGGGGCTGTGCTCTTTCTTGTTCGTTTCCTTTCAGACGCTTTGGGATAATGGATGTCTTCGAGTAACTTGTCCCAAGTTCGATTCGCCATACGGTGGAGTCTTATGTTGAGAGGTTCTGTATCTGTTCTTTTGTGGACTTGTTCGATTATTTTGTGATAAACTGGGGTTAGACCACTGGCAAACCCGAGGAACTTGTTTTGAAAGCTCTGTAGTTTCTGTACTTGGTTTTTCGATAGTGTTGAGAGGGACGTATGGGTATTCTATTATTGGTCTCACCAAAATTTTGTATAGTTGTGCAACTTTTTTCTGCCGTTGCTTTGAATCTCCTTAGTTTTGCCGTGATGGTTTTTGCTTGTTTTAATCTGTCGTTTACATGGGTTAGTATGCCCCGCTGGGTTTCTTTGAGTCCTAGTAGTTTGCCAGATTTGGAGCATTCAATAGTCTCATCTCCTACTGTTATTGGTGTCGGCCTGAAGTTCGCAATTGGGATCACCTCGAATTTGGGTTTATTTTTTTCCCACTGATTTTTAAATTCCGTGATCCGGCTGATAGCTCTTTCTACTTGTTTCGCCATCATTTTGGTCGATTTTCCTGGATATGTTATGACTTGTGTTCTGTCATCCGCATACATTATATAGTCGCTGTTTGCCTTGGGAGGGAGAATGTGTTGGCATGATGTATAATATATATATTGTATTATTTTAGTATTTATTGTAATAATTATATTATGTATAAAATGTATTTTGTATTTATGTAAGATATCGCAGATGCGATGCGCTTCTTTGTTTTGGCGCGAACGAGAGCGTGGCGTTAGTATTTGAGCAGCCTTGTTAGCAGGTGCACGCATTGTTGTCCGTGTTGTAAACAAATGCATACATTCTTAACAAGTTGTAATTTCGTATTCATTAACCACCCAAAACAAGAATATCTACTTTGTACATCGTGTAAAGTGTTAGTGAAAGACACGATCCTTGGGGTGCATCACTCTTGAAGGGGAATAGATCACTTCTGTGTTCTTTTAATTTTATTCTCGTTGTGCACCCTATTAGAAATCCGCAAAGGAGTCCAGTTAGTTCTTCTGGAAGCTGTAATTGGGTTATTTTTGAGCTTCAGTCCATCATGTCACACCTTGTCGAACGCTTTACTAACGTCACGAAGTACTAATGTACATTGTTGACGTGCTGACATTGCATTTGCTATCTGTGTATACGTTCTTGCAATGACGGTGGTGGTTCCACGGAGCGGTCGGAATCCATATTGCCTGGAGTTGTCTAGGTCCTCCTTCTCGAGATGCCGTCCCATCCTTATGTTAATTATTTTCCCTAGTATCTTTGCTGGAACTTCGAGTTGAGAAATCGGTCTGAAATGGTCTACCCTATTTGATGCTATTCCCGGCTGTGGAATTAGGGTGATTGTGATATTTTGAATGGTTTTGGGATGTGTCCTGTGGCTAGACTGGCCGTGAAGATGTGGGCTAATCTCTCAACCAAATTTGGAAGGTGTGCAAGTTATTTATTTATTTATTTATTTATTTATTTATCTATTTATTTATTTATTGATTTATTTATTTATTCATTTATTTATTCATTTATTTATTCATTTATTTATTTATTTATTGATTTATCTATTTATTCATTTACTTATTTATTTGCTCTCTCCAGGGATTTGTTCTTGAATCCTTTGATAACTGCTTTTATCTCGTTGGTTGTGATTTGTCCTGTGGGGTAGTGGCAAGTTGTCAATCAGGTGGAATCTACGCGGTCGTGTGGTTGTGCAGTAGTAAGTGTTGATTTTCAGCTAGTTCCCTTTTTTACAATGTCTCCTGATTCTGCGTCATACTCTAAGTTGTCTTCTTCAGTGATGTTAGATATTTTTTGCATTAAAAAGATGTGTATTTCCTTAACTTGTCAATCTGGTGGTTCGCATGGGTGTGCACATACTTTGCAAAGAAGGTAAAATTTACACAAGGAAATTTATGTGCTTACTCAAAGCTTAAAAATTTCCTCGTTACGGATAAATTCAAGCTACAAGTAAACAATAGACACAAGGTCAACCAGACCTGGACTAGTCTATTTCAAACAAACTAATAGAATCCCATAAGCTATGTTATCTTAACCCTACTCGAGCAGGACAGGTCATGGGAGTATTCCATGTTCGTTCGCATGGGAAACGTGTTGTTAATATTAATTTCTGGCTAATCTGATATGATACTTCACAGGTGTAATTTCCTAGCCCATTTATAATTAGCATTTCACTTGGATGTACTTTCTACCTTCAGGTCAGGAGGAACAGAACTCCATAGCATCTGCGATGAACTACATTTCTGAAAACACTTGCATTCAATTCGAGCCGAAAAGCAACGAAACGGACTACGTCGACATCATCAGGGACAACAACAACAGCGACCAGTGTTACTCTGACATAGGGCGTCTTGGTGGACGGCAGGAGGCGTCTCTTAGCAAAGAATGTCTAAAGTTTGGTGTCATTGTGCATGAACTACTCCATGTCATTGGTAAACATCACGTTATTGAATCAAATGTATAGCATATTACCCTGTTCATACAAGTAATGACCAACCTTGGAAACTAATTAGTGGTGGTCTTGTTCATATTGATAGCTCAATATCAGAAGAGTAATATATCGTTATGAATATTCATATATAAATTTAAGTTTATATGATTTAAGGGCAATGAAAATCATACACCGTCAAACTTGGAAGTATACATACACACACACACACACACACACACACACACACACACACACACACACACACACACACACACACACACACACACACACACACACACACACACGGATTGGTAAGGCACTGGCCTCACAAGCCGGAGAACCGGGGTTCGATTCCCCGGCCGGGCGGAGACAAGTTGGGTTTGTCTCCTTTCACGTGTAGCCCCTGTTCACCTAGTAGCGAGTAGGTACGGGACGTTAGTCAAGGAGTTGTGACCTTGCATTCCCGGTGTGTGGGGTGTGAGTGGTCTCAGACCTACCCAGAGATCTGCTAATAATGAGCTCTGAGCTCACTGCGGTAGGGTGGTGTCTGGCTGTCTCGCAAAGAGGCTGCAGCAGATCCGAGGTGAATACACACACAATAGCTCCCCTTCCCGTAAAATACAACTAGGTAAATACAACTAGGTAAATACACACACACACGCACACACACACACACACACACACACACACACACACACACACACACACACACACACACACACACACACACACACACACACACACACACACACACACACACACACACATGACACGGTGAAAGGTCATTTTATGGCTACTGTGGGAAGTTGTTTAGAATAGGAAGAGTGGCTGCTTGTGACTTGCTTGGAGAAACCATGGGGACCGGTTGCAGCGCGTGAGTGAAGCGACAACGCGTGCCCATGACGTACGCTCCCATATATGTCATCTACTCATTGTTCTTCAGGTCTTTTCCACGAGCACACCCGGCCAGACCGAAACGACTACGTCACTATCCTGTGGGAAAACATCCATACGGACCATCTGCACAATTTCCAACAACACAGGTACGGTGCCTATTTGTGTAAACTGTGGTAATTATATGGTGATTACTAAGGCAATTATTTAATTTAATTTCTTTGTATATGAGTATGTGTTTATAAATGTATAGGTATGTGTATGTGTGTGTTTGTGTATGTGTATATGTGACCTTAAGTATATACAGGATATATGTATTGTATATGTACATGTACATGTGTATGTTTATGTATGATATATATGTACAAATACATGTGTATATACAGTGTAAATGCATGCATATAAGTATATTAAGTATATGTGCTTAGAGTGATCCGTCGGTGATCGACAGCGACAGTGTTCCGGTGAGGTGAGATGTATTTGAGTGAAGTTGGGTGGTGGTTTTTGTCACTGGTGCCTGAGGAGGTAACCTTGGAGCCCAAATTTTGACCTACATATCCTTCCACACTCCAGGCAAGTTTGATCTGGATCAGATGGATAAGCTATTGTTGGGCCGATGTCTTGATGTCTCGTGATTGGTTGCGAGGAGACTCAAAATGGTTGACCCCCTGCGAACACTTTGTACGCCATGAGGCGTATATATGATTATGTATTTGTATATGTATACATGTATACGTGTATATGTATATGTATATGTATATGTATATGTATATGCATATGTATATGTATATGTATATTTGCATTTGTATACACATACATATACACATACATATACATATACATATACATATACATATACATATACATATACATATACTTATACATATCCATATACTTATACGTATACATATGTTTATGTATAAGTAGGTACATACGTACACGTACACATACATGCACATATACATGTATAGTTCAAAGGAAAGACAGAGACCCATTATGGAAAATGAAGACGTTGAGCACAATTGAACTGCATGGAAGTGTTAATAGAAGCTAATGATATATGATAATATTTGGTCTGAGTTTTTCTCTCCTTTTCGAGGTCTGATTTGGGTCCGTGTGTTTTGAGGATGCCTCAGACCCGCCAGCTGAGGTTACTCTTATATGTCTATTATACCAACTGAGTGTGGGCATCTTCACAGTGAAACAGGTTGCACATGCCCTTTACTGTGGGAAATGCGATAAAGGACAGTGCGTTAAAACCCAGCAGAAAGCAAGAGACGCCAGATATACTTCTGAAAGTGGGTTTCTACTGTTAAGAAGCCCTCTAAGAAGGAATTGATAGAGAAACCAAGATTGGCTGGAGCCTTTCGAGTTGAACATAAGGAGGCTTTCCCTGAGTTATGCGGGAAAATTAAATTCCTCTCTGTCGGAAAGAGTATAGAGAAGTTTCATGCAAGCGAAGTGAGCAGCACCGCAGGCCAAGCACCCATGGAGTAGCCATGGCGGCGAAGCCAGCGCTTGTTATACTGTGTGTGTGGTGTATATATATATATATATATATATATATATATATATATATATATATATATATATGTGTGTGTGTATATATAAAGAAAACGCGGAATAAACGACTAAAGGCACAAGTTTGTCCCTGACAAGCGTGATAATTGAAAATGGAGATCAGATTTTTTTTTTCTGAGATATTTTAAAGCTGGTCTTATGTAAGATGGCTAAGAGTCCTCTACAGAGAATGGAAGACAGAATAGAGTCAAGTCCTCCTCTTGTCGACCTCCTAAGTGTCTAAAACCCCTATGTTATAGGGTTTCGGTTCAATACCTTGAAGAGTTACCGAGTGGATTTGTCACCAAATAACTATAAAAAGGACGTCAAGGTTGGTTGTCCGTGACTGTGTGTACAAAGCTTCTTCTTCGTTCTGTCTTTCCTCCTTTTACTTTTTCTTTCATGTTATAAGAACATAAAAATGGTGGAGACTACAAAAGACCATAAGGACCATACTAGGCAATTCTGTGTCCATTACAACCTTTCATCACTGTCCATAAAGTTGACTAACTTTCTTTTACAATTACCAATGGTTTCAGCGCTCACTACAGGGTTACTAAGTCTATTCCATTCGTTAACTACTCTGTTTGTAAACCAATTCTTGCCTATTACCTTCTTAATTTGTTAAATTCAAATCCATTACCATGACTCCTGCCCTGCTGTTAGATTCTCATCCGGCTCTTCCTGTTACTTACATTTTCCGTCTCCGTATCTCGTGATGACTGCATGTTTCAAACAATCTACGTTTAGGGATTTTAGTGACATCCCTACTTACCAGAGTCAGTCGGTATTCTTTTATGACTGGAGACTAACCTCCACCCGAAAGAGAATTCTGAACTCTTGACTTTTACTCTTTCTCTGTTCTGCTCATGTCATCAATAAATCTCTCCGTCAGCACTTCGGTGAGTCCATCTCTTGGGTGCGACATTGTTCTTCAGGATAGAAGCGCTGGTTAGTGCTGACAAAATACAAAACTACTCCCTCTGCCTTTTAAGCCTATTTCGTTCACATTCCGTATGTATGGCCACTTTTTGTGTCATATTCTTCAGCTTCTCTCTCCTTCTTCCTTTTTTCTCTTTGAACCTCCATTTTTCGATTTATGTAAAAATTAGCGAACCCAACATTTTTAGAATATTATTGTAAAATTTATCTTTGTTTAACTAAATTAGGTTAGGTTAGGTAAGGTTAGGTTAGGTTGTGTTAGCTTCTTTTGGAGGAGGTTATAAGATATTTAATACGAAAATGAATTTTATAAATATATTTTAAAAATGTTGGGTTTACTAATGATCCCTTTTTGCCAAATAACTATCTTTTCCTTACTTTACTATTTTAACCTAGTTTGAACTTACAGAGATTTTCCTTAGAAGGCTTAGCACTAACTGGTGTTGGGGGTTAGATATATCAAGTTAATCCTCAAGGATCTGCTACCTGGTTTGCCTCACCTAGAATAGACCTTTCCGGTCTTGTCCCAGGCGGAAATTCTTCGGTTCAGCCTCCTCAGGGTGTCACCAATCTTCGTTGCTTTTCATTATTTTTCATTCATTCGATCATTCGTAGCTTAATTTCTATTATTATCATTATTTTCTTATTGGGTTAAAATGAATGACGACATGAGACCTTACGGTCCATGACAAAACTGGATGTAAAAACAAATGAAGTAAAAATAAATAAATAGATAAATGAACAAATGAATTAACAAACAAATAAATAAATAAATAAATGAACAAATAAATTAACAAATAGATAAATAAATAAGTAAATAAATGAATAAATAAATAAATAGAAAAATAGATAGCTAACCAAATGAATAAATAAGATATAATAAAATGAATGTATAGATGTGTAAATAAATGCGTCAATAAATACGTAAATAAATGAATAAATGAATAAGAAATAGGTAGATAGATAAATAAATAAATGAACACACACACACACACACACACACACACACACACACACACACACACACACACACACACACACACACACACACACACACACACACATATATATATATATATATATATATATATATATATATATATAAGTAAAACAAATGTTCTGATATGTTAAAGTAAACATTCTATGAAATGGACCTCCTCAGGCTACAAGTATGGACAGAATAACTTGATCAAACTTCATTTATCCTTTAAAAAATAATAAAAATTAATCCAATTAATAGACACCAACTTTACAGATTACATTCTGTGTAACAAGTGTTTCAGAGTCTGGATAGAATCAGCTGTATGATATCATGACGAGGTTAAACCATTCGCTTTGATCATAATTTCATTTATTTTGCTCTGGCTAGCAATACACGATTTCATCTTGTGTTTAAAGGGTTGAAACTAACTCATTTTATGCCTTAACTACGACAAACTCTTTATATGTTTTATTTTGATTAATAACAAATGGTTTTATACAGTACATACTGTATTTTTATTTTTTTTTATTTTTTGTCTTAAGGCTATCAATCCATAATGAGGTCATTAAGCCTGGTTATACAGTATAGTCTCTGATGCAATTATAGAGCGTATTGTCATTCTAAACGTATCTAATTTTAGTATGAGAACATGGGTGTCACAAAGCTAACTTTAGAAACCTGTTCACACTTGAACCGAGAACACCTGTTATGGTGAACACTAACACCTGTAATGGTGAGCACTCATCTCTCCGTTCGGTGAGAAATTTATTTATATTTCAGTTCTGATGACCTTGTGGTGGAAGCGGAAAAGAAATGTGGATATGACTACTACAGCATCGTTCACTACAGTCCCTTTACCTGGGCTGCCCTTCCCAGCAAGTCCACCATCTGGCCTAAGGCCACAGGTAAGCAAATAAATCTCGTGCATAAGAGCAAGTGTTTAGGTGATTGATTAATAGTTTATGGTGCCGGAAGATCACGTGTCCCTTAACGTCTCTGTCATAGACGGAATGTCACGTGACTGAATAAAATCACGTTACACATGATGGATTTAAGGACTATACTACTATGCGTAGAAAGGGTTAAGTGAAACAGGTTACATCAATTATGGGGTTTCCTCTTAAATGAAATAGATATTTAAGTGGGAGTAACTCAACCATGATGAGTCCAAACAGATCAGAGTATTGGAGTTTGACATCATTCCCCTCAGGAAACACGTCTGGAAATAATCTAAAAGTTTTGTGTGTTTGTATTGAGACAAGCTGGGGCACACAATTGAACAAAAATCTTTTATTTATCTCTAAAAGAATCAATATCCGCCAACTCGTGAATTTTATATTTACTACCTATATTCATGGATTATTCTTGTAATTGTGTATCTTTAATCACAAAGAACTTGTCCATTCAGGTCTATAATACAATTTTTGTTTGCCAAATTCGGCTTTCTATGTCTCCGTTACTCCGTCCACCGGCTTATCTCGGCATTGATATCTCCAATCACCAAATCCTTTGTTCGGGCGGCTTCAAATCCCTCCAAAATTCTCTCGTTTTCTCCTCACTCTATCTAATCCACCCCCGGCCAACAACTCTTTCTTTTCTTCTAATAATATAATCATAACAATCTCAAACTAAGGCAAGCATATTCTTTCAAGTCCATTTACATCCATTCAGTTATCATTACCAATCTCACCACTTTATTCCATTCAGCAACTAGATGTTATTACCCATTACTATTACTTGCTCTTGCCTTTCAGCTTTCTCGAACTCAAGGCTAACACATCCATCTTCTACGAGTATTCACTGAACACGTGATACGCCTTTTCTGCTCTCTATCAAAACCCCGGATGCTCATACCTATCTATTTACTCTGTTCTTAACCCATTTCACTTTGAATGGTTCCTACCTTGTATAGGTTACTGACCGCATGTTTTATGCAGTCATCATCTTAGGAATATCCCTACGGATTAAGTCACCCAGCATTCGTTCGTGATTGGCGACTAATTTCCAATCATAAAACGAATACTGATCACTTTCAAGTATTACTGTCCCTCCGTTCTGTCTATGTTTCTCCATCTTTACCGTGAGATATTGTCTCCAAGGATACAAGCGCTTGTTATTGTTGGCAAGATATATTTTCGAGTTATTTTTCTTTTACAGACTATGATGAAACAGCTGACCCCCCCTCGATTTCACACAACAATTAGTCATCCCATTTTTAGCACATGTAGTACCTCACTGATTGATTGCCATGGCCAGTGATTTAACGGCGCTTCTGTCCTTGAGGACAATCTCACTCCGCATTCGTTTGTTATCTTATATTTCATGTATTTGTCTAGTTTGTCAGGGGTGTTTGTAGTTTGGTTAGAGTTAAAAGTCCCATCTAATTTAATAAAATGTCGAAAACAAATTTTGGGGTACTGGAACGCATACCTTTACTAATTCTTATCCCGCAAAGTTGAAAGAAAATAAATGTTGAACCAGCCTCTAAGTCTAACAGAGTCTTTCTTAGTGGGATGTCTTTCCAGAAAATTTAATCGAAAATGAACTGCAAGTTTTTTCTTTCAGAAAACAAATAGAAACACATATAACACAGGCAACTACATTGGCAGAGGTAGAAATCTAGTGGTGAGGACTTTAGACGCAAATTATTAAACACTACCAATTATTTTACATGCTCTTATCCTTAGAAATTCCAATTGCTTATAATGATAGATCAACATTGAATTATAATCAAGCAAAATATGATAACCTTGAGCAATTTGAAATACATAAACTCGCTTCACAAGGCAAAGACATAAACTATTTCTTTGAATATGTTTGTCCACTTACATGACATGACAGCGCAAATATTCTTACACATATACATTCAAGTTACAATGAAAATGATCCTAAAAATGATTGGAAAGAATATATCACATTATTTCAGTCTATGATAGTAATAACAAAAAATATAATCGAACGCAGCATTGTCATCTTTGCATCTTTCCATCGTGAACTTGTTTTTACAACAACATAAACATGGGCGTCCTCACGGGAGCCACAAAACTATAAATGGTTATGTGTTTTTGCTTACAATGTTTACTTTCATGTATTTTGTCATAAACAGTTGCCATAAATTTGGCCATAGATATATGGATATGTAATAAATGTGAATATAAACAGTTGTAGTGTTGGTTATTAGTTAACTATGAAAACATGCGAAAGAGCAGCAAATTCTGTCGGCAGAAACATATAAAGGTTTATGGTTTTTTTTTTACTCCTTTAGATTCTGTACTCTATCTTTCAATCTAAACGTATCTATTTAGCAGTCCATTGTTTTAAGGGTAAATTTATCTAAAAGAAATTAACATAAATGGCCTTTTATTTTCAGTATTTTTTCTTTTTGTCACAGTTAACACGTCGTTGATGGGGCAGCGGGAGTATATGACCCAGTCAGACATCTGTAAACTCAACACTCTGTATTCCTGCTCTGTCTACGACGAATCTACGATATCATGGTGGTATTCTTAAAAAAATCTTTCCCTTCCAAGGATTTATATGAGATTTATATAAGGAAAGATTTATTTAAGGAAATAGCTTTTTTAAGAATACGGTGGTATTCTTAAAAACATCTTTCCCTTCCAAGGATTTATATAAGATTTATATAAGGAAATATCTATATAAGGAAATAATTTTTTTCAAGAATACCACCGTAAGATTCTTATAGAGGTATTCCTAAAAATATATCCCTTTCAAGGATTTATATAAGATTTATATCAGGAAAGATTTATAAAAGGAAATTTTTTTTTTTAAAGAATACCACCGTTATTGTCTCCAGTGTCAAGATACAACGCCTAAAACTTGTTAAACGAATTAGGTTAGAATGAGGACGTAACCCACTTGAGAATTGGCTCGTTTGGAGGTGGAAGGATATTTTCGTTTTAGGATCTGTGCTCACTCTACGCTTGCTTGCTGTGATAAATGATAAACTGTGTTAAGTACCATCTTGATCGAAATGAGAAAATTGTGTAAGAAAGTTAGGATGGTCCTTCTTAGGCGTTGATGTGAATTGATAGCTGTTTGATGTCGAAAGGAAACCATTTCTTTGAATGAACACAAAGAACAATTTATATGTCCAATAAAGGCTCTTTTGTGAATACGATCCTATGATAGATTATATATATTTTCTTTAAAGATGTGGTCCACAACCAGGGGTTAATGAACCATTAATGTTACTATAGAGTGTCCCATTTTGGGCCACAGACCGAAATCTAGCGGGAGTTAGCGACATAGTTTAGTGTTGAAATAGTGGTCAAGGTAAAGGTAAAACAATAATATATAAAGCATGGGACACGTGACGTAAGGCAGGTTGAAACCTCCTGGAACTCTTTGATTCTAAAGGTAGCAATACATTACAACGAAATAACACCAAGTTATGTCTTCCTTACTACGTAAAAGTGCATTGTTTTGACAGAAGACTGTTCACATATGTCCAAAAAAACAAAACAAAACATGAAGGTTAAAAGAAGTTACTTTTCCTCTAGGAATCTGGATTAGACAGTTTCTAAGTGAAAATAGGAATTTCGTGCAATCCATATTGATATTTTTTTTTTACCGGATATTCTTCTACAGAGGGTTTCTACAGGCTCCAATCAAGTTTCTGTTTCTTTGAGGCTTACTAAGAAACCGCGGCCCTCGTGACAACAGCCAACGGTGTTCGTGTCGATTTACAAAATTTCCAGAAAAGAAAAATTGTACTGATGTTTGTGTTGTGTGATGGAGCAGTTGTTGGTTACTTGACTACTTCACGTGAAAAAGTGGCAAAATATCAAATTGTGTTTAAAAGAAAGAGGAGACTTGAGTCCAGTCCGGAGACTATGTAACGGCCCCTCAAGGCCGGAAGTGACAAGTCAGACTTTGACGCCAAGCAAAGTGGAGATGATCCTCTCCGACTTCCCTCCTGCAGGACTACCTCAATCAGAAACCTGTCGTTAGTCCCCATGCTATAATAGTTCTTATATCTAATTTTGTATAATATTAGTTAGAAATGTTTTACAACAAATAACTATGATGGACTATAGTCTAAAAGAATGAAAACAAACTTGATTAATTTTGTTTAAAAATCTTCCGTCACTTTTCGTCTATGCAATTACTGTCTGTATAAAGAAGAAAAATATATCTATAAGATATTCTATTTTCCTATATTGTGCTTACCTTAACAACAGCTTCTCAAGGGAACATTGGAATATATTTGAATGCATTCACTGTATTTCCATTCACCCAATAAGCTATTAATATATTAGTTTTGGATATTCATATATTTTCTTTTTAATTGAGCAATGAGTTGATAGAATGGCTGGTGTATTTATGTATTTTATTGATCATTTACATTATTATAGTTTTTATTTATTCATTTATTTATTCATCATTATTATGATTTTTTTTTGCATCCGACCTAGATATGGACCAAAAGATCTCCTGTCGGCATACTCCGCCTTTGTAATCCTTTGTAATGTTTTTTTTTTTCATCCGACCTAGATATGGACCAAAAGGTCTCCTGTCGGCATACTCCGCCTTTGTGATCCTTTGTAATGCTTTCTTGTTTTGTTAAATCATTCATCATTTATCATTATTTTTTTATCGTGGCGATGTAGTTCATTGCTCTAATTAATAACTTACATTATTGCGCTGCATGTTTATTTGATTATTATCATATATCAAACTATTTATATTAAAATGTTTATATTAATGTTTACATTAAATTATTTACTGATCTATACCTGTTCTCACACATGTTATTTAATGTATGACACGCGTTAGTCAGTCATTTTATATGTATGTTTTTACTGAAAAGACAATTGAGTATTGGCTACATAGCTATATGACGTCGTTGATTTGGAGTGGGGGAGGGTTCGTTACACCCATACGGACCAGATGCACGTTATGGTGTATATACTGTACATTAAAAATGATCAATGGAAGTATGTGTTTTCAATTTCCTCCGAACTCCTCGTGCGAATTGTGAAACAATTCTGCTGACTAAATAAGTTTCCGTTTTCTGTTATTGATTTTTCGTGACGTCATAACAGGTGTATGAATGGTAAGAATGGGAAGACACGATTGGGAACAAGAGATTTTATTCCTGACCAGTTTCGCCTTTGAGGCTTCTTCAGAGGTAATATATACAGAGAATGAAATTATTGGTATTTATAGGGCAATTGCTGTGGTTCATGACGGACGCGGGGTGAGATTCCGTATGCTGCTTGGGTTGGTGGTCATGTGGGGTCAGGTGTGTGGCGGGCGGAGGTAGTTTTTGTGTTTGAGTGAGCAATTGTCTCATTGCGTATGTTTTGCAATCTTGATATCTCCATATAATTTATTCATTCTAATTCTACATAATTCTCGTTTTGACACAACTGCTTACACGAACTATACAAGTTTCCATTTTCTATTATAATTGCTTTATTCTAATTCTAAATATTTCTCGTTTTTGACACAAATGCGTACACGAACTATACAAATTTCCATTTTCTATTATAATTGCTCTACTCTAATTCTAAATATTTCTCGTTCTGACAAAACTGCGTATACGAACTCAGGAAGTTTAGTCTAGCGAAGTGTTCCTCAGATTATAACGTTGACTCAATGCATTGACCTTGACTCGAGTATTGAGGCGAGAAACAAGGATAACCTTTCATTCTTGGGGAGTTTGTGATGCAAAGGACGATGTCCTCAAACCTGTAGATATTATTTTTTAGACTAAAACGATAACGAAAATCCTGAAATATAGCGAGTTAGATTATTAACTGGACTTGGTTAAGCAAGGTTAATTTAGGTCACGTCAGGTCAGGTTAGGTTAGGTCAGGTTGGGTTAGGTTAGGTTAGGTCAGGTTGGGTTAGGTTAGGTTAGGTCAAAATACTAAAAGATCGTGGTAAGAATTAAATGAATAAAAACAAATTGCGGAATCATAGTGCAGTAGAATCCATGGGACATATTTAGACTTTCGTTATTTCAATAAATAAACTGTCTTGTAAACCTGAAACAAAAAATACTTGTGAACAGAAAGACTATAAGTAACGCTTGTTAAAACATGTGGGCCCAAAGATGTATTAGCATGATTTAAGCCTACGACTGTACTCATTGAGAACTGAAGATTTGTAAATTGCACGAAGTCTTTTCAAGAGGAAGGTCGCTGCACTGCTAAACGTGTCGTTTTCTCATTTCGAAAGGATCAACATTGAATAAAGATATCGGGGGTCACCTCCGCCTGCGACTAAGATTACGTTTCAGAGATTCTTTCGGAAAAAAAAAGAATGAATTAATAAATGAATAGATTAATAGATAAAGCAGATCAATGAACACATATACATAAATAGATGAATTATTAAACAGATTAAATAAATTAATATATAAATACATAGATAAATTAATATAAAGGTAAATAGATAAATAGATTAGTAAATGAATAAATACAATAGCTAAAATACAATGATAAAATGAGGTAAACTATAATGAATCAAATAAAATAAACAGGTAGAGAAACGTATAGATAACTCAATGAATGATAATGAATAACATTATAAGATAAAGTGAATAAATAGTGAAATAAAAACAAATTTCATGTCACTTTGTTCTTGTCTATTTATTGTTATTAATTAGGAAGAAAAAGAGGAACGCAGACCCTTTTGTAACAAAGAGCACAAAGGAAGACGAAAAGAATCAGAAAAGAGCAGAAAAAGAGAGAAATAAAGAGCAAATAAGCAAATAGTCAATTAAAACAAAGGAGGTATAAGGAAAAATATTTTGTAATCATGGAGAAATATGGAAAAAGTTAATAAAAACATAAACCATAACTGTATCAGAAAGAAGTTACCTTATTTATAATTTGAACGTTTCAACGTTGTTCATATAAACTCCTTTTATTGTTGAGAAATTATAATGGCAAAAAATAATAATGGAGATGGGGGGCAAATACCCAACTCAAAGCGTTTTACTGACTGGACGCTGAGGAAAGATAAGCAAGTCAAGTCATATGACGTTTAGTCGTTGCTAGGTAGAAAATGGATCACAGACTTGAGACAAAACGTAATCCCGATCGTTGGAAAGCCCGTTCATTCCTGTGGTCGTCCCTCGAAGTGTCTGGCATCAAAAAGTGGAGAAAGCATATGGAAGAGGTTGGGCACAAGAAAACAAAGGAGAAGAAAAAGAAGTAGAAGAAATAAAAAATGCAGAAGTAGAGGGAGAAGTAGAAGTAGAAATAGAAGTAGTAGAAGAAGCAGCAGAAATAGTAACAGAAAAAAGTTGTAGCAGAAGAAAAACAAAAGGAAAAAATGGTAATAATAATGATGATAATAATAATAATAATGATAGTGATGATGATGATGATGATGATGATACCACTAACATAGATGATAATAATAATGATAATAGAAGAAGAAGAAGAAGAAAAAGAAAAAGAAAAGAAGAAAAAGAAGAAGAGGGGGTGGCGGGGAACGTTATGTAAGACGTCTTTGGATTAGTTAAGCCTGGCTTGAGGCTTAACCTTGACGCACGCAACGCAGGGGAGGTCACGGAGATAAAGAAGATAGCCCGGGCTTAGGCAGAATAAAAGAGAAAGTGCTATTCTGCACGAAAAGGGTTAACCAAGGAGTTAACCAAACGGTTAAGCGAAGTCACAATCAAGGCTATTAAGCTTTCACCACCATAAGAATGTTACTTTGATGAATAGAATTATTTAGTGGATGTGGGGATTAATAGTGTAAGTGTCGTATCGTACAGAAGGTGTTATGTTGATTCTACACAAATGAATTGTTGATTTTGGTCCGTTGATCACGACGATTTCGTCCTTTGATTCGATGTCTTCTTAAGTCGATAAGTAAAGCTGTCATATCGACTGAAAAAAGTTTGTTGACATTTTTTGTTGCGTGAAAGTTACTGTATCCATTTATTCATTTATCTATTTATTTATTTATTTATTTATTTATTTACTTATTTATCTATTTATTTGATTCGATGTCTTTTTAAGTCGACAAGTAAAGCTGTCATATCGACTGAAAAAAGTTTGTCGATATTTTTGCTTGTATGAGTTACTGTAGCCGTTTATTTATTCATTGATCTATTTATTCATTTATTCACTAATCTATTTACTTATTGATTGATTGATTGATTTATTGATTGATTGCTTGATGCAATTTTGTTTTTGTTTTTTGCTCTTGTTCCTTGCTGTGCTGTGCTGGTCTGGAGTTGAGCTGAGTTAAACTAGATAGAAAAGAGTTAGACGGCTAGATGGATTTTTCAGACGTCTAGTTTCTCGTTCTTATTCAGTATTCCCTGTGTCTCTTCTTCATTTCACATCTTCTTTCACTCTCTTTGTTTCATAAAATATATGTATCCTTCCCATTTTATGTTATTCTATTTACTGGAGTCTTTTTAGTAGTACGCGCATTAATAGTCACCACAATTTAATCACTTTTTTCATCATGATGATTAGCGTCATTCCTACCACAGATTACTAGAAATATCCAATATCTGTTTATTACCAAGATATTCATTTAATTTTTGTGGTATTTTGTTGGTGGCGGAGTGAAATCTTAAGTTGACGATGCACGAGACTTCATCAGGGATTAAAGTATCGAATCGTTAAGCTTTCGATAAATTCGGTCAACATCGATATGAAATGTGGTAGTCGACACTTATCAAGTTAATGCTAATCTTAAGTGACTGAAACTGAGAAAATTAGACGTGGGTTTGATAATATGCATAGTCTGTGTTTGTTGAGATACGTATGTGGCTACACTCAAAACAAACATACTTGTACAAATTCAAATATATCAGGTGTAAATGATATCTCTATATATGTGTATGTAG